>NC_090437.1:725041134-725370911 GCF_031143425.1 Pleurodeles waltl
ATGACACAAAAGTGGCGCAAACGTACAAAATATTGGCCCTTATTTATACTTTTTGCTGCAAAACTGCACTAACTCAGTTTTGCACCAAAAAGTTTAGCACCGGCTTGCACCATTTCTGTCCACCAGCCAGGCACCATGGCCCATATTTATACTTGTTTTAGCGCCGCATTTGCGCCGCTTTTTGACGCAAAACGGCGCAAACCTACAAAATACAATGGTATTTTGCAAGTTTGCGCCGTTTTTGCATCAAAAAACGACGCAAATGCGGCGCAAAAAAAGTATAAATACGGGCCCATATTTATGGAATGGTGCAAGCCGGTGCAAAGGGTAGGCTAGAGTTTAAAAAAATGACTTTAGTCGGGTGGGGCTGGCAGTATAGAGGAAGAGGGTTTAGCACCAAAAAATGGCTTTAGGCAGATTAGAGTAAAAAAAAATGACTCTAACCAGATTAGCGTCATTTTATGGTGCTAAACCTACCATGCCACATGACTCCTGCCTTAGAAAAGGCAGGAGTCATGCCCACCACCCCAGTGGCCAGCACAGAGGACAGGAGTCCCCTGGGCATGGCCATTGCACCCTGTGCCATGTATGGGGGCCCATTTCAGGGCCCCCTATGGCACTTTCAAAAATAAAATGCACTTACCTGTACTTACCTGGGATGGGGTCCCCCATCCTCTCAGTCCCTCTAGTGTGGGTGGGGGTGCCCCTAGGGCCTAGGGAGGGCACCTCTGGGCTTATTCCTTGGTGTTCCACCATGGAAATAGTGCCACAGGTCCCCTAACGTCTGCCCTGACCCAGGTCTTAAAAAATGGGGCAAAGCAAGCTTTGCCCCATTTTTCGACCCCTACTCCCTCCCTTGCACCATTTTTACATGGGAGTATAAATATGGTGTTAAGGCCATAGAGTCATTTTTTTGCACGGGAACGCCTACTTTGCATCTCATTAAGGCAAGGTAGGTTTCCACTTCCCAAAAATGACTTTAACTCCATAAATTTGGTGCTAGACGGGTCTAGCACCAAAGTATAAATATGTAGTTAGTGTTGCACTGAATTAGAGTTAAAAAAAAATGACGCTAATTCATTGCAAACAGAGTATAAATATGCCCCTTAGCGTCAAAAATTGATGCTAATCTGGTCAGAATCATTTATTTTGACTCAAAACTTCCTAACGTCATTTTTTTATAAGCTAGCCTACCCTTTGCACCGGCTTGCACCATTCCATAAATAAGGTGCCCAGCTGGTGCTAAAAAATGGTGCAAGTCGGTGCAAAACTTTTTGGGGCAAAACTGCCTTAGTGCAGTTTTGCACCAAAAAGTATAAATAAGGCCCCTTGTGTCTATTTCAGAAATACATAGGTGTCCGTGATACCTATTTTTCATTCTACATATTTCACCACATGATTTAGTCTATAATCAGAACAGAATGAAAAACCATTATACAGTGCAGCTCTGTTGCTGGCTCTGGGTACCTCGGGTTCTTGAAAAACCTACAAACCCTGTATATCAAAACAACCAAATTGGTCTAGTGGAAATAATGAAGCTTTCCTGAATCAATTATGGGTTTCACACTGGTTTACCCCACAAACTAGAAGAGGGTTGAAAGCACAAAAAAGAGGAAAAAATGAATACCTCTTTCAAAAATACAAAGCATATTTGTTGGCCCCTTGTGCTCCTTAGCGCCGCCATAGCGTAATCTTTTTTAATGCTTTGGTGCTGCTAAACAGGCCCTCACCTTGCCATATTTACAAAGTGGCACAATGCTAGCATTGCACCACTTTGTAAACCCTTCTGCCACATTACACCTGAGCCAGGTATAATGTATTCAAGGGGGGCATTCCCCCTCAGGAAAAGCCCAAAAAATGGTGCAGTGAAATTTACAAGATTTCAGTGCACCATTCCAGCGCAGGGCAGGGCCAGGGGTTAAATTGACACTAGGCTTTTTTCTATGGACCTTCCCGAGGTTTGCTGGACTAGCATCAAAATTTGTGGCACTAGTCCATAAAGTTCCACAATAGCATCAAAAATGTTGATGCTATTGTGCTAATGTGTGCTATGGTGCACTGTATTGTAAATACGACGCTACCATGGTGTCGTTAGGGGGGTGCAGACCAACAAAATTAATCTGGCACATTGGAACTGATGCACCAGTTCCTCATAAATATTCCCCCTAGGGTTTTTTTATTCAACTCTGCATGTTCTTGAAAGCTGGGAAGATGGTGACTTTAGCACATTGAACCATTTGTTGATGCCATGTGTTTTCCTATTTTTGCAAAACTTAGCTATACTTTGGTTATTTTCTCAGTCCCCTTCAGGAGAATACACAAATCTTCGGTACCTTTAGAATCCCCAGGATGTTAGAAAAAAGGACACAAGTTTGGTGTGGATAGTTTACTTGGACAAAAAGGTATAGAGTTCTAAGCTCAAACTACCTCAATTAGAAATAAAAGGCTTAGTACTGGGGGGTGAAAAGGCTTAGCAGTGAAAGGGTTGAGCAACAATTCTTAAGTTTCTATATCAGCTGTCATAGTCTATTCAATAGCTCAGTTCAGGCACAGTTCACAGTTTGTAGAAACAATATATTGAATTAAATCAATCTCATATCAAATAGTTTGAGTTTAATTATGAATTTGTTTCACTGATTTAAATCATGTGCTGTCATAATCTAGCAATTCATGGAGGTTCAAGTAGATCTGTTCCCAGTTCATTCAGATCATATGTTGTCAGATTTGATACACACTGTCTGTATAATAAGTCCACTCAAGTGCTGACTACTTGTGATAAGGTACTCTTGCTTTCTTAGATCTCCTAGGTATCTGTTAATCTTCTTCTGTATCATTTAAGCCACTGGATTCTGTTTCTTCAACAGTGGTTTGTGGTGTGCGTTAAATGGACACCCTACATTCTAATTATTTCCTGTTCTCTGGCCACTCCTCTCACCTTTGAAGTCTCCCACTTATTCTCACAAGTATTCACATTTAGATCTACCTTGCATTTTCCTGCCAATTTTGTTAATTTCTCATGTAGTAGCCGTATACCTTGTAATGTCTTTACTCAGGTACATAAAGTCAATTATCCTGGAATTGATTTATACGTGAGATGTTTAAACAACCCCTAATGATTTATTCCAGTTCTACCTTCACTTTTGGTACATCTAGGGGTCTCTGTTGACTTGTGGATGACAGCTCTGTATCTCCTGTTCCCCTACTCTCCTAGGTCCTTCAGACCACGGGAGTAAAATCTAATTATTGAATGATCCTAATCCCCCATGCACAACTAGAGTTGTAAAAACATGTTTTTGCCCTTCTCTTAAATTTTTGACATTTTGCTGTGGGGTCTAGGCAACAATTTGTCAATTTTACAATGTCAGAACAAACCTTGTCATGGCTATTCCATCTACAGCTCCTGATACAGTCGGATTCTTGGAAATAGTTACTGCTGTGGATACAACAGGATTTGTTGGAGTGTGAGCTGATATGACTTGTAACATTGGTGCAGTCTTAATAAAAGCAGAACCAACCAGCTCAATTGGAGTAGCAGCTGTTTTAGCAGGTGCAATTGCTATTTAAAGTGTTGGGAGCCGTCCCTCAATTTAAACTACGTTTGGGTCACCAGGGGCTGCGACAACTATACCATTAGATGTTGTACTGGTATCTAAATCTGATGATACAGCAACATAAAGTAGTGGACATGAGGACAAATGAGCACCCAAGATACATTCCCAGAATCACTATCATTATCAGTTTTCCTTGCAGTAATGTCATCTTTATTTCCCTGATTCTGAGTCCTCTTAGGATTTTCTGTTGAAAATGCTGGGTACATTCTACCTCCTTGAACTGCACACAGTCCCTCCATCTATGCTGTTCTTCATCCCATTTAGCATCAGCATAATTATGCACTTCTCTCTGTGCTCTATTTTGATATTTTTCTTTTCCTTTTTCATGTGTGACACACTTGCAGGCAATTAATGCTTGATATTTTGCATGTATACAAGGTGGTTTCGTGTCATATAATAGTCCCCTCAAATTGCCAATAACCTTAAAATCAAATGCGTCATATTGTGGAAATCCTAATATATCCTTTTTGGTGATTTTGTGCCATTGATGAAGCCACAGACATGTATGAAGACCTGCAATCATCTTTATATAATGACCTGGAGTTCCTTCCTGGTAGATCTTCCTCACCCTTTTGGAGAAGGACTCGTACATCACTCCTCATTAAGGGCCAGATGTAGGTAGGAAAAAATAAGCGAGTCGGAAATTGTGAGTCGGTGCGACTCGCAATTTCCGACTCGCTAAATGTAATGCAAGAAGAAAACATGACTTCAATTTGTGACTCGCAAATGAAGTCGCACCGCAGATAGCGAGTCCGCTGTTTGCGAGGTCGCTTTTTGCGACGTGCTAAAAACGGACACCCAATTTGCGAGTGGGTGTTGCAAATTGCAATTGTGCCGCAAATTGAATGCAGGTGCTGCAGAACACTCTGGAAAACACTTCCTGGCACATGATGATGACATCACAGCCAGGAAGTTTACAAATACACCTGGGAGGAGGGAGGACCACACCCATTTCAACAGCAGAACTGCAAACAGAAAG
Organism: Pleurodeles waltl; assembly: GCF_031143425.1. Classification (NCBI taxonomy): domain Eukaryota; kingdom Metazoa; phylum Chordata; class Amphibia; order Caudata; family Salamandridae; genus Pleurodeles; species Pleurodeles waltl. The sequence continues at coordinate 725,045,725 of NC_090437.1, forward strand.
AACAACAGCTACCAATGCAGAGACCCCAAGGAAGCGCAAACTTAAATTTGCAGAGAAAGAGCTGGAGGTGCTGACAGAGGAGTGCTGCCAGCACCATGACCAACTTTTTGGAAGGTCGGCCCTCACCGTGCCAGAGGTGGAGAAAAGAAGAATATGGATGGACATCCAAGAGAAAGTGAACTCACTGGGTGTCAGCCACCGGAGCATAGAAGAACTAAAAAAAAGGTGGTATGACCTGCGCTCCCGGACCAAGGAGAGGGTGGCAGAGCGGCTCCGGGAGATGAGGGGCACTGGAGGGGGACCGTCCACAATACCACTACCCACACCCCTGGAGGAAAGAGTAGAGGAGACCCTTGAGCCTGAGGCAGTGTGCGGAATGGGAGAGCTGGATACATCTGAGCCAGGACTATCAACCGGTGAGTACCATGAGACATGCATGTACCCTCATTAATGCCATACCCCCACCCACCTTGTACACAGTAGTATGCACAACCAAAATAGCTCCATTTCAGAGTAGCAATCACCAGAATGGTGCATTATGGGCAATGTAGTCAAGTAGGCAGTTTATAGGCAACAGTTTATTAGGAAGTTGATAACAGATAGTAGATACTGACAGTGTGTTCCCTATGTCCCACAGGTCTCCCACAAGACACCCCCACCAGCCAAAGCAGCCAGGGGCTACTGGTCAGCCAACAGATGAATCAGGACCAGCCACCACTGAGACCTGCACCACCAACACTCAGTCCCCTCATGATACACCAGCTGGCATACTGGTGTGTGATCCAGCACCTGGTCCCAGCCACAGTGCCACAGTAGAAGACACAGAGGGGATCATTCTGACCTCGGCGGTAAAAGCCGCTTACCGCCGGTCAGAAGGCCGCCACAATACCGCTGCGGCCGCGGTCAGCCGCCACGGACATTCTGACCCAGAACTGCAAAACCTTTCGAAGATCCGCCCTCCACTGCAGTCCGCCACATCAGCGGCCAGCGGTAAACTGGAGAAGACCAAACCTCCACCGCCACGCCAACAGAAATACGCCCATCCCATTATGACCCGCAAATCGACGCGGCGGTCATTCAACCGCGGTATTCCATTGGCGGTAGACCCCGCCGCGGTCAAAATACACACACCTTTACAAACCCCTACCACATTGGACAATTTGAAAGGCACACACCTGAAACCCATACACACACCACTCCCACACATCCAATACCATATAAAACACACACCCACATCACCCACAAACCCCTACCAACAAAAACCAGAGACGAAGGAGAGAGAGAGACACATCAGAGAATAGATAGCCAGACACACAGAGGCACACCGCAACATCACACACACCACATAGAAGCACAAAGCACCACACACCAACACACACATCATCACATACACCACCCCACACCTCATACACTCCACCCCATGGCACCACAAAGGCACCCACGCTTTTCGGACCAAGAACTCCGGGTCATGGTGGAGGAGATCATAAGAGTGGAACCCCAGCTGTTCGGCTCACAGGTCCAGCACACCACCATAGCGAGGAAGGCGGAGCTCTGGCAGCGGATCGTGGACAGGGTCAATGCGGTGGGACAGCATCCCAGAAATAGAGAGGACATCCGCAAACGATGGAACGACCTACGGGGGAAGGTGCGCTCGATGGTCTCGCGACACAACATCTCAGTGCAGAAGACTGGCGGGGGACCCCCACCCACTCCACCCGAATTCACAACATGGGAGCAGGAGGTACTCAACATCCTGCATCCTGATGGCCTCGCTGGAGTACACGGAGGAATGGACTCTGGTAAGTACAAGGCCAACCACTTCACCCCAGCATGCTAACCCCCACCCTCACCCCCAACCCCCCAGCACACATCCTCCCTGAGAATGTCTCCCCAGCACAACCCACCCAACACCAACCCCTGCATGCCACCCCCAAACTATGGACACCCATCACCTAAGCATGACCACTGCACATACCCATCACCCTCCCCCACAAAACACCCTCACAACACCTCCCCCAAGGGAATGCCAGCACTGGGGGACAAGGGCACCTATAAAACGCAAGCTAATGCACACACAGAAACAATACCATACCCTGTTACCCCATGCAGGACCCGAACGACAACACACCGGTCAGGAGGAACCAGAAATGTCCATCCCACCCCCGGAACAGGCCACTAGTGATGACAGCAGCTCTGTCGACCTGGAACCTGACGACCAGCCCGGACCATCGGGGACCTCTGGGCAGTCGGTTCCCCTCACCCAGACACAGGCCACTGCAGACCCAACCCCCTCTGGGAACAACCGCACAGCTCCCACCCAGCGGGCCCATGCCTCTGTCTCTAGGACAGGTCAAGCAGCGGTGTGTCTACCACTACAGGGCCCCCAGGGTAACCCACCAACCCAACAACAACAGGGACCTGGGGGCAGTGGGAGTGGGCACACCGTCCAGGGGACAGAGGCCCAGGGAAACAGGGCAACTCGGAGGGCTGCTGTGTGACGGGGGGGAGGAGAGGCCCAGGGAACCCACTCTCCAAGAGGCCCTCACCACCATCATGGCTGCCTACCACCACTCACAAGAGACGATGGCGACGGTACTGGCCAGGTTCCAGGAGATCTAGGCACAGCAGGAGCAACGCTACATGGGGTTCAGCGCCCAACTCAGCAACATCTCAACCGCTATGGGGAGCATAGTCCAGGCCCTGAACCGCATAGAGGACACGTTTCGGGACCATGTGGCATCACACAGGGCCCCTGTCACTAGCCAGGAACAGGAACAGCCTACCACCTCCGCCGGCGCTAGTGGACAGGAGGCCCCACCACAACGACAGCCCCCCAGAACCCCACCTCCTGCTGAACAACAACCGCCCCGCAAAAGGAGCCTGAGATAAAAAAAAAACGACAGAGTAGGATGTCAAGTCCCCCGCCAGCATCACATACCCCCTGAAGTCCTCCCACTGTCCCACATTGCCACCCTGTCAAACCTTGAACTGCCCCTGCTCCATCCTGCCACATGCGTATGGACAATGCACCTGTGAGACTGAGAACTGGACTCCGCCATGGACATTACTCCATCCCCACCCATCACTGTTTCACCATCATGTACCAATATCTATGCACTAATAATAAATCACACATTGCACTGAAATCAATCAGGACTCAGGCTGTCTTATTTACAAATGTATGACACATTACATATCAATTACGTATTGTGAACATTGTGAATTACACATACCGAGGTAACTTAGCATTAGTCCATGGGCCAACCAAGCCGAGGTCACACAGTGGCTCATACAGCACAGAAAAGGGAAGGGAAATTCAAACATCATGTCCATAGGTCTGGGGGGAAACCGACAAAGTTGAGATGCAGGAGGCTTTCAGGAAATGTAAAATGGCATGGGTGATCATTACCTGTGTGCTACTGGAAATACTGTGCTATTACTCTGTCCCTGTTGTCTGTGTCGTCCTCTGAGTCTTCCTCCTCTTCACTCTCCGCAGGCTCCCCAGCTACTTCAACACCACCATCTGCACCATCCTCCTGCAGGAAAGGGACCTGACGTCGCAATGCCAGATTGTGAAGCATACAGCAGGCCACGATGATGTGGCACACCTTCTTTGGTGAGTACATCAGGGATCCCCCAGTCATATGCAGGCACCTAAACCTGGCCTTCAGGAGGCCAAAGGTCCTTTCGATGATCCTCCTAGTTCGCCCATGGGCCTCATTGTACCGTTCCTCTGCCCTGGTCCGGGGATTCCTTACTGGGGTCAGTAGCCAAGGCAGGTTGGGGTAACCAGAGTCACCTATTAGCCACACACGTTGTCTCTGTAGCTGCTCCATCACATAGGGGATGCTGCTATTTCGCATCACATACGCGTCATGCACTGACCCTGGGAACTTGGCATTTACATGGGAGATGTACTGGTCAGCCAAACAGACCACCTGGACATTCATCGAATGATAACTTTTTCTGTTTCGGTACACCTGCTCATCGTCTTTTGGGGGTACCAAAGCCACATGGGTCCCATCAATGGCACCAATGATGTTGGGGATATGTCCAAGGGCATAGAAATAACCCTTCACTGTAGGCAAGTCACCCTCCTCTGGGAAAATGATGTAGCTCCGCATGAGTTTCATCAGGGCAGACAACACTCTACTCAAAATCTTTGAAAACATAGGCTGAGACATTCCAGATGACATGGCCACTGTGGTCTGGAATGACCCACTTGCCAAAAACCTGCACCAGAGGGGGAATCCCTGTGGGTTGGCGGATGGGGGACATCAGGGCTGGCTCCAGCTGGGCACACAGTTCATGGATAGTGGCACGGTCAAGTCTGTATCGAAGTATTATATGGCGTTCTTCCATTGTCGACAGGTCCACCAGCGGTCGGTACACGCGAGGATTCCTCCTTCTCATCGCAAGTCCCAGCGGACGGTGCCTAGGAAGGACAACATGGAGCACAGAGTCAGCCAAACCACAGGTACGTACAGACAGCTTGCACAGTTAAAGAATGGCAATGGGTTGAAAGGCGTGTATGTGTGGCAATGCAAGGCCTAGGCCTGTGTGTCGCAGTCAAAATTAAGCCATGTAGGCCCTTGAAATGGCGGCTGCCTGACCTGTGAAGTGGGACAATGGGATGTGAGGTCAATGCGCTGGCGGGGCACACCGTGGCGGTAGGCGGTCGAAGACCGCGGCGCTAAGCCGCATTGGTTAACATTGATGCCTATGGGTTTCAGGAGCCAATGACGAAGTGCGCCGGCGGTCGCGGTACGCACCGCAGCGGTACGCACCGCCGCGGGCGTGACCGCCATTTTCTATCTGCTTAATCACTCGAGACCTGATCATCCACAGGAGAGGACCTATAATGCAAGTGCTGCTGTGACCTCGGTCTGGAAGATACAATGGCTGCTGCGACTGGGGAAAGGGCCCCTGCCTTCACGTCTGAAGAGTTGGAGAAACTCGTGGATGGGGTCCTCCCCCAGTATGCGCTACTCTACGGTCCTCCAGACCAACAAGTGAGTACACCGGGTGCACATGGAATGGGCTATGCCTGTGTGGATTGGGGTGGATGTAAGTTGGTGGGGTGGGGGGCAAATGAGGAGTGCAACGCCCGACACATGAGAGCATGTGCCATATGGCAAAGTTGGTGTGGGGGGCCAATCACATCTAACATGCAGGTCATTGATGATTTCCTCCTTTCCACCCTGTTCATGTCAAATAGGTCAGCGCCCATCAGAAGATCGAGATTTGGCGTGCCATCGCCAAGGAAGTCCGGAACTTGGGGTTCCACAACAGACGGGGCACCCACTGCCGCAAGAGGTGGGAGGACATCCGCCGCGGAACAAGGAAGACCGCAGAAACACTGCTGGGGATGGCCTCCCAACCTAGGAGGGGTGCCAGTCGCACCATGAACCCCCTGATGTCCCGGATCCTGGTGGTGGCTTACCCAGAATTGGATGGGCACTTTAAGACATCACAGCAGACACAAGGGGGTGAGTATCAGCACATTCTCCTATCTTTCTGCGCAGTGGAGGCGTCTGGGTGGGGGAGGAGGGCTGTGGGTGACATTAGGCCAGGGCGCTTTCTGTAGTGTAGTCCTCTCCCTTAGGCATGGCCCTGTGCCCCCGGCCCCCACCTCGGTAGGGTGACAAGTACAGCCATTGAAGGTCTAGCATCTCCCATGTGTGCGTTTGACGTCTCTTGGCCTGTTGTCCTAGTCAGTAGTACTGAGTAGTGTACCCCGAATGCGCGGCTTAGTGCATTAGGCTCCTGTGTCTGTCCTCTCCGCCAACGGTGTTGACATTGAATGCACTCAACCTGGTCTTCTTTTTTCTCCCCCCACCCTTTCTCTTCATCTTCTTGTGCATGTGTGCATTAGCATCATCAGGCGGAGGAGATTTGGCATCGGAGCACGAGGGAGCTGCAGGACACAAGGCTCCGGTGGGCCCAGGAACAGACACCGAGGGCACCAGTGATCCGGAGGGCGAGGGGAGCACCACGACGGGGACCGCTGGTGAGAGCAGCGAAAGCGACACGTCCTCGGATGGGAGCTCCCTAGCGGTGGTGGCAACATCCGTGCCCACCGCCTCTACAGGTACAGCCGCCACCCAGCGCACCAGCCCCGCCCTCCAAGCAGCCCCTCAGTCTTCGCTCCGTGCCGGTTCGCCCAGGAAGGCGCGCGTCTCCTTCGCCCCAGGCACCTCAGCCCCTGCCCCTGTTGCCCCTGCTGCCCTCAGTGCGGAGCTCATTGACCTGGTAAGGACGCTCATTGTTGGGCAGACGACCCTTTTGAATGCCATCCAGGGTGTGCAAAGGGAGGTGCAACAGAGCAATGCGTACCTGGAGGGCATTCATTCGGGTCAGGCTGCCCATCAACGAGCGTTCACTGCTCTGGCCTCAGCACTGACGGCAGCCATTGTCCCTGTTTCCAGCCTCCCTCTTCTTACTGCCTCCAGCCTTTCTCTGTCTCCTGTTCCTCAGCCTATCCCATCCACACCATCAGACCAGCCTGCACACACCTCAACACCCAAGAGCAGCTCATCCAAACACAAGCACCACAGATCCCACAAACACTCACCCAAGCAACACCCAGATGCAGACATGCCAACAGCCACTGCCACCCCTGTGTCCCCCTCCTCCTCGTCTCCCTCCTCCCTCCCTGTGACGTCTACACTCACACCTGCATGCACCCCAACATCAGCCAGTGCTTCCATCACCACCTCACCCTCCAGTACAGTCCACACTCGTGCAGTCACCACCCCCACTGCCATTTACACGTCCCCTGTGTCCTCTCCCACTGTGTCTGTCACCCCCTCTTCCAAGACACACAAACGCAGGCAGCCACCCACCCAACAGCCATCCACCTCACGACAGCCTACAGCACCAGCACCTTCACCCAATGACAGCACACCTGACTCTCCTACAACCACCTCCTCTACCTCCACTTCCATCTCCATTTCTCCTACCCTTTACCTTGGCCCTAAAAAACTTTTCCTGGCTAACCTTGACCTCTTTCCCCCCGATGAGCTCCCCCATCCATCTTCAAAGAGTCCCAAGAGCACCGCAGCCACCACCAGCCCAACTTCGGGTGTCACTGTTGTGCATGGGTTCTGGAGCCCACCCTTTGCCAGCAGTGACACATTGATCAGCAGCAAGGACACGTCCAGCCCCCCCCCCCGGCAAGAGGACCCGCAAAAACAAGGGCCGCCGTGCGAGGACCGACAGGGCTGCCCCAAGGAGCAATGTGCGGCCACTTCACCACCCACACCATCTAGGGGAGGCAAGGGCCCGAGAGCCCCATCAAAGGAGCGGAAGGGCAGCAGGAGCGCGGAGAAGGTGGACCCCACATGCCACATCCCAGCTGGGAAGGAGGACACTAAGGAGGCCAGGAGTCCGTCCCCGAAGGGCCCAGAAACGTCACGGTCTGAGGGCGACTGAGCCGGGAGTCCAGGCCAGGTCTGGCTCCCTTGACCTGCTGGATGAGCACCGCTGAACAGGGCCCGCGGGGCAGAAGAGCACCGCTGAACAGGGCCCGCCGTGGAGATAGGCACCGCTGAACAGGGCCTGCGGTGCAGAAGAGCACTGCTGAACAGGGCCCGCGGTGCAGAAGAGCACCGCTGAACAGGGCCCCGCCGTGGAGATAGGCACCGCTGAACAGGGCCCGCCGTGGAGAAGAGCACCGCTGAACAGGGCCCGCGGGGCAGAAGAGCACCGCTGAACAGGGCCCGCGGTGCAGAAGAGCACTGCTGAACAGGGCCCCGCCGTGGAGATAGGCACCGCTGAACAGGGCCCGCGGTGCAGAAGAGCACCGCTGAACAGGGCCCCACCGTGGAGATAGGCACCGCTGAACAGGGCCAGCGGTGCAGAAGAGCACCGCTGAACAGGGCCCGCAGTGCAGAGTAGCACCGCTGAACAGGGCCCCGCCGTGGAGATAGGCACCGCTGAACAGGGCCCGCGGTGCAGAAGAGCACCGCTGAACAGGGCCCGCCGTCTCAAGCACCGCTCTGCTGGGCCCTTCATCTCAAGCACCGCTCCGCTGGGCCCTTCCTGTCAAGCACCGCTCCGCTGGGCCCTTCATCTCAAGCACCGCTCCGCTGGGCCCTTCATCTCAAGCACTGCTCCGCTGGGCCCTTCATCTCAAGCACCGCTCTGCTGGGCACCGCTGTCTCTCCACCGCTCCGCTGGGCCCTTCATCTCAAGCACCGCTCCGCTGGGCCCTTCATCTCAAGCAACGCTCCGCTGGGCCCTTCATCTCAAGCACCGCTCCGCTGGGCCCTTCATCTCAAGCACCGCTCCGCTGGGCCCTTCATCTCAAGCACCGCTCCGCTGGGCACCGCTGTCTCTCCACCGCTCCGCTGGGCCCTTCATCTCAAGCACCGCTCCGCTGGGCCCTTCATCTCAAGCACCGCTCCGCTGGGCCCTTCATCTCAAGCACCGCTCCGCTGGGCACCGCTGTCTCTCCACCGCTCCGCTGGGCCCTTCATCTCAAGCACCGCTCCGCTGGGCCCTTCATCTCAAGCACCGCTCCGCTGGGCACCACTGTCTCTCCACCGCTCCGCTGGGCCCTTCATCTCAAGCACCGCTCCGCTGGGCCCTTCATCTCAAGCACCGCTCCGCTGGGCACCACTGTCTCTCCACCGCTCCGCTGGGCCCTTCATCTCAAGCACCGCTCCGCTGGGCCCTTCATCTCAAGCACCGCTCCGCTGCGCACCGCTGTCTCTCCACCGCTCCGCTGGGCCCTTCATCTCAAGCACCGCTCCGCTGGGCCCTTCATCTCAAGCACCGCTCCGCTGGGCACTTCATCTCAAGCACCGCTCCGCTGGGCCCTTCATCTCAAGCCCCGCTCCGCTGGGCCCTTCTTCTCAAGCACCGCTCCGCTGGGCACCGCTGTCTCAATCACTGTTTATGGTTCACTGTGCCCACCATGCCTCCTCCTTGACCAGTGGAGACTGTCATCCACCTGATGGACTGTGGCTTTGCACTCCCCAGGATGGTCCAGTGGGCAGCCCACCCACTGTAGAGACATTGAGAGACTGTGGCTTTGCACTCCCCAGGATGGTCCAGTGGGCAACCCACCCACTGTAGAGACATTGAGAGACTGTGGCTTTGCACTCCCCAGGATGGTACAGTGGGCATGGTGGCTCCTCGTGGATCTGGCGTCGTGGACTCATGTGGCTGTGGTGCCCCCCCTTCCCTTCCCCCTGAGATGCCTGTAGTTTTTACATCTGATGCCCCTGCAGTGTTCTCTCCAAAAGACTCAGGTCTCCTGTGTGGGCTTTGCCCTTGTTTCTCAAAACTTTGGCCCACGGACATGATGAATTCGTAGGATGTGCAGGACTTGTTACTTCAGTTATACACTGATGTGTATGTCATTAGTTTTGTTGTGAATATCTTTCATGGTTGTACGATAATTTTCAGGAGCTTTTTGCTACATAAATATTTATTCCAAATTTGATTATGTCCTAGCATTTTTCAGGGGTGTTTGGGTGGTGTCACTGTGACTTGTTGCTCTGCATTGGTGTGTACATAGTTGGGGGGGGGGGGTCGCATATGTGTGTGCCCGTAACCTTTCGTCCTCCCCCTCCCGTGTGTCGTAGGTGCAGTACTCACCGTTGTCGTCTGCGCCGGACTTCGTACTCGTGGTAGATGAGAAGGTAGACGAGAGCAGGTAGGATGTTTAATTCGGGTTCCATGCTGTCCTCCTTCCTCCTGGAGTGCGTAGTGGTGAGCGTTTTCCCGTCCGTAGTCTGTTTCCGCCGTGTTTTTATCGGCGGTGCTCCCGCCCCGGAAAAGGTGGCGGATTGGTGAGTTGTGATAGTGTGGGCGGTACATTGGCTGCCGCCTGGCTGTTGGCGGTGACCGCCGCGCTGTTTGTTTGTACCGCTGTGGTGGTCGGAGTGTTAAAGTGGCTGTCTGTGTTGGCGGTTCCCGCCAGGGTCAGAATCCCATATTTTTTACCGCCAGCCTGTTGGCGGGTTGGCCGCCGCTTTAACACCGACCGCCAGGGTTAGAATCACCCCCAGAGCCTCCACTGCGTCGCAGGCGACGTGGAAATGTACCATCACAGCGGCAGGCAGAGTCAGAGGACGCCGCCATGTCACGTGCTGAGGCCGCACTCCTACGGGGTCAGCGCCTGCAAACACAGGAGATTAGGAGAATTACAGGAGCATTGCGGCGCATGGAGCGAAATCAAGGCAATAGCATGCATCTTATGCACACAGAGTTGCAACAAATTAACACACATATGGGCGACCTTGCACTCTCCATGCACCAACTTGTGGCTGGACTCCTAACGCAGACAGAGGGTGCAAGGCATCGTGACAGGCAGCTACTGAACTGGCTGGACCGCATGTCTGCATCCATAGTCAGGCTGGCGGTGAACACTACTGGCCTTTCTAGGCGCACGGTCAGCCTCCAAGTTGACATGGGCCACTTTGCCAGTGACACGTGGACTGGGCCGTCTCAGCCACGCTGTTGATTTAATGGAGGCACGGCAGGTGGCCAGGGGTGCGGCCGACACGCCGCAAGATAGCGAGGAGGGCTCCACCGTCAGCAGTGTCTCTGCCAGTGACACCAGGGTGTTGCGCAGTGGAAGCGCAAGGCAGGGCACTGCTGACACCCCAGGTACCAGCCATGCTGGCCGAGGCCAGCTTAGGGTTTGAGCTCCACACTGTCCTGGGGTTGGGGCACATGAAGTCAATGTGTCCCATGCCAGGTGGACTTTTACAGACCCTGAACTGTTGACAATGTATATAGTTTTTTGGGTTGCACAAATTAAATCACTTGTTCTTTCCTCTTAACACCTGGACTCTTTGTGTGTGACATTAGTGAGTGTGGTGACAGTTAGCACGTACCTTCCAAAGTATTGGTTTGCAATGTGCTCCCGTCTCAGTCTGCCTTGATTTGCGATGCTTCTATCCCCATGATGGCGATGTGGTAGCTCTTGCTCTTCATCCTCCGAATCAGGGTCTTCAGGGGTGAAAGGTAGCCCACGTCTGGTGGCAATGTTGTGCAGTATAGCGCATGCGACAACAATCTTGAAAACTGTTATTGGGGTATACTGGAGGGCACCTCCACTTCTGTGGAGGCATCTGAATCTTGCTTTCAGCAGTCCAAAGGTCCGTTCAAGGATATTTCTGGTCCTCCTATGTGCACTGTTGTATCGCCTCTCTGTCTCATTGCTGGGTGTTAAGTACGGGGTAAGTATCCATGGTCGAAGTGCATATGCACTGTCACCTGTTTGGCAAAAATGTACAATGTTAGCTGGGCATAGATTGTTTCCACATTGACCTGTGTGTATGTCTGTAAGGTGTATTCAGCTATACCTAGGAGGTATCCGTCTCCAAACTCCCCACATTATAGGCGTTGGTGTATCCCGCTGTGCCTAAAAATGTAGGAGTCATGAGTACTCCCTGGAAATTTGGCAACCATGTCAGTGATAACATAATGGGCGTCACATACCACCTGGATGTTGAGTGAGTGGGTACACTTCCAGTTGCGGAACAGATATTCCAGGTTTGCAGGAGGGCAGATTTGTATATGTGTCCCGTCTACACACCCTATGACATGGGGGAAGTTGGTAATCCTGTAGAATTCCAACTTGGTGCTGTTGATTTCTGCCTCATTCCTGGGTAGGTATATGTATCTGGACATGTGTGTGAGGAAGGCATCTAGGAATGCCCTGAAGAACCGTGGGAGTGAACTTTGGGATACCCCACCTGCCACGGCAATGACCCCCTGATAGCTACCCGAGGCCAAGAGGTGCAGTGAGCAAAGCACTTGCACATGCGTAGGGATGGCGCAGCCGTGCACAGTCTGGCGTTGTAGCTGTGGTTTGAGTAATTCTATTAAATCTAGTATAGCTGCACTGCTGAGTCTATATTTATCATAAATCTCCTCCTCAGTTTGTTGGAAAAGTGTCTGCCTGGTTCTGTATATCTTCTCCTGTTTCTGGCTCCTCCTCCTCCTCTGCTGTGTGGCATGGGCTCTTCTTCTCATTCCTATCACATATATCTCCACCATCTTGAGTAACCCAGATGCCTTCTGGGTTTCCTTTTATACTTTGATAATGGTTACCACCTGCTCTGAGTTAGTGGTAAATTGGAAGTGCAAAATGGGCTTTTTGCGACTAGTCGCAATTTGCGAGTGCTATTGCTTTTTGGGTTGCGACTCGCAAATTGCGACTTCGTATTTGCGAGTCGCAAAATGGGGTCGCTATTTTTGCGAGTCAGTAATGGCTCGCGATGCATTTTGCGAGTCGGAAATGGGATTTTTGCATCCCATTTCCGATTATGCTGGGTTGCAAATTGCGATTCGGGCCATTTGCGACTCGCAAACGTTTCCTACATCTGGCCCTAAATCTTTAAGGGCTCTGAAACATTTCATGATTAACACAATTCAACGATAAAATGAGCAATTTCACTTCAAATATTTTCCATTGGTTGGCCTGAATAGCAATTCAATATGGATTGATATTCACACCCAATCTCAGCACAATCTTTCCTTCATGGACCTATCACAATGCAACAACTGATGACTCGCCAATCAATACCAGTGCAACACTTCGCACCAGTTGACCTACACCAGCACAGCAGTCTATGACGCAACTCTCACTCCTCACAGCGGTTCCACCTCCTTCACAGTTTTCATTCATGTAAAATTCCACAAATGTAAGCAAGCACAATAAACAAATTACCTTTGTCTGATCCACTAAAGAATTCAAAGTAATTCACTCACACAAGAATAAACACTTTCTAATCCCCACACACATACACATAGGCAACATCTCAACCAGCAGAAAATCAACCTGACTGATGTAGTTTCCCCTTTGTGCAATAGGATGTACTAACACCCCATACAATCACAACAATCTGTTATGGTCCCTATCTCAATTGTGTGGTAAATGGTACCTGACGAACCAACACCACAAACTTTGACAGACATGAAATAGCATTATATCTCATATCTTTTCCACGATCTTGAACTGCAATGACTTCTATAGCAACTTCAACTGCTCAACATCAATAACATACACATGTTTACTCAATTAAACCATAAAAATGAACAATGAAAAACATAGGACTTCAGCACAACATCATAGGCTCAACAGAAGCAATTGTGATGCACAGCCCTTTTGATACTCACTTCTATGCTACTGCAAAAGCCTTCAGAACCTCTCAAACTCCTTCAATCTTCCGATTGGACCATGGACTTTAGGGAATTTGCCAATGGGGTAAATGTAATCAATTTTTCTCCTTTTCTCCTATTATATTACCCATCATTCTGCTACCACTTGCCATCTCAAACGTCTCAGATAATCATCAAATAACTCCTGACATTGGTTGTATGTAACCTTGTTACTCGACAACGAGAGGCGATAAGAAGCTATCATTTACATCAATTGCCATGTACGTTGCAGTCCAATTATGGTATCACAGGAATCAACAAAGGGATTTAGTGTGAGTTTAAAAGGGTTTATTAACAAATTAATTAAAGTCAATCAGTAGTTCAAAAAGGACTTAGCCACCATTCCTACAGATTCAAATAATCTAAAAGTTGATATTTCAAAACAAATACCACATTGGTAAAAATTACAAATAGAATGTAGAATATGCAGCAATTGTGTTCCATAAAGTGATGTCCCTAATCTACACTAATGAAGCTTAAAGATAAAGAGACATTTAATTTCAGCAAGCAAAGTATGTGTCAGTTTCAGAAGCCCAAATGAAGGGATCTGATGAGAGCATAGGAATGCATAGGCATGAAGTCTTAGCACTCAAGCAGTGGAAATTAGCAGGGGCTGGAAGAGTATTCTGAGCTCAAAGGTAGGAGGCATAGCTAAGGTGTGGTTTCTAAGCTCCACAACAAGTTCTCTGTACCTAATCTAAGGAATACATGTTAATATAATTCATCAAAACATTAATGGCAACAATTGTCCTATTTGAACTCTGATCAGCCAATCAATCTTTAGCAAACTCTGAGAGAGGATAAAATCCCCAGCTTCTCATGTCTTCATGATGGAAAACATAACCATGTTAACCATCTTGTCGTTCAGACAGTTCTTCCCATGAGTTGCACGTCCTGTCATCTCATCTCCTCCCGTTGTTTCCTCACTATCAGTTCTCTAATACATAAAAAATGTCTATTCACTAGCTACCAGAAGGCTTCTGCAAAATTACAGTATCTGCAGTAGGAAGAAAGAGAAAAACATCTTGTGTAAAACAACAGTTTAAACGTAGAGAACAGGCCTCATGGCCCTAACGACTAAAGTCAACATTTAAATTGACATCAAGAGTTAGGCTAATCAAATTCATTACGATGTGTTGAGCCATGTGTTTACTGATAAGTTTTAAATATGATTACCTAGCCCAAATATTACATTGAATCGATGTTAAATGTTAAAATCAGCACTTTATAGTTTACTGTGTTAAACTGCAAAATGAAGAATTTTCTCTATCAAGACTCTTAGGGGGTCTAAAACTACTCCAACAGCAGTCATACAGGTAATTTTCCTTGCTTGAGTTGTTTCAGCATTAAAAGAGGTAGATTCCTGCCACACTGGTTGGAATTATGCTTCACGAGAAGGCAGAAAGCAGGTACTTTCATTCCTGTGCAGCATAAGAGAGCTTAGTAAGGAACGAATATAAAACAGGGTACCTTCACTTAGGAAGTGGTGACCAATTTAGTCACTCTTTCTTTAATTTTATTTTTGTAATTAAAAAAAAAATCCTTTTTTTGAAAAACCCTTCTTAATAAGGGTAACTAACACTAATGCACCCCGAAAGCAAAGAGAACCATTATATGATTCTGGAATCAGAAATAAGATGACTATATAGACAGAAAATAGTCAATGTGAGGAAAAGAGAGAGGATACTGGGAAATAAAGAAACCTTAACCTGAGCCTTCTCCTTTCTCTACAGTGTGATAACAAGAACTGGTCCGCCAGGACGAAACTTGGAAGAAAAGAAGAAAATGTCAGCCTGAAGATTCCAGCAGCCTAAAGCAGGAGAATGATGGACCTCCAACAACAAAAAACACTCTGGATTATTTTTCAATTCCTAAAAAGGGAGGATTTTGCTCATATAAGAATAAAGATTCTCATCTTCTAACCCAAAGACATTCCCATCTTCAATAAGACCCATAAGTGCCCAGAAGTACAAATTCTGGGTCTAATATGGTTGATGACCTAGAAATGAATTGTATTGGGCAAGTCTGAAAAAGTACCTCAGTAATGAGGTTTACTGCTCCATACCCTGCACATGAATTTACTCTCTTTGGTGTGCTAGCATGGACCGGGCCGGCCTTAGCGGTGGTGGCTCTCTGTGCGACAATGTTTGTTGACCACCTCCACCATTGATTCCCTTACTACCACCCTTTAACTGTGCCCCCTAAGTTTCTATAACCCCTCTTTCGCAGATGCATTTAATTACTTTTATAACACCACTCACATCAGTGCAGGGTGTCAAAGCACTTTACATTGCACACACATTACACATAGGCAATCAATCATACGTGTAAATAAGTGTAAAATATATGTTACATAAGACAGAAGACTACAAGGTGTAGGAGTCACATGTCCTCCATACTGGTAGGCTGTATAGTTAAAGAGTGGTTGGTCTGAAGATGTAGACTCAGAACATAAAATGCAACACATGGTTTGGGTTTCTATTTAATGATAAGAATTGATCTTTACCCAAATGAACCCTTTTTGCAACATTAGGACAATGAAAGACTGGGGACAAAATCATAACGCTCTAAATCTATACCTTGTAGTGTGCATGCAGTTCTTTGATGGCAGTTAATAGCTTAATGTTCAATATTAGGACTTTAACTTGCAAACTGAAAGTAATAAAAAGCTATTTCTGATAAACGTAGTAACCCCCTGACCTATTTGCATTATGTGCACTTTGTGACCTGCCTTGTACACTTTCTTTGCAGCAGGTATATTAACCCTCCGAACTCTCTCCAGGCAGAACATTAATCACCAGAGTTATCTTGACAGTTTTATTGTTACCTGAGAATTTCTGGAGGCAAGGAACGTGCAGCAGGTGCTTTTAAAACATAGTATACCTGCAAACACGGCTTCCTTACCCAGGGCCCGCTTTAGTGCTGGTGGCTCCCTGTGCTACAATCTATTTTGATGCCCCTCCCCCTGACCACCATGACTTCCTCCTCGGATTCACGCACTGCCACCCAGCAAAAGTGACCCTCGCCTCTCCATAGCCCATCTCTCACATACTTTTCATTTGTTTTAAATCGCTCGTAACGGCCCTGCCCCTACGCGACGTCAGCATCCGGTGTGGTGGCACCGGTCGCACCGCGCTAGACCCGGCCCTGTGCATACATGTTATATAACATAAACGAAGCTGACAAAGTGGAGCAGATTTCCACCCCTAAAGTCTCTGTCCATTGGATTTTAAATATTTTACTTCTTTGTTGTATCCCTGCATGCAAAACGCACTTATAACACTACTAGTTTGAGAGTAGTTGCATGTGTCTTTTATTAGGCGAAAACTAATGAATTTACAATAACATTTTATGGATTGCAATCTCCTAACAGTTTGGAATGGGTTTTGCTGAATCTTGATATCTGAGCATGCATGTATGTATATATACTTATCAAATATATGTACCGCCTCTATATTTTGGGGGGCTATTTTTCCCTTTGATCTTTGCCTTGCCACTATATTACTATTTTTAGTTCTATAGTCAATATTGTGACATAAACCTGCATGTAGATGGTCTTGTCCTCTCTCCTTTGGAGTTACAGGGTTGTGTAGTCTTTTTTACTTAGATACAGTGGTTGCCTGGAAAGGCTAGTAGATTAGGCCGTTGCTGGGCACGGGTGGCTTGTAACCCATGTCCAGGTGAAAAATAATTTTCACAAATAGGGTTTGACAATAATATTCCGCGTTAGCAATATAATATCACAATGACATTATGCACACAACTAAATACGTTTAAGCTTTAGGAATTTAAGCTCTATGGAATAGTTAGTATGGGTAGCTAGAATAAAATCTGTTGACTCCTCCGTCTCAATTGCGTTCAGTACAGGAGGGGAGTTGAATACCTGTGGACTAGTGCTGCACGAAGGAACGAGCACCCTCAGGAACCATTGAGCTGCAGCTAATAGACCCCTTTTCTTTAGAAACCGCCTATATGTGAATAGTTAGAAGAGCTGCAGGTTTCTTAAACTGAGGTTTTAATGCCTACATAGTAACTCGTGGTCTCTGAGGTGACAATGTGGCTGAAGAGGGGATGCTCCTGACTAGCACTTTTTTTCCTGTTTAAGTAGATTCATTTGTATGGATTTTCAGAATTTGATTTCGAACCCCACGCTGTTAACACATGAGTACAATATTCGAGTATTGCATTTCTTCCTGTCTGTCAAGGTGGTACTACTAATTTCTCAATAGTGTTGGTGATCAATTTACAGATGGCATAGTTGTGAGTGTGGGTATTCCCCCCAGTTCGTCATTCTGCCTTGGCATTAGTTCCAGAGTGATGGTATTTCCAATGGAACTCCCTTCTACCATATTTATTGTGCTGAGACGTTTGTCAGTTTTCTCTAAGGTTATGGCAGTAGAGTCAATTGTTCGCATTTCTAGACATATGCAAAACGTTATTTGGCGCTGAAGAGAAAACCATATCAGATAAGAAAGATGAAATGAAATAAACGTCCTAGCCAACCTTTAAAATATTGGAAAATCCTGAGTTTCCTAAATTCTACTGGTTGCCAATTCCAATGCTTCGCTGCACTGAGAAAGAAGTTCTTCCTTTGTGGAAATTTGGCATCACAAACACTGGCCTTTCCGAGGAATTTAGCATTATAGTCCGCTGATACTCTCTACACCACTGGTTACAGATCCTCTACTCGGGTAACAGTGCTGAGCTTCTAGCAAGGGGTATAATAAGATAGATTAAGAATTGCAATAGTCTAATGCAAAAGGGCTATTAAATACTATCAGAACATTTTCCACAGGGTGGGTATAAAACGTTCTAAAAAAACAAGGTGAAAGAGAAAATCAAAAAAGCATTAAAATGTTGTACCACAATAACTACTCAAGAAGCCATTATTGCCACTCTCCCTCTCCATTGTCACTCTTGGAGCTCCTAAAATCGCTATATTCCACACCTGCAGGCAATAACATTTATCAATTACCTTCCTCACAATTATGGTTTCGAACTGCAGGAAAGGGTGCATAACGGAAGAAGGATCATTATAAGCTGTTATTGCCCTACTGGTAAGGGGAATTGGGTTATTACCACCTCCTCCAAAGCGTCACTTTACCTCGCCGGTGGTTCAGGGGAGAAATGACTCATCTCACCTTGCTGCGCTTTGGCTCTCTTTCTTCCTGGCAGTCTCCTAAGTTGTGTTGTGCCAGCCCCTCCCTTCACATAGGGGAACTTTAAGGTGGCAACTAACTAGCGGCCACTAGGTAAAAGGTGAATTTTTACTAAGTAGTAGAAATTGTTTACTATTGGACTGGGAGCCCTGAAAATAGCAGAGAAATTGCACTATTGACACAGCCACTGGCTAAATAAAAGAGATTCTCCGCTGTTTGGCCAGTGACCATACACATAGTAGAAAAATGTGACTATTTACCTGACAGCTGACTAATTGGCAGAGGTTATGTGCTATTTAGCCGCAGCTATGCAAACAGCACAGACATTTTACTATGTACCTGGTCTGTGACTAACAGACATTGGGCCTGATTCTAACTTTGGAGGACGGTGTTAAACCGTCCCAAAAGTGGCGGATATACCACCTACCGTATTACGAGTTCCATAGGATATAATGGACTCGTAATACGGTAGGTGGTATATCCGCCACTTTTGGGACGGTTTAACACCGTCCTCCAAAGTTAGAATCAGGCCCATTATGTACTGCTTGACCAGTGGTTAAGCAAACAACAAAGAAACTTTACGAGCCGGCCGACAGCAGATATTATGTGCAGTCTGACCTGCAACCATGCAAATCTCAAATAAATCTCATTCTTTCCCTTTTCATTATTTGCAATTCAAAAACAGTCCCAAAGGCTGTTATCTGAGTAGGCCAATTTTTCTAACATGTTAAAGGGCTTTTATACCTAATAATACGTTTTGTGGTCATGAATCCTGTGAGTTTTTGACATAAGAACCTTAGTGCTAAAACTGGCTTAGATGCAAGCACTGACTCATAGGGCTAAATGTCCCAAATGGTTGAATGTTTTCAAGGTATTTTGACAGACACGGCACAGAATGCTACTCCTTTACAACATGGTCCAAGAGACAGTTTCTTGTGAGAACCTTTATGGAATTGTTTTGTCCTTCACAACTTGTCCTGCTCCTTTACGTTTACCTGCAGAAGTGGCTAATAATGTAGATCGTTCGACGTTTTCAAGACTAGGTGAAGCTGTTTACTCTTTGACAGCTATGTATTTTCTCTTACTCAACAAAGTCTTGGGAAGGCACTAGAGCCAGATGTAGAATCACCAAAAGGCCCTATGGTATCAGAACACCTTTTTTCCTGTTTCAAACTGGTGCATTCTAAAATTATTAATTCTGATCAGTTCAATTAAACACATTAGACTAAAACACTTGAACTAATGATTTGTAAAAACAAAGGGCAGAAATGCTTATATTACAACAGTGACATAGTGCCATCTGACATTTACAGTGATATTAACAAAAAAGAGACAATTGCATAGGACCCTTCTGAAATCACTATCACAGTATAATGGAGATTTTTGGTCCAATCTGATGGCAGGAGAAAGAGAAAGAGGAAAGAGAAAATATATGTATCGTGAGAAATTGGGTTGATGGGTGACTAGGTAGTGAGGTCTGGTCAGGCAGAGGCCACAGCCCTTGTCAGGATGAGGCACAAACCAATCCTAAATTAATCTGTGCTCAGCCCTTTGGTACTTTGACATAGAGCAGTATGGCTTAACTTAGGTGCATTGTGCAAACTATTTTTGCAATACTTCAAACAGTAATAAAGTGAAAAGAGCACACAAAAGGATCGCACACCAAGTTAGAAAAATAGGCATTTCCTTAATAAATAAAAAAAGGCCAGAATGACAAATATTCATTCAGTAGAACTGGAGATATTCAATTTGAAAAGTTTTAGTGAAAATAGAGCCAAAACACACAAAGTGCCAACTGTGGATATCTCTTCACACCAGACTGGAACAAACTCACAAGTTCAGAGCATCTGTGGAGTAGTGCGGGCCGGTTCCAGTTACCAGGTTAGGCCAGCTGAACAAAGTACCTTAAATCGTGGTGTGCGGAGCATTGCAAGGATCTGCGTTGCAGATGTGTTGCACCACAAAAGTGATACGTTCTAAGATACAGTAAGGCTGTGATGCAAGGGCCTGCATCGTCATCAAGGATACCATCAGTATGGCTTATGATGGTGTGCAGGATGCAGTGATCAATCGGGGCAATGCTTCAATTATGAGGATCTGTGAGGTTGAGATACAGAGTCCAGTGTCATCAATAAGGCTGCTGTTGAAGAGAGATATGGAGGGCCTGCACTGAAAATGCATCGCAAGGCAGTGGTTCCAAGGGCAATTCAGGTCTAATCCATGCAGCAGCGGAGGTGCATTGGTTTCTGTATAGGGTTGCGTTGCACAGCACAGGAGATGGGTCCAGGTCTGGGGTGGCACCGCTTAGCTAGGCAGACTCACAGATTGCAGACTTCAGGTCAGGAAAATGAAAGGGTGTTGGAAGCCTGTTATGCCCCTGAGGCATCAGATCAGGAGCCCAGCCAACTAGCCGTTGGAGTCACTCTGGAGTCTGGGTTTAAGAAATGCAATTCTGGTCCCTCCCACCCAGTATAGAGGTCAGCAGGCAGCAGTTCAGCACAGCAGTGAAACAGTTTTTTCAGAGTAGCAGTTCAGCAGAATGCAATTGCAGCAGTCCTTCCTGGCAGAGTATCCACAGGTCCAGAAGTGTACTGAAGTGCTAGTGCCTGAGGTCCAGTATATATACCCAGTTGTGCCTTTGGAGTGGGGAGACACTTCTAGAGGCCTCTTCCTTTGAAGTTCTCAGGTCCCCTTCCTCTCTGGCCCTAGCTCGAGACTAAATACAGGTGCCACGCAGCCCTTTGTGTGGAGACAGGATACAGCCTATTCAAGTGTAAGTGGGGTTGGGCTGAGCTTCTCCCTCACATCTTGTAAATGATGGCCCATCTCATCACACCTAAGTTCCCTATTGTGTGGCTATCTATGAGAAGTACACACAGCTCCACTGTCACTCACACCCAGTCATGTAACCCGGAGACAGGCTGCAAGCACCAAATGGCTATGATAAAACAATGCCAACATTCTAAATATAACATTTTCAGAAGTGCAATTAAAAATCCGACTTCACCATAAGTTAGGATTTTAAATTGTTGTTCCAGAGACATCAGCAATGAACTGGTTACCTATTCCCATTTGGAAACTACACTTATACAATGTAATAAAATAGTTCCAATATTATCCTGTGGAAGTAGTGAAAAAGAAATATGAGTTGTTTTACTACCAGGTCATGTTAAATCTAAAAGTACATATGCTGCTTTTTAAATATATTGCACCCTGCCCTCTGGGCTGTCTAGGGCCTATAATGGGGTGACCTTATATGTATTAAAAAGGAAGATTTGCGTGTGGCAAAGGGTTTACTTTACCAGGTCGACATGGCAGTTTAACACTGCACGAATTCAAGCTGCAAAGGCAGGCCTGAGACATGCTTGAAGTGCTACTTATGTTTGTGTCACAATCAGTGCTGCAGGCACACTAGAAGCATAGAATTCACAGGCCCTAGGCACAGGTAGTGCCACTTTACTAGGGCCTTACAAGTAAATTAAATGTGCCAATTGGGTATAAGGCAATCTTGCGTGTTTGTAGGATAACGTACAGGCATTGTAGCATTGGTTAGGTGTGGTAAAGTGCACAGAGTCCTAAGGCCAACAAAAACAAAGTCAGCACAATCAGGAGGTTTGAAGTCAAAAGTTAGGGGGAAGCCACACCAAGGAAGGATTCCAGGTCTAACAGGCCTTTGGGGGGACAGAGTTTAGCTTAGTTGCCTTTTTGTGCTGGCCAGCACCAGCCACTATGCTAATTTCACTCCAGGTAAAGCTCTAACCCCTCACTTCCTAAAGTATCCTAAAGGGTCTTAGGCCCAATTGTCATTTCACAATTTGGACACCAACTCCTTATGAGGGCCGGCAGCTTGTTATGGGTGCAGAGTGAAGTTTGGGATTGACATTGAGCCATCTTTTGTTAGACCATCTAACACTACCTCATCCTCCTGTTTCTTACAGGGAGGCTTAATTAGCGCTTTCTCCCTAAGTAAGCATGCCCAGGAAGTGCATGACCAAATTATTGTTAACTATCTGGATGTCTTATTCTTTGTGGAATCTTGGTTAAAGCCGTAGGCTAACCCGGATGTAGTGACTGCTCTCCCCCCTGGGTGCACACTTTTATGGCATGACAGAGTGGAAGGCTGTGGAGGCGGAATAGCTATTATGTTCCGGGACTCATGACTATGTAGCTCTTTTGATATCACTCCTCTTAAAGGAGCAGGGAATTAGACTTTTGCCTTAAAGCCAATCCTTCTGTCAATTGCAGGCTGTTTGCTTTTCCACCCATCTGGTTCTGGAATATCACTTCTATCCTTGTTGGGAGAAGCACTTACCTCTGGCCTAGTCCATTATGCTAACCTTATGGCTTTGGTAGATTTCAATTTTCACTTTGATTTCACCAGTTTTGAATTTGTTAACTTGATAGAAACCCCTAGGATACTAGGACTTTCCCAAAGAGTAACTGATTCCACCCACAGGCTAGGTCACACTATGGCTGGGAGTTTTTCAAACCAGTCTCGGCTTCCTGTCAAAGGCCCTATTCCTCAATCTTGGTAAGACCACAGCCTAATTTTATTCAAACTAGCTGATACTAGTTATAACTTACACAAGCATCAGACAGGGAGGAAGCTGAAGGCCCATAAATGGGAAGCTATGAGATCTAGCCCGAACGTAATCTCTGGTCTCATTAGCACTGCCCTTATTTTGACTGGGAAATTTGGGGAGGACCTTGTGTCATTCAATTGATGGATTCTAAATTCTGCTTTGGAATTAGCCCCAGTCATGCATTCCAAGAATTGCCACTCTAAAGTCTCAGCTCCTTGTTTTCCCCAGCATTAACCAAGTTAAAGCCCACTGCAAATCATTGGAGCGGAAATGGCATCTAGCCTACAAGCAAGATGGCCTTGAACTATTGAGGGTTGACCAAAAAACTTACCACACTCAATAAAGGAAGAAAAAAAAGGTACTATACTATAAAAATTAAAGAGGCCAGGTTTGACTCAAAAACAATTTTTTATTGTTAGAAAAATATTTCTTCGACTGAAAGCACTGGTTAGAGATATTCCCCCCATCTGGCCCTTTGTGATGAAATCTCAGATTTTCTTTTGAGGATGAAATATCCATCATTCAACAAGGCTTTAGCTCAACCCTAAGTATTGACTCAGTAAGTGATCCATCTCCTGAGGTTGGAAATTGTATCCTGAAGGAGAGGCTAGCTCAATTTCAGGCAATTGCTCTAACCCACTCCTGTCAGGCTATCCTATCACGCAAATCAGAATCTCTGCTTGACCCTTGTCCTCCAGTCATACTTCATGCAGTCATTGATGCGCTAAATCCCATCATTAACCACATAATATTTTACTAAGTTGTAGTTTCCTCTGAGTGGGAATTTGCAATTGTTAAACCTCTACAATAGAAGTTTTTGGAGGATCCAGTCACTCTGTCCATTTGAGGCCCATCTTCTTCCCTATACCAAATAAAATTCTGGAAAAATTATCTATCAACAACTTATGTCTTTTCTTGAGAAGTCTGATTTACTACATACTCGACAATCTGGCTTTAGGACCAAATATTCAACTAAATGAGTACTTTTTGAAGTCTCAAAATAAATTCGAATGACTTTGGACTCAGGTAATAATGCTGTGCTGATACTATTAGATCTATCTGCTGTATTTGATACCATCTTGCATGCCATTTTATTGCAGCGGATACGGAACATAGGAATATCCTACAATGCTATTGCCTGGTTAAAATCCTTTCTGGCCAACAGAAGACAAACTGTATCGCTTGGACAACTTTTTTCCCAGAAAATAAAGTTATAATGGGTGTGCCCCAGGGCTCTTCTCTGACCGCGGCTCTATTTAATATTTATATGACTCCTCTTATCTCATTATTTGCCTCATATGAGATTGCTACCATGTCACATGCAGAAGACTCTCCCTTCTATCTCTGAACAAAAATTAATTTAGTTTAGAAGCTTATTTTCAGATTTGCCTGACCAACATCTTTTAGTGGATGCAAGATTACCATCTCAAATGTTATTCTGAAAAGACTGAAATGCTTCTTTTTGTTAAATGCAATTGTTTCTTCCCCGCACAATAGTGGAAAAATTTGGCTCCTCCTCCCCCAGCCACCTTAAGTGTTGTAAAATACCTTGGGGTTAATTTTGACACCGACCTTTCTTTTCTGCCTCAAGCCTCAGCTGTTACAGGTATGTGTTTTAGCCTCATAATATTTTACCTTTTTCCTTCTGCGCTGGGAAAACTGTGACGTTTGTTCCTATCTCTTCGAGATTATACTATTGCAATAGTGTTGGCTGCACTTAGGCCCATATTTATACTCTGCTTGCACCAGATTTGCGTCATTTTTTTTAATGCAAATTCGGAGCAAAACTAACACCATATTTCTACTTTGATGTTGGACCCCGCTAACGTCAAAATATCTCAGTGTGCGTTATTTTCTGGATGCGTGAAACCGCCTTGGGTTAATGAGATGCAAGGTAGGCATTCCCATCCAAAAAATGACTTAAACACCCGTGCGCCATATTTATCCAACTGTGCAAAACTGCCACACGGCTGGGAGGCGGAGTCGGAAAATGACGCACATCCCGATTTGCATCAAAAATTAACGCCTGGATCAGGGCAGGCGTTAAAATGGGGCAAACACACCAGTACTTAAGGAAAACCCACAGAAGCAACATCAGAGCTCCAAAAGGAATACATGGAGGTGCCATTCATCCAGCATGCACAAAGACGCAGAGCACAGAAGCAACAACAGCAGCTTCCACCACACCAACAGGGATCCCAAATGCAACGCCGAAGGAAGGAGAGGATATTCCGGACCAGGACAACCCTTCAGGGCCTCAGGGAACGTGACATCATCCAGAGGTATAGACTAAACTGGCAAGCCATACAGCAGCTGCTGCGCCACATTGAGCCACAGTTGGCTCCCAGCTTGAAGACACCCCACATCATTCAATCAATCAATCAATCAGTCTGTTTCTAAAGCGCACTACTTACCCGTGAGGGTTTCAAGGCGCTGGGGGCGGGGTGGAGGGGGTGCTGCTACTGCTTGAAGAGCCAGGTCTTGAGGTGTCTTCTGAAGCTGAGCAGATCCTGGATCTGTCTTAGGTCAGACAGAAGGGTGTTCCAGGTCTTGGCGGTGAGATAAGAGAAAGATCTGCCACTGGAGGATCTGCGCCGGATGCGGGGGATGGAGGCGAGGGAGAGGTTGGCGGAGCGGAGTTGCCGGGTGGGGGTGTGGAAGCTGAGTCTGCTGATCAGGTAGGCTGGTCCGGTGTTGTGAAGTGCTTTGTGTGCGTGGGTGAGGAGCTTGAAGGTGATCCTCTTGTCGACGGAGAGCCAGTGAAGGTCTCTTAGGTGGGGGGTGATGTGGCTGTGACGAGGGATGTTGAGGATAAGTCGGGCGGAGGTGTTTTGGATGCGTTGGAGGCGTTGCAGGTGTTTGGATGGGATACCTACGTTGCTGTAGTCGAGCCTGCTGCTGACGAGGGCCTGAGTTACTGTTTTTCTTGTTTCGGTTGGGATCCATTTGTAGATTCTGCGAAGCATGAGGAGGGTGTTGTAGCAGGAAGAGGAGACAGCGTTGACTTGTTTTGGCATGGAGAGGTATGAGTCGAAGCGGAAGCCGAGGTTTCGTGCGTGGTCGGTTGGTGTTGGTGGGGTGCCCAGTGCGGCTGGCCACCATGAGTCATCCCAAGCGGAGGGGATGGGCCCAAGGATGAGAACTTCTGTTTTGTCCGAGTTTAGTTTCAGCCGGCTGCTTCTCATCTAGTCAGCGACGGCTTTCATGCCCTCGTGGAGGTTGGTTTTGGTGGTGTGTGGGTCCTTGGTGAAGGAGAGGATGAGTTGGATGTCGTTGGCGTAGGAGATGATGTTGAGGTTGTGTTGATGGGCCACTTGTGCGAGGGGGGCCATGTAGATGTTGAACAGCTTTGGGCTGAGGGATGAGCCCTGGGGTACGCCGCAGATGATGTTGGAGGCTTTGGATTGAAACGGGGGGAGGCGGACTCTCTGGGTTCTGCCGGAGAGGAAGGATGTGGTCCAGTCGAGGGCCTGGTCTTGGATCCCTGCTTCGAGGAGGCAGATTTTCAGAGTGTGGTGGCAGACAGTGTCGAAGGCGGCCGGCAGGTCTAGGAGGATGAGGGCTGATGTTTCTCCATTTTCGAGATGGCTTCTGATGTCATCTGTGGCGAGGAGGGCGGTCTCGGTGCTGTGGTTTCATCTGAAGCCGGACTGGGAGGGGTCGAGGATGTCGTTGTCTTTGAGGTACCGGGTGAGCTGTGTGTTGACAATTTTCTCAATGACCTCCACTGGGAATTGGAGCAGTGAGATGGGCTGGAAGTTCTTCAGGTCTTTGGGGTCCACCTTTGGATTTTTGAGTAGAGCATTGATTTCGG
Source organism: Pleurodeles waltl (assembly GCF_031143425.1). Classification (NCBI taxonomy): domain Eukaryota; kingdom Metazoa; phylum Chordata; class Amphibia; order Caudata; family Salamandridae; genus Pleurodeles; species Pleurodeles waltl. The sequence goes on from NC_090437.1 coordinate 725,072,463, forward strand.
CGTGTTTCCAACTTTCCAGGAATCTTGCTGTTTCGAAGGAGATGTTGATGACCTTCTGTAGGTGTGGTGCAATGGCTGCGTCTGCTTTTTTGAAAATGTGATGTGGGCAGGGGTCTGATGGTGATCCGGAGTGGATGGAATTCATGGTCTTGCGAGTTTTGTCGTCGTTGATGCTGGTACAGGAGGTCAGGCGGCTGGAGCGGGTGGAGTTCGTGGAGGGCGGGGTAGTTGTGTCCGAGGTGTGAGGGGTGTTGAATCTGTTGTGGATGTCTGTGATTTTTCGGTGGAAGGCGGTGGCTAGGGCGTCGCATAGTTCTTGGGAGGGGGTGATGTCATTGATGGTGGCGCTTGGGCTGGAGAGCTCCTTTACGATGTTAAAAAGTTATTTGCAGTTGTGAGCGTTGTTTTCTAGGCGAGTTTTGAAGGAAGATCTTTTTGCTAGCCTGATGAGTTGGTAATGGCTACGTGTGGTGTCCTTGAGTGCTGTGTGGTTGTTTGGTGTGCGTTTGAGGAGCCATTTTTGCTTGAGTTTACGGCAGTTGCGTTTGGAGGCTTGGAGGTCGTTGGTGAACCAGGGGGCTTTTTTGTTGATTTGTTTGTTGGAGGGTTTCTTGCGTGGTGCAAGACGGTTGGCTCAGTCATTGATCCATAGCTTGAGGTTGTGGGTGGTGCTGTCAGGGTCGGTGGGGTTGGTGGGTGGTTTCTGGGCTAGGGCGTTGGTTAGCTGATCTTCAGTGACTTTGCCCCAGCGTCGGCGGGGTGGTGTTCGGTTTGTTTTTTGAAGGTGAAATGGATGCAGTGGTGGTCGGTCCAGAAGAGTTCGGTGGTGTGATTGAAGGTGACATGGTCGCTTGTGGAGAAGATGGCCTAGAGTGTGATCGGCTGAGTGGGTGGGTGCGTTGACGAGCTGTCTGAAGCCGAGGTTGTCCACCAGAGAACAGGCTGCTAGCTGTCCTGCACATGTTGGCAAGTGGCTCTTTTTAAACCACTGGTGCCCTGGTCACCGGGATCTCACAGCCCTCAATCTCTGCCTTCCTTCCCAAGGTACTGGATGCCATCATCTCCCTCACACCCCGCCACATTAGCTTCCCTACCACACAGCAGAAGCAGCAGGAGACCAACCAGGGCTTCTATCAAATCAATGGCTTCCCACACATGCTTGGTGCCATTGACTGCACACATGTACGGATTGTGCCACCTGCTGCAACCGAGCATCTATACCGGAACAGGAAGCACACACACTCCATCAATGTGCAGGCCATTGTGGATCACTGGGGATTGATCACCAACATCCTGGCAAAGTATCCTAGGAGTGTACATGATTCATTCATCTTCCGCCACCTCACCATCAATCAACTCTTCCAGGATGGACGATATGGAAATGGCCTACTTGTTGGTAAGTACAGAAACCTAGTTATATACACACAGCACAGCAACCCTGAGGGACAGACAACACATACACCACTACATTGAAACGTGGCCAGGAAGACACTGAGGTTGTGACACTGCTAGTCATGTTTGATATCCTGGCCCAATAGGATACACACCTATGGACAAATGACAGATGCAAATAACAACAGATGCCACTCCAGAGCCACAAGGGACCAATTTAAAACCACACAGTGACAATGACACGGCCTTAATTGGCAGTACAACTTGGAAGATGAATCTTCCAATATCACATCAATAACATTCAAACATTCCAGCAATACGTACTGTGTAAGGGGTGTGTAATGTGTTTCGCTGCAGGTCAAACACCATGAGACACATAGCATGAATGATGCAACACTAATGCAAAGTGCACACTGCTACACATATGGATTGAGACTATTACACATATACATAACAGATGTACAGGCACATGGACCTTCTGACACTTAAACCTTCCCCCCCACAACCAAGTTAGCCAGCTTACCTGGAGCAGGTTTAGTAGTGTAGGTACACGTTTGCACATGAGCCAACTCGATGAGGGCACAAAAGTAGGTTTGACTAGAACTTGTCACACATGGGATATTTGTGCATTGTCAGTTGTGAACACTTCAGTGCTGCCAACGTATGGAGATGTGTTGTACATTGTCACCTAGCCAAATCAAAGGGCCACACTGTTGTTTTTCACATGCCATTACATATGATGAATTGGATGGGATGTTCAGGCCATATAGTGCAATCGTGTTACCACCACAGTGGAATTGATTTTGTGTGTGAAAGTATCATGTCACCTCCAGTGAAGGCACATGGACACTTTTTTCACATGACATAATGCATGGGTGATACACAATGAACTGCAAGTTTACTAATATACTGCTGATATCAGGTCAATCAGCCAAACACCAGTTTTGATAATTAAACAACCCAATGCAGAACGAACATCTTAGAAGCCTAGGATCCCACACAATAACACAAACACAGATGAGTCACAGACGACACAAGATAACAACTGCCATGCAAAGTGTTAATCAAGGTGCAACCAACATCCAAATATTTACACTCATGTTCTCTTTTTGCTGATCAGGGTTACGGGATCCAGCCATGGATCATGACCCCATTTGCCAACCCAAGCACAGCATCAGAGCATGCCTATAATGAGGCACATCAGAGGACATGCACCATAGTAGAGAGGACTTTTGCCATCCTGAAGTTAAGATTCCGGTGCCCCGACATCAGCTGAGGCAGCCTCCTATATTCACCTGAAATGGTCTGCAAGATCATTTTGACCTGTGCCATCCTGCACAACATTTGTGTAAGGAGGAATATATCTCTCTATGAACCAGAACCACAAATGCCTGAAGAGGAGGAAAAGGAGGATGCTGTTCGTGAAAATGAGGGGTACCATCCAAACACTGCAGCAGGATTGTGTGGGAGACAACACATTGTACAAAACCTCTTTTAACCCTAGTCACCATCACCACTTTGTTATCATATGTCATTAAACACCTACCTTCATCACTCTGGGTAATTTTGTATGCATCACATGATCCCTAGGAATCATAATCAGAGTTTAGCCTCATGGAGTATTGCAGAAATAAAGATTAGGATACAGAAAAAGCCACGTCATGTTTGATGGGTATGAATGTACAGCCAACATCACACACATTGTAAATGACATATATCCTGTGTATTTCACATGTGAAGGGCAATATCAGAGGACCACAGTTATGACACATATCCATGTTGCCAACATGGTCCATTGCAGCACATGACACACAACTAAGACACCATCAATTATAAGGAACAAAATTGTCTCATACATGAGGCAGTGGATGTGCTATTGCATTGCTAACAGAGATGTATAACCAGACTCTTGACAGCAGTAAGTGTGATATCAGCTATCTTTGCAAGGATCATGTGTGACAAGGAGTCCATCTAAGCAGAACATGGGTAGCACGAGTGCCCCAGATATGACTAGCATTGTTCACTAAACATGTCCTGCGTAGTCCATCCCAGGAAATAAGTCCTGCCACTGCCATGTTTTCAGTCTCTTCCCACCCTTCTCTAGGGGGCCCTGTAAATGGACTATCTGTACCCTGAGAATCTTCATCTACACACACCCAGACTCCCATTCTGACTCCTGTGTGCTTCCCTCTTCAGTATGGCATGCCATGGTCATAGTACATCAGTCTGCATGGACTTCAGGTCAGATAATGCACTGCCTGGTAGTCGGTAGGACCTGTAATCAGCTGTCCATTGCTTCCCATGTGAAAGATCCACTTGGCCCTTTGAACTTGATTCTCAACTCCAGGACTTGTGAGAGACTGAAGCTGCACACACCTGTGAGCACTTCCATGCAGATCAGCCATTGGAACCTGCCCTGCCATTGCTGCTGCCTGGAACTGCTTAGAAGCTGCCATTTTCTGAATCTCCTTGTTGTGCATAGGTATACAAATCACTTGTGTAACAGAGCCCTTGGGGGATTGTGGAACATTGCAGACAACAGCACAAAAACAGTTTTTAGTTCCCACAATGTTGTTCCAGCTTTTTTCAGTCAGAGTCTTCTCAATGTGTATTTGCCATGTTCATGTTAGTTCCTGACAGAGCCTGAATCCTGTTAGCCTGACTGGTCCTGTCTTTGCGTTAACCATAGAGGTTCCCTGTGGCTAAATTTGTCTCATAGTTGCTTTCCATGCCCTCTCTTTGCCCTTGGGGTATTGTGTCTGGTAGGTCTATGATGAATCCTCAAATATATAGTATAGTTTAATCAGTTTCCTTATTGTATCCTGTTCTGGGACATGTATTCAAATTGCCTAATCCAGCCCCCATCCTTTGTCTGGTTTTGCATGTATTCATTAGTGCCAAACAGTGACAGTGTGCTATGGCTGTATGCATGGATTCAGTACGGTGCCTCCAGCACAACAAACAAGGGTTGCCAATGTATATGTTAGGACCAAACATGTTTGTGCCCTGACTGTCCACACACAGATTCACTTCTGCCGCCACCTTTTGATGGTACTTGCGTGGTGACTAGCTGTGAGATTAATCAGCACAGAGGCACTGATGTTCCCTGTTGCAGTGGGACGTTTTATAGGCCACCCTGTGTACAAATGTTGTGATGAAACCTGCCTGTTTCCTATTACTGATCCATAAAGCTTTTAAGCACACCAAGGTTACCCTGTCGTCAGCCTTATTAGAGTTCTGCAGTGCCATAGTTGGACTATCCCCATGTATGTCGCTAGTTGTTCTTTGGCTTTAGTTCAAATCTGCTTTGAAGGATACTCTGTTCATTCAGGGAATGGCTCCACAGACTCATGACTAGACCTGCATGTAACTGTGACAACATGGAGGCCAGTACAGACACAGGGTACACATGGCCACACACTTGAACGGGACACCTTTGTGCACTGAACCATTGGAAATATGTGAACACATGCAGAATGGTCGTTGGTCTTCCACAGCCACAGGAGAAACATAAGTCATTTACATGACTCAAACTGTGATGTACCATAACTTTGTTGGATTGGAGTTGGGACTCTGTGTAACAAAAACTGTACCTACCTAGCATGTTCAAATGCCTGACTCATGGGTAGTAAACACACAAGTAACAAGTAGTATCCAACATTCCATTACATGTGATAGCTTACATTTGTAACATTGCCATTATCAACCGTCCTCTATCTATCCTATGTATAGTTTGTCATGGGAGATGTTTTGTCTCCAAAGTAAGGGAAGTTCACACGGCATAACATGCAACAGATATGACAAACACATATCATGACTGATGTACCTCAATGAATGGCATCTGATGGTTATACACAATTACAACACATGCATATAAGCACAATATGCAAAACATGTCATGTCACGTACACACAGAGGCCTAACAACAATTGAAATAGCCAATTTACAGACATAAACACACAGGCCATGACTGAATTTTTTAAGTTGCGTAGCCTTGCTATCCTCTATTGATGCACCACCTGCTCAAACTAGGGATTACCAATTTTAATTCAAAATATTTGGGTTGCTGTAGCGGCAGTTAAGAGTACTAATCCGGCACAACAATATGAGTATTATGGTCCGCAGTAGTGTGGTCTGCCACATGTGCCCAAACACTAGAACACACACAGCAGGCCCTTACAGCCTATCTTTGCATAGTTATACCCTTAATGTATGTAAAAAATGAGAAAAATGACACAAACACAGTGAAAAGACAGATATTTTGACGCAAAAGCGTCACAAATGTCGCATATGCATCAAAATATGCCCCATATGCGTTGAAAAATGACGCTCACAGCCATTATACATCGATTGGTCCCCAGCGTTAATTCCAACACTGCACCCCATGAAATAGGTTATCAATGAAAATATATTGATCCTTGAATGCTGGGGAATTTTGAAGCCTATGCGTAAAAAAATATTGACTCAAAGCCCGTAAGCGTTATAAAATTACACGCATCATAATAAAAACGCACCGCATTTGAGACAGGAAGTGAGGTAATAGGCTATCCTGTTTACAGAAATGGTACAGTGGGTGTAATTTCACTTTCACTTTGCAGTCTGTGATTCTTCTAGACTGTGTGGCTGTGTTGAGAGTTGTTTCTTTCCAAATTGTGCTTTTGTCTCCTGTGTGCCATTTCAATTGTCATCTGTTGTTTTTGTAATTGTCTCTGCAAATCAGTGTAAGTGTGTTTTTGTCAATTTTGTCTTTGTACTGTTGGGAGTGTGTAGTGGGTATTGTTAGTTGAGGTATTGTTGGGTTGTTTGTGGGTTCTTTAAGTTTCATTTTCATACCTCCTTTCCCTGTATTTCTCTGTTTTCTCTCTCCTATCCCTATTATTTTTGTGATATTGGGAAGGCTACATCTTGGGAGAATGGGTGAGGAGGAGCAGGAAGCTTTCATTTGGCTGGTGTGCCACTTCCTCCCCCTGATGTTAGAAGCTGGTGGCAGGGTGATACAGGGGTATCACACCGAGGCGAGGAGGCTCAGGTGGTCCAAGGTGCTGTTCCACCTAAAGAGAGTGTTCAACAGCCAGCGCAATGACCACCAACTAAAACATCGCTGGGCTGACCTTGTGGCCAGCAAACAAGACCTGTTGGACCACCTAGGTGTGGTGATTGGTGGCCCTGTTGGTGAGTACAAATCAGACTAATGTATACAGTAAAATGCTGTGTAGTGTCAGTAGCAGATTTTGGGACATGCTACATGCAATGTTTGTGGACATGTGGAATGCAAGTTGGACCTACATTAGCCCTGATTTATACAATATTTGCTACACATTAACGTCATTTGTTGACGCAAAAGCTGCACAAACTTGCAAAAGACAACTTGATCTTGTAAATTAGTGCTGCTTCGATGTCAATAGAGGATGGTAATGCGGCACAAACAAAAGTATTATACATGGCCTGTGAGTGTACCAGGAATGAGATGTATTTCACATGCTAATACAAGGAACGAATGTAGTCCCCAATTATTTTGAATATATGTCTGAACTGTATTCATGGCCATACGTACAAAGATCTTCCTAACCTCTGGTAATATCTCAGACTGATATTTTGACTTAGTTTGTGCAGCATTTAAATTGATTATGGATGCCAAAGTAATGCACACTTTATAATATCTAGAAGTTTTGTGCTACTTTCCATAGCTGTAGCGTAAAAAAATGAAGCAAATGGTACACATAATTTTTTTTTTATCTGGCCTTAAGTTCATTGTTCCTATGTGTTTTATTTTGCCTTGGGCATAATTTCTGGTACAGAACAGATGCATTTGCCAACTGTGTCACTTTCTAGCCAAGCAATTCTCTAAAGTTAATTGGTCATCATGGGATCCCTGAAATTTGTGAATACATGGTCACAAATTATTTATTTGCATGATGTTGTGCAAGGGACCCCTGACTGCTTCCATCATACATTTAAAGTGATAAAATAGTTTGCTAGTTTACGTTGGTACACCCCTGCTGATCTAGTGCAGCATATGTACAATTATTAAGTTCTTAGTATGAAGGCTGTCACAGACATGGGTGTATGCTAAGATCAGAAGGCCAGCATTCCTGTGACTGCTGCCATTCCCAAGGTGCATACAAAAATGGGACCTACCTCATCAAGACTGCCAAAGTAGGACATTTGCTAAACCATGTTTCAATTAGGAAACAGTGTCAGTTTGTTCTATAACCACTGATCACCCAACTTGGCAAATGTAAGATAATGAATGTGGCTAACTGTGATCTGCAATGCCTGATATAGGTACACAGGGCCCTGAGTAACACATTTCAGATGCAATGACTATACCTGTGCCCATGCATTCTGTCACGGATGATCAAATTAGACACTGTCAGCATATATTTCTTTGTTGTTTTGATTTAGATAAATGGCCAATCCATGTTTATTGTAACATTGTCATCAAGTAACACACAGGATTCCGGCCATCATGGTGTCATAGGGGGCATATATGGGTCTGGGTACACTGCCAATGTGGCATATGTAACCTACATACAACACAGGCACACATACAATGGACCATAGAAAGCACAATAATTCCGGAACTAAACTCAACCCACATGAGCATCACACAGTAACTCATTGTCCCTTGATGCACAAGCCACAATACCTGAGTGACTGGTATTGCAGTGCACTTCTGCACAAAACTGAGTAATCATGTTTGGCACCACATGATTGTTAGGGCTCTATCATATAAAACGTCACACACAGTGATTTGTTGTTCCAAGTTTTGTACAGTGAGCAGACATTTAGCACATTTCACCCTTCCATGTTTTACAGGTGGACCAGCCCCCTACGCAATTGGAGAAGTGCCTGATTTGCGGACCCAGACATATCCAGTAAGTGTTGATATGTTAGTTCTGTATTGTGTTTGCAGCTGTTGTGTGATTGACTCCTGTGTGTTGGACACATTGCAAGGTATGATGTGCTGGCACATGATCTTATAGGTGGCTTGACTGGAGTTTGACATTTTGTTCCCTGTTTGAGTTGGACAATCAGTGGTGGAGAGTCATATTTTGGGATTTTAGTGTTGCGCTATAGGCATGGGCAGGTGAACAGGGTGATATTTGTAGCTCCATTTATGCCAATGAAAAATTTGGAGGTGGCCATTTTCATGATTCAGTCAGAAAGTCATACCCTGATTCACACAGACCAGTGATGCCGAAGTATTACCCACATACTTGAGCCTCCCTGTTAACTAATGAACATGTTGGACTGTATGTTTGACTTCCTAGCAGCATCTAGCTCCACATCTTGTGCTACGTTTATGTGGCACTTGAGTAGAATGTCATAGGTGTGCATGCAGCTCAAGCCCAAATGGGTGCTTACATCTATGTGCTTGTTTTTGGAAAGGTATTAGTGTGATCAAATGATGTTGACAATTGTCTGCAATTAGGAACATAAATGTGGATGTGATTGTCCAATGTTTGAGTCAATCCTAGTTGGCAGCCCTCCTTACCTGTGTTGGACTGACTAAACCCATGGACAGCTGTTCAAGGCTTCTTGGCTGTCCTTGATGTAGGAAAGTATGTGTTGCATGTCCATCACCCCCTGAGGCACAGGGTTAGGGTTATGAAATATGTGTACCTAGGTGTGAGCATCCCAGTATAGAAGATAGACATGTTACCCCAACATTCATTTGTTCAAACCTAGGATACCTCCTCATGATTAGCAACTGTATACCGTCCAGGCAATTCCATTTACAAATCACAGATCTTGTGGGCCTTGATTGTCACCCAGAAGATAGTCATTAGTTGGCCTGTCACATGTGGAGTACTTGCAGCATTTGTTATGTGACTAAAGGCAGTACAGGGATGCACAGATCATTTAAGTAGGTACACACCTTTTTGGGGATTGCTGTGCTGTTAGATAGTAGATGTGTAGGCTGCATTGGCCTGTCATTCCTCAGGGACATTCTATGATCTGTACTGTGATTTGGACTGTTTCAGATATTTTTGAGGAAGAGTTACATTATCATCTGTAAATGTATCACACAATTATGTCACTAATGTTTGGCTTTCTCTATTTTTACAGCTGCCTACATGAATGCCCAGGAGATCAGGGAATTCCAGAGGCGGGCAATGCGTTACAGCCACTAGATGTGGAGTCTGGTTTCCGCAACATGCACGACATTATCCCCATGAGAGAGCCACAGAGGTCTGGAGGGCTTTTGCCCAAGGGGGGCTATCCTTGCCCACAACAGCCAACACCACCAGCACAACCTCTCAGACCACAGTCGCCCAAAGGATGACAGCCACTGTTGCAGGTCCGTCAACCTCATCAGGTCCAGGACCACAAACAGCAGCTCCTGCACCTCCCCCTCCAAGCATGGCACCGGCACAGGCAGTGCCATCCGCTAGTGGCACACAGACAGCCCCAGCTGCAGTGATAGACAATGCCGAATTCCAAGCAATGAGACGTGACATTCAACGGATGTTGCGCAGGAAGACCAGGCTGCAGCAGGAGGTGTCCCGCAATAGCAGGAGACTGCAGGGTATAAAGAAGGTCCTGCGGAGGGCAAATTTGTGACTTTTGGACCCTCATCCATGATTCCATCCCCTCCCTCCTCTTTCCTGGTTCTTATATTTAGTGGGTTTAGGGGGATTAGTGTTAGGTTAGAGTAGGCTGTTAGATTAGTTAGTATAAGTGGGTTGGGGGCCGGAGGGGGTTGTATTATTACATATGTTTTTTTGTGGGTGGGGGATGATGTTGGGGTTTATATGTTTAAAAAAAAAAATACCAAAAATATATATATTTGTTTAGGATAAGATAGTATGTGTTTAGGTTAGTATATTTTGTGCTATATGTGTCCTTTCATATAAGGGGGTGGGGGGTTGATGTTTAGAGTGTTTAGTTAAATGTGATAGGTAAGTTTAGATTAGGGTAGTTAGGGCCAGTTGTGGGTAATGTATAGTTCGGATAGGTTAGGTTAGTTAATGTGTTTCTCCTAGTTTTATTATCCTTTTTTACTGTTAAATAAATATTTAGGTACTCCTTTACAGTATGTGTCATATGGTTGGGGATCAGGGGCTTGGCATGGGTGAACAGTGTCAATTTAGTATTTGCATGTGTGTACCATTCTGCATTGCAATCCCGTTATTGACATGGTTATTCACAATTCCTAATGAGCTGTCACATTGGCAGCTACAACAAAGCTACTTCTCAATGCATCTGCCATCCATTGCACCTACCACTCAAGGTTACTATGGTTCCCAATGTGTTGTGAAGTTTGGATTGTGTTTTAAATCAGTCATTGTTTGAGACCTGATTTGGAATCTTGGGCACTGTGGTACGTCTGCCTGCAGCCTGATGCTCATGTGAACCCTGAAAAGCTGAATGATGTTATAATCATATGTAGTATTGTATACATAACTCACACCTATCATTTCTTACATTGTACTCCCAAGTTACATAATGGTTCATACACTCGTACACATCCATTCCTGCTGTATGGTGTGTGTGTGTGATGAAAGTTTATAGTCAGATGTCACATACATAAAGATTGTCTTGAAGGGAATTTTGGACACATTGATTTTCAGCTTATACATACCTTGAAGTGGACTTTTTCAGTCCAACACAGCATTATACTGTTTTCAATTTACTTCAGAAAATAGCCTCAGGAAGCACAGATGATGATACAATCCAGACCCCAGTGCATAGTTGTCAGCCCACAATCTTTCAACGCAGTTGTATTGACATTGTATGGCCATTGACATGTGACATACATCACTAATCGCCTACACATGTGTCACATTACACAGAGACAAAGTGGTTGTGTAAGTGCTAGTTATTTGAAAGTGAAAGTTATTTGAAAGTGCTGTAGTGCAATGATTCCATAGTCCATTAGTGTGACTCCTTCTATTGTGATGCTACACAAGTGCAATGGGACATGTCATTGGACATGCTGGGGTGAAGTGTCATACAGTGCAGAGGAACATGAATTTCCAATGAGGTAGTGAGAGACAATCACAGAGCATAGTGTCAAGGTAAACAGTATGCTGGAGAACAGTGCATGTGAGCAGCTGTTGCAAGACTGGCATGTTAACAAGCACAGGACCTAGGATATAAGTGCCCATGTGGCATGGACTTGTGCTACAGGGTAATCCTACGGGTGAAGGTGATCTGTTCCACGTCTTCATCTTCTGATGTGTGTGTCGTCTCCTCTGCCCTTAGTAGTGGTGGGTTTGAAGGGGCAATACACACTTCAGTGTTTGAAGACGTGGAGTCAGAAATCCAGGGATCTGCCAACTGTAGGGCTATTAAGGGCATTACTACAGCAAGGAGGAGCTGCTGGTTCTTGAGTATAGCAGCTACATCACTGTGGTAGGCAGTCAGGTCAGCCCTGAGGGGGTCATGATTGCATTCGTGCACCAGTGAAAGGTTTGGGGTGCCAGATGTTGTGGCAACTCCCTTACTGCAGTGGTGAATTCCGTTATACTTTGTTGTATCCTTGCAGGATAGATGTTAGCGTTTGCATGGCTGCTGCCTGTTCTGCAGATGACATCATGCACGAACATATCCCCTCAAGGCTGGCTGCCATATTTTGCATCCCCACCGTACCTCCTTGGCCAGTTCCCGCTGTACTCCAACTACAGTCCTCTCAAAGGTGGTACCAGTTCCTCAGAGTCTTCAGCTGGGTTGGAGCTGGCAGGTCGTACTATTGGGGGGGTAGGTGGGTCCTCTGTGATGGCTGCTACTTCTGTGCTCCTCCTTGCGACTGAAGGTGGGGTCTGGAGGGTTCCAAGGACATCTTGGAGGGTATGTTGGCTAATGTTTGTCAGCTCGTCATCCATGTCATCAGGGAAGTCTAGGACAGTAATATCCCCAGGAGAGCCAGCGTACTCTGCAATGAGATATTGTGCAATTAGTGTGTCTGTGTTGTGGAATTTGTAATGTGACGTTGCTGACTTCCTATTAGTTGCACATTGTGATCTTGGTTCCTGTTCATTGTTCCTGTCATTAAGATTAGCAGTCTCCCAGGCCTATGCCCCACCTGCATGTCACATGTAGTGTGGGCAGTTTGGTGAATTGTCTGCGTCACATCCTCTAGGTGTAGGTTCTGTCCAAATTGTATGTTGCCACCTTCTTGTACTACTCAACCCTCCGTCTACTTCCCTGATCATGGTGTGGCCTTGCACTGGCTGTGGGTATTCTGATGGCACTTGCACAAAACTTAACAATCTGGAACTGACCCAGTCTCAGATATTTCACATCCACCTAAATGTTGCTGAGACCTAGCATATACTAGGTATAGCATTGGGATGGCACAATAAAGGTGTCAGCATTGATAGTGGGTACTGCTGATGTAAGGGAATGTGTGCTACATTGGATTGCACTGATGGTCCTAGCAGTGTTCTATTTCCTCTTATGACTGTTCGGGTGTGTTTTACTAGCTAGACACATATGTCCTCCCCCTCAATGCTGTTGTCTTAGCACTATGACACTTGATATGTTGCATGGTGGCATTGCAGCTATTGTAACACAGGCACAGGATAGACCCTGAAATGTGCAGCATGGGTATGACATTACTGCTGTGTAACTCATAATGTTACTAACAATACCTGATGTTCATAGCACCTATAGACATGAGCATTTCACAGGATTTACACATTGTTAGTAATTACAGGGGATTGATAACGTTGTCATCCTTAACCCTCTATTTTGGGTGTGTTTGATCCATGGGCACATAACTGCCATTGGCTACTTGACCTGCACACACAGCACAGGTGGTAGTGGCAACTGTTGTCAATAGTAAATACCACTTGTGGATATGGCCTGACTGGAAATGTAGCCCTAGTTCATGTAGCGACAATACCAGCTGTCATGTGACAGCAGGCCAGCTTTACGTTGTACCCTACTCTCCTGGACTGGCTTTGCCTTTCCAACATCCTGGGCATGGCAGAGTACCCCATGCAAAGGTTGTTGGTGTAGTGTTGTGCTGTGCCACAGGTTTCCCCTGCACAGCCCATGCACCCGTGCCGTGCCCCTTTACCCTTTCCACTACCTGGTTATCATGGCGGACATGCATTGTGTAGTAGGTATGCCCCGCTTGCAGTTAACATTTAGGCATTTTTGTCCCCCATGCAACTTATCCGTGTTGTTTCCTGGTAGTCTGCGCTGTTCTGTCCTTGAATCCCTGTGATGATCTCCTCGGGGATGACAGCTGCCACCATCTCCTCCATGTGGTCCAGGGCCTCCTGCGGTGCCGGACTCCCACCTCCAGTCTGCAGTGCTGCCTTCCTGTTCCTTGCCATTTTTTCCTTGGTCCTGCGCTTGCAGTCATGCCAGCGTTTCTTGCACTCAGTGTCTGTTTTCCGTACTTCTGCCACACTGTTGATCTTATCGAAAATTTGTTGCCAAATTGCCTCTCTCCTCCCAATTGGCAGTTTAGAGGTGACAAAAAGTTGATGCTGGTGTTCCGTCACCTCTCACCAGTATTTTATGCTCCTCTGCACTGAACCGGCACTTCCTTTCCTTCTTCTCCCTCTCCTGGGTCTTGTCTGGGTCCTCCTGGATGGTTCCTGGTCAGTTGGAGTCTTCCTGGGGTCTCTCATGGCTTCTGGAATTCATTTTGGGGCTCATTTGCACATTTTGCTGTGTTTGCGCCACTTTTTGACGCTATTGCGGCAAAAAAGGCACCTATCCGGTTTGCGACGTCGTAAACCGGATTAAAGTAATTTTCGCTGCATTAAGGTTGTTTTTCTTTACGACGTGGGGCAATGGTTTGAGTTAAAAAAAAAATGACTCTAACCCGTGGTTTGTGCCACAGAGCGTCAAAGTATAAATTTGACTCCCGGGTGGCGCTAAGAAATGGCGTTAGCACAGTTTTGCATCAAAAAGTATAAATTTGCCCCTTAATGCCTCATCCATAAATTGCAGATGGTACAGAACACTGCAGCTAGATTGGTTCTACAACTTCCTACCCAGAGTTCTGCATCAGTTCCACTTTGCAAAAAGGATCACAAAAGGATCACAAAAGGATCCACAAACGGTGTTGCTATGTCTGAAATACCAAGCAAACACTATCCTCCTAAAAAGATTCCTAAAAGGAGCACAGAGGCCTTCCATAAGAAGCCTAAAATGAACACTCATTATTAAAAGGAAGGTCATGAACTTTAAAAAACATTGGCCCTCATTACAACCCTGGCGGTCGGTGATAAAGCGGCAGTAATACCGCCAACAAGCCGGCGGTAAAAAAAATTGAATTATGAGCACGGCGAAAATCGCCAACACAGACAGCCAGTTTAACACACTGACCACCATGGCAGTAGCAATAAGAACTGCGGCAGTAACCACCAACAGCAAGGGGGAAGACAATGTATCACTCACTGTATTACAAGAGGACTATCTGCCACCTTTTCTGGGGCGGTACCAACAACATCAAAAGCACGGCAGAAACAGATCTCAGAAGTCAAAGGACTCACCTCTGGAGACTCACGGAAGAACCTTGCTGCCTTGGAGCCCGAACTGCAGGTGTTCCCCATGCTGGTCTACCTTCTCCTACACCAGGAATACCAAAACTGGCGATGATGACCACAGTGAGTACTGCCGCCAAGCACACAGGGAGGGGGAGGAAAAAGAGAGTGACACACACATGCAACACGCAACACTCCCACCCACACACACACAAACAGATGCAACAACATTATACATCCACCCCGTAGCCCTCAGGAATAATGCAAGGACAAAAGGAAGTGATTGAAGTGAGTGTAATAAGATAAAATTCTAGAAATATATCCTCAAAATTCAAAACAGTAATTACATAGGTACTGTTGAGACGGGGCCACTCACCTGAAAAGCAGGATGTCTGCAGGGGTGATGGTATGCCCCAACCTCCTGGAACACCTCTCTGCACTTCCTGGTGGACACAGAAACCCCGGCAGGTGTCCCAAAATGAAAGGGGGAGTGGAAGAGAAAGAGACAAACACTGCCACGTCTTGCCGGTCCAGCTAGGCACCCTGTACCTTCGGCGGGCAGGTCGTTCTTGACAAAGTGATAGTAGAGTTAGTGCACTCAACTTCCTTGAAACTGAATCTCTCTTTCTGATATGGGCATGAACAACGGGATGCTCCAGCACTTTTCTTGGATAATAATAACTGTTGGCACAATTACTAACACTGCATTACCAAAAACCCAAACTGAGTACCATAACAATAAGTACTGCGGCACTAGGGTTGGCTTCAAAGAGATTCACTGTTACACACTACAATTAGAACTGTGGTTGCACTTATCATCCACAAGAAAGACAAACAAGGGCATTAACTATATCACATATAACTTTCCTGCATGCATAGGGTTAAACTAAAAGAAACAAAAACAATCCAAGAAATACAAATGTCCACTCTGGGTTTAAACAGTTAGGGTGGCACAGTTTGGTTTGGTTTCACTCTGTGTGTGAAAAACCCTTCAAAAGTAAATTCCTCAAACCTGAAACACAGGCATGAATGACATAATTTAAAATCCAAGAGTTATGCTTTTATAGAAAGAAAATTCACGTAAATGCTCTTTTAAAATTGCACTGTCACCTTTTGAAGTACTTGAGCTCAAGCAGATTTCCTGAACTACATTTAGGCAACTAACTACAATAATAATGTAGAATGTTCAGAAATACATGTGTCTCTTCAAAATAAGCACTCTGCCAAAATACGAGGTCTGAAGTACTCCAGCTGTTCTAGGAAAGCGTAGAGCTCAAAGAACAAACTCCCTGGAGAATACTAGTCACTTAGTTGGAGTCTTTTCCGGACTGCTGGAGGAATGCCTGGTGTCAGCTGGTACAGGAACAATGAAAAGAATTGCCTCAAAAGTCCTGAATATGAGGATGACAGCAGGGGCTGGACTGCCAAATCAGATGCTGAGATCAGGAAGCAAAACAAAGCCAAGCAGGGAGGCATGCTTCACTCTGCTATTTCTAGCCAATCAGGAAAGCAGTTGAGTTTCCACATGTGAATGAGTCACCACACTCAATTAGAAGCACATGTCTACACCACACCCAGTTAGAAGCACATGGCTACACCTGCTCCCATTAGCAAACAAGCATTAGTAAAACAAGCATTGATAAAACCAATTGTGTAACACAGCATATTGCCCCTCATTCCAACTTTGGTGGGCGGCAGTCGCCGGCCGCCAAAATTCCCCCGCCATTTGGCCGCTCCGCGGTCAGAAGACCGCGGAGGCCATTCCGACTTTCCCGCTGGGCCCGCGGGCGACCGCCAAGAGAGCGCCCGCCGGCCCAGCGGGAAAGGCCCTGCAACACAGAAGCCGGCTCCGAATGGAGCCGGCGGTGTTGCAGGGGTGCGACGGGTGCAGTTGCACCCGTCGCGATTTTCACTCTCTGCTAAGCAGAGAGTGAAAATCATGCTGGGGCCCTGTTAGGTAAAACCGCCAGAAACAGGATAGCGGGAAGGGGGTCGGAATCCAGCAGCGCCGCCATGGAGATTCAGCCCAGACAGGGGAAAACCGTCAGATCCCCTTTTCTGACCGCAGCTTTACCGCCGCGGTCAGAATGGGCAATGAAGCACCGCCAGCCTGTTGGCGGTGCTTCCGTTGCCCATTCTGACCGCGGCGGTAAAGCTGCGGTCTAGGACCGCCAGGGTCGGAATGAAGCCCATTATGTTTACTTAGAAACATGAAGGTTTAACCAAGAACAGAGATATGATTTAACCCTAAACCTGGGGATGCTGACACATAACGCAGGAGGCACCCTGAGAGTCCTCACTACCAAGGACCCTCTCAAAGGGTGGGGCTTGGAAGGGTGCAGGAGATGGAATTTTTTAGTAAGACGTAGAGCATGAACTGTGGACGCGGGTTCCCAGGAATTGTCCTCAGGTCCATAGCCTTTCCAAGCCAATAAATAATGTAGAACATCATGGACATGCCTGGAGTCAAGAATTTTGGCCACTTCAAATTCCCATTGCCCTTATACTTTTACCAGGGGAGGTGGTGGGCATCTCGGGTATCAGGGGAATAAGGACGAGTAACGACACACAAAACACAGGGAGTACCTTGAAATCATCTGGCAATGTCAGTTCTACTACCACAGGATTGATGATTTTGGCAATAGGAAAGGGGACTAGAAATTGGGGGTTTAATTTTCTGGACCCTGCAAGATGGAGATTTTTTTATGAGAGCCACAACTGATCTCCTATCCGGTAAGAGGGAACAGTCCTCCTTCTTTTGTCTGCTTGTTTTTTTACTTGAGCTTGGTAGAGTTTTAAATGGTGTTGTACTTGTTTTTGAATCTCCTGTAACTCTTCATGGTGTTTCTGTACTGATGGGACCCAGTTATAGGTAGCATTCTTGGGTGCAGACCAAACAAACAGTAAAATGGGTATACTTCTGTAGCCATGTGGACACTGTTGTTATATACAGATTCAACAAGAGGTAAAGACTTATCCCACTCAGTAGACCATGTGTCAATGTAACATCTCAGGATTTCCTCCAGCGATTGGTTGGCACCTTCCGTCTGTCCATCCGTTTGTGGATGATATGCAGAGGACAAGCGGACGTCCATACCGACAGAGGAACAAAAGCTATGCCAAAACCGTGCTATAACTTGGGGGCCACGATTGGAAACAATTGTGGTGGGCAGCCCATGAAGTCATACAGTGTGTTGCACAAACAAATCAGAGAGCTTCGAAGCAATAGGGAGGCATTTTAATAGAACAAAATGAGCCATTTTAGTTAGGTAATCTACAACCACCCCATATGACAGTGTGTCTATTGGAAGCTGGGAGATCAGAAATAAAATCCAAACTTATGGTATGCTATGGGGACACTGGAATTGGCATGGGAAGTAGTAATCCTGTGGCTGGAGTATGTGGGGTTTTAGCCCGAACACAGGTGGTACAGTCTGGGCATAGCTTCCGACATCCTGCACAAGTGTGGGCCACCAAAACCATCTTTGACAGAGATCTAACATCTTTTTCTCACCCGGGTAACCTGCGAGGACAGAATCATGTCCCCAATGTAACTCTGTATACTGTAATTCTTTGGTAGGGACGTACAACTGATCAGCATGGTATAGAAAACCCTGTTTTCCATGCACATCAGTTGAACAGGGAACCTTGTGTTGGGCTACCTGTATTTTCTCAAGGAACTCTTGGGAAGTGCACACAGCCACAATTTGTTCTGGGGGTATCATGCTCCTGACCTGTTCTAGCGCAGCATCAGAGGAGAAACCCATCCTTGACAACGTGTCTGACTTTTGTTCTGTAGAACCAGGCGTATAGGTGATTACGAAGTCAAACTCGTTAAAGAATAGAAGCCAGCGTAATTGACGAGGTGTCAGGGCCTTAGGCGCTGTAAATTACGGTGATCTGTGTAAATAGTTACGGTGTTTCTAGCTCCTAGTGGGTGGTGATGCCATTCCTGGAAGGCAAGCTTGATGGCCAGAAGTTCCTGCATGCCACCGTGTAATTTTGCTCTGTGGGTAGCAATTTCTTGGAGAAGTAAGCTATTGGATGGAAATGCCCAGACTCAGGATATTGTTGGGACAAGACACCACCTACTGCCATTTGGGAAGCATCTGCTTCCACGAAAAATTTCTGAGCCGGGTCGGGATGATGGAGAGTGGGTGCTTCAGTGAATGTGTTTTTAAGATGTTGGAAGGCTTTCTCAGCTTCTGCACCCCAGAGGAACTTTATCCTCTTTCGTAGGAGATGAGTTATAGGAGATACCACATTAGAAAAGTGGGGTATAAATCTCCGATAAAAATTTGCGAAGCCCAAAAAGTGTTGCACTTATTTGATGGCTCTTGGGGCTACCCAATCCAGGATAGACTGTACCTTGAACCTATCCATGGAAATTCCATCGGGAGTGATGACATATCCCAAGAATTCTACAGTTGTAGTGTGAAAAACTAATGTTTCCATCTTGGCGAAGAGATGATGCTCATGAAGCTGTTGTAAAACTGCTCTTCATGCCCTACATGTTCCTCAGTGGAAGACGAATAGATCAAAATGTCGTCTATGTATACCACTACACAGATATCTAGAAACTCCTGCAGCACTTCATTGATGAAAAATGTAAACGTTGCAGGAGAGTTACACAACCCGAATGGTTTCACTGTGTGCTTGAAGAGTCCGAATTTAGTTCAGAACGCCATCTTCCACTCATCCCCCTTTATCACTCGGATCAAGTGGTAGGTGCCCCGGGGGTCGAGTTTAGTATAAATGGTTGACTGACATACCTGGTGTAAAAGTACCGGGATCAATGGAAGTGGATACCGATTTTTTAGGGTCACTTTGTTCACTGCACGATAATCTATACAGACACGCAGCTCACGATTCTTCTTGGGCACGAAGAACAAAGACGACGATACTGGTGACGTTGAATGACAAATGAAACCCTTAGCCAATACATCATCCAGGTAGTCTGCAGGTATCCCTTCTCAGGCTCAGAAAGAGCATACACCCTACTACATGGTATCGTTGCTCCTGGAATCAAGTCTATACGATAATCGTATGACCTATGTGGTGGCAGCTGGGTGGCCTTCTGTTCACTAAAGACATCATGGATGTCTTCATGCAGTGCAGGAATGGCCATTGTGTCATCCTGCTTGATAGCCATACTATGTGTGGACCCACAATGCAAGGGTGCCACTAGTAATGGTTTGTCTTGGTAACAGGAATGCCAGCAATGTTTAGAGTCTAATGTCACTGTCCTTGCTGCCCAGTCAATTTTAGGATTGTGTAACTGAAGCCAGGGTATCCCCAAAATGGCTCCAAATACTGGGTTATCTATGAGGTTAAACTGAATTTGTTCTGTATAGTTGTCTTCACAAAGCATGGACAAGGGTGTTGTTTGATAAACGATAAGCCTAGAGGACAATTCTGAGCCATCCACGGATCGGACTGGTGCAGGGACGACTTTTCTGACAGTCATAATATTTAGGGTTTTAGCCACACCCAAGTCAAAAAAGTTTCCGGTAGCCCAAGAGTCAAGCAATATGGGAATGATCTTACAAACCTGAGGGGACAACACTAACGTCACAATAAGAGTTAGATGTTGAGGTACTGGACTGGTGGTATTAGCCAGAAGATGTTTGACCATATTGAAAGAAGTGCTCGATAAAATGGTCTCGGAAGTTATCGAGCCAGTTAGTTTTCCGCCTGGTCAGGAAGAGAGAATTCAGGCCCTGGTACCGCTCCGATGGCTTTCTTTGGAGCAGTAGGCTTGTTAGTACATTCCCGAGCAAAATGCCCTGCCTTACCGCAGTACAAACACAGTTTCAATTTTTTCCTACGTTCTTCCTCTTCCTTAGATAGTTGGCCCTGCACACTGCCAATTTGCATGGGCTCAGGTGTATCATGTGGTTCTAAAAATTCTGGACCCATGTAATTTACTTTGCCACAGCAGTACGATTTTAGTATCAAAAGACCGATAATGACTAGTACACTAAGCATGAGCATTTTCGCTCAATTCCAGCAGCGTTTTCACCTCGAAATCGCCATTTTCGTCCTGCACTCGTGGCTCCCATTTTATACACGGCAGCCATTTTTAAAAGTTGCCCTCACATAGGCTTATAATACAGTCAATTTTGATTCCAAGGACACGTACACCTTGATTGACTTTTCTCTGACCTGGGCAAGCTGGAACCATTGCCTCAGGCCAAACCTGTTTGGTCAGTCCCTCTCCCAGTGGCCGAATCAGATAGCATCAAGGCACACCATGCCATAAAACCCTTATTATCACTCACACACCCTGCCTAATCTTGCTCACACCTGCACCTGCTCTTTTCTTCTTCTTACTTTACGAGGGGGAGGTGCCCGTTTTTATTGGGGGTCCACACTTATCTGATGTAAAATACTAGGCCTTGCCGGGTAATTTATTATGGGTTGGATGACATGAAATATGAGGTTTCATCATGACACTGTTTTTTCCTTTGTAGTGAAAACATGTGAATGACCAACCAAAATGTCAAGAATGTTTGCCTGAAGCTTAAAAAACTGTATATAAGGAAACCTGACTTTGCATTGAAACACAGTCTCCTGAGAACATACAAACCGTGCTGTTGTACTTCTAGGACGCTTGTCACTTGGTTGCAGCCAATAAATTCGATCTTTGACTTCACCTAGAAGACTCTGAGTTTCTGTGGTCTGAATCAGGAAAGTACCCGAGGTCTTTGGGTGTACCCTGGCACCGCTGGGTTACCGGATCAGTACCGGTTCTGAAAAACCCAGTACCTCAATCATGAGTGAGAATGGTGGACTCCTTTTTCTCAGTTTTCAGCACCAGTAAGCGTGTGTCTCCCCGAACTTTTTCTCCCTTGCATTCACTCAAGCAGTGATCCAATCGTACCACCAGGTCAATGAACTCAGAACACTCCGTAGGAGGCTACACAATTTGGGCTAGAACATCCTTGAGATCGTCCTGAAGGCTACGATAGAAGAGGGAGGTCCTCTTCTCCTCGGGCCACTCAGTCTCTGCCACCAACCGATTGAAAGAGGTGATATAGGACAGTACACCCTTGTTTCCCTGGTGCAAATTCAGCAACTCATTGTCACTGGCTTGCACGAAGAGGTGTTTGGCGAACAGTTTCTGCAAGGCTTCCTTGAACCAGTTGAAATCATACAGTAGAGGGTCATTGTGCTCCAACAGCGGAATAGACCAATTAGCTGCATTGCCTCCCAAATAATAGATAATAAAAGCTAACTTTGCAGCATTGTTGGGGAATGCAGCTGCCCGACACAAAAACTGTAGCTGGCACTGGTTAAGAAAAATGTTGAACTTGCACTATATCCAAAAAAGCTTTCTGGAGGAGCTAAGGGCACAGGGGTTGGTGTTGTGACCATTACCTGCATGGGTTGTGTGGTGGAAGTTGTTGGGCCTGAATCGGGTCTAGGAACATGATTAGACGGGTTAAACCGAGGGGCCTGTAATACTGGAAATCTTTGTTTTAGTTTGACTTCTCCCCAGGGGGTGTCTTGTGGTTTATACCACTGTAGTTCAGTGTGCAACTCCAGGTTCTCTTGCTTTAAGGAAACAACTTCCTTCTGTAATCCCGCTAGGGCCCTAGTTAGATCTAATAAAGATGGAGCATCCTGATCAGCTGGTAAAGCATGTGCTAAACCTTTGAAAGTACCCATTGAGTAATCCATCACCCAGGCAGCATTGTATGTTGCGGCTTGGGTTTATGTTGAGACGGGGCCACTCACCTGAAAAGCAGGATGTCTGCATGGGCGATTTTATGCCCCCGACCTCCTGGAACAACTCTCGGCCTTTCCTGGAGGACACAGAAACCCAGGCAGGTGTCCCAAAAGGAAAGGGGGAGTGGAAGAGAAAGAGACAAAACACTGCCACGTCTTGCCGGTCCAGCCAGGCACCCTGTATCTTCAGGGGGCAGGTCGTTGTTGACAGAGTGATAGTAGAGTTAGTACTTTTCTTAGATAATAATAACTGTTCGCACAATTACTAACACTGCATTACCAAAAACCCAACTGAGTACCATAACAATAAGTACTCCAACACTAGGGCTGGTTTCACAGAGATTCACTGTTGCACGCTACAATTAGAATTGTGGTTGCACTTATCATGCACAAGAAGGACAAACAAGGGCATTAATTATATCACATATAACTTTCCTGCATGCATAGGGTTAAACTAAAAGGAACAAAAACAACCCAAGAAATACAAATGTCCACTCTGGGTTAAACAGTTAGGATGGCAACAGTTTAGTTTGGTTTCACTGTGTTTGTGAAAAACCCTTCAAAAGCAAATTCCTCAAACCTGAAACACAGGCATGAATGACACAAATTAAATCCAAGAGATATGCTATTAGAGAAAGAAAAGTCACGTAAATGTTCTTTTAAATTTGCACTGTCACTTTTTGTAGTACTTGAGCTCAAGCAGACTTCCTGAAGCACATTTAGGCAAGTAACTACAATAATGATGTAGAATGTTCAGAAATGCATTTGTCTCTTCAAGATAAGCACTCTGCCAAAGTACGAGGTCTGAAATACACCAGCTGTTCTAGAAAAGCACAGCGCTCAAAGAACAAACTCCCTGGAGAATACTAGTCACTTATCCGTGGTCTTTTCCAGAGTGCTGGAGGAATGCCTGGTGACAGCTGATACAGGAACGAAGAAAAGAATTGCCTCAAAAGTCCTGAAAATGAGGATGACAGCAGGGGCTGGACTGCCAAATCAGATGCTGAGATCAAGAAGCAAAACAAAGCCAAGCAGTGAGGCATGCTTCACTCTGCTATTTATAGCCAATCAGGAAAGCAGTTGAGTTTTCCCATGTGGATGGGTCACCACACCTAATTAGAAGCACATGTCTACACCACACCCAATTAGAAGCACATGTCTCCACCTGCTCACAATAGCAAACAAGCTTTGGTAAAACAAGCATTAATAAAACCAATTGTGTAACACAGCACATTATGTTTACTTAGAAACATGAAAGTTTAACCAAGAACAGAGATATGATTTAATCCTGATCCCTGGGGATGCTGACAGATAACGCAAGAGGCATCTTGGGGATTCCTGACATATACAAATGAAGGGACACTGCCCAGTCCATAATGTTCGTTGGTGGCACAGCCACATCACGCAGGCCAATGCCCCATCTCACTCCTGCATGAGTCCGGAGGGAACACTGCTGGGGCATCAGGTTGAAAATACACAGGCACCTCAGTGGGATGGGGAATAGGGGCACCTCAGCTGGAAGATGGTAAAATACCACTTGTCCTGGAGGGGGCAACATGCCCTGTGCTCGGTCCTGTGGAGTGCAAAGCCACAGTCTCTCAAGTTAGTGGTCTGCCCAGTGCTTGGTCCTGGGGACTGCAAACCCATAGTCTCTCAACTGGGTGGGTTGCCCACTGATTGGTCCTGGGGAGTGCAAAGCCACAGTCTCTCTAGTGGATGCCTTCTTCCACTGGTTCTGGAGGAGGCTTTGTGCCCAGTATGCTTCATCCTCGCAAGGAGGGGGTGAGTGGATGCCTTCTTCCACTGGTGCTGGAGGGGGCCTTGTGCCCAGCGTGCTTTATCCTGGCAAAAAGGGGGTGAGTGGATGCCTTCTTCCACTGGTTCTGTTGGGGGTCTTGTGCCCTGTGATGCATATCTTGGGGAGTGCAAGGTCACAGTCTCTCACCTGGGTGTCAGACCCACTGGATGCAGGACTACACACTGCCCACCGGCGGTGACAGCTGCTCAGTGGTAGCAGTTGCGGTGCTGGTGGCGGTGCTGGCAGTGGTGGGGAGAGGCTCCAGCCCATCACCTGCAGCCTTGGACGGCTGCCCACTTGGGCTGCTGCTGCTGGAAGTGGTGCAGGTGGTGGTGCTGGCAGTGGTGGGGGGAGGCTCTAGCCCATCCCCTGCAGCCTTGAAGCGCCATGGTGGGTGTTGCGGGCTCAGATTCAGTCACAGCAACAGGCCTCTTGTTCCTCCTGCCTGCAGGGGCAGGCCCTTTGCCCTTGCTGTCTAGTGGTGACTCCTTGCCCTTGCCGGCTGGTGGTGCCTCCTTGCCCTTGCCATCTGGTGGGGCATCCTTGCCCTTCCCCTTGCCGTCTGGTGGTGCCTCCTTGCCCTTCCCCGTGTAAGCTGGTGGTGCCACCTTGCCATTCCCCTTGTAACCTGCTGGTGCCTCTTTGCCCTTGCCCTTGGCAGCTGGTAGTACGTCCTTGCCCTTCCCATTGGCAAGCACACTGCCAGTGTGGATGGGTGCTTCCTTTGAGCCTCTCACACCTGCAGTAGCTGCCGAAACTACTGTGGCTATGGAGTGGGTGGCTGCGGTGCTAGCCTGGGATCTGCCCACCCTGGTCCGACTTGAAGGATGGGGGAGGTAGGGAAGAGGTCAACGGCGGAGAGGAAAAGCTTCTTAGGGACACTGGGGTGGGAAGAGGGTGAAGGTTTGGGTGTGGAAGAAGAGGGAGTGGTTGTAGGAGGTGTCTGTGTGCTGTGTTTTGGGTGCAGGTGCATGGGCTGGATGCTGTTGTGAGGTGGATGGCTGTTGGGTGTCTGAGTGCTTGCGTTTGTGTACAGTGGAGGCAGTGGATGTTGTTATGTCAGCATCTGATGGTGTTTGTGTGAATGCCTGTGGGATGATGTGTGGTGCTTGTGTTTGCCTGAGCCACTCCTCTGTGTTGTCTTGGGTGCATGCTGGTCAGAATGTGTGCTTGGGATAGGTTGGGGTTGAGGGGATTGGGAATGGGTAGAGGAAGTTGGAGGGGGAGGCTAGCAATTGGAACAATGGCTGCCATCAGGGAGGAGGCTAGGGCCTCGAATGATCTCTGTTGGGCCGCCACGCCAGAGTGAATGCCCTTAAGCAATGCATTTGTATGTTGCAAATGCCCTGCCAGGCCCTGGATGGCATTCACTATGGTTGACTGCCCAACAAAGATGGATCGCAGGAGGTCAATAGCCTTCTCACTCAGGGCAGCAGGGCTAACTGGGGCAGGGCCTGAGGTGCCTGGGGCGAAGGAGGAGATGCCCACCCTCCTGGGTGAGCGGGCACGGGAAACACGCTAAGGGGCTGCTGGGAAGGCGGTGCTGGTACGGGGTGGCGGCTGTACCTGTAGTTGGGGTGGCCACAGAGGTGCCCACCACCATCAGGGAGCTTCCATCGGAGGAGGTATCACTGTCAGAACTGTCTCTGCTGTGGTGCTCCCCTCGCCCTCCGTCCCACTGGTGGCCTCACTGTCGGTGGATTCGGCCTCTTGGGCCATGTGGGATGCAGCTCCCTCCATCTCCGGTGCCTCTGCTCCTCTGCCAGATGATGCTAATGCACATAAGGACAGGATGACAAAACAAAAAGAGGGGGAAGAGACAGAGGATACACTTGGTCAATGGCAGCAACAACACCACTGTTGGCGTACACAACACACCAGGAACAGCCCTACGCACTAGGCAATGCACTACCAGTCACAATGCTAGTCACCATGCCATGGACAGTAATACCTACTGCCAGTTGCAGCATACCTGAGACCCACGGAGCCCTGCCCAGTAGTGGATGCCCACTAGCTTGGTTGGAGGTGGAGTTCATCAGCCCCTGCCCAACATGGATCCTACCCTGCAATGTCCATCCTGGCCTTAGGGCACCAACAGGTGCACATCCCCCACTCAGAGACCACCCCACCACACGCAAGTAGTATATTGGGAACATTATTCACCCCCTTGTGACAGCTGTGATGCCCTTAAGCACCCATCCAGCTCTGGATAGGCCACTGCCAGTATGTGTAACATCAGGGGGGTCAGGGTTCGACGGGCACCCCTTCGTCAGTGGGATGCGATCCCCAGCTGGGCCTCCGTCATCTTCCATACCCAGCATCTCAGGTCCTCCCACTGTTTGCAACAGTGGGTGCTCCGCCTGCCACAGACCCCCAGGGTCCGCACATCCTTGGCAATGGCACGCCATATACCCTTTTTCTGATGGGCGCTGACCTGCAGAAAAAGAAACATGGAAAAAGGTTTCAGTCATCCTGTCCGGCCTGTTACACTCATGGCCCACCATATCCCTCCCATCCCCTTACGCACATACATTGCCCACCATACATGCAGCACGCAGCCCAGCACACCTCAACCACCCCCTCTTACAGGAGGCCCTCACATACAACGCACCATACATTCATGCCCCATGCATCGTGCTCACATTGTACTCACCTGTTGGTCTGGAGGCCCATACAGCATTCGGTACTGGGGTAGGACCCCACCCACCAGTCTCTCCAACTCAGCAGTGGTGAAGGCAGGGGCCCTTTCCCCAGTGACACGAGCCATGGTCGGTTCCAGATACAGGTCACAGCAGCACTTGCAGTGTAGGTCCTCTCCTGTTGAAAGTCAGGTAGCAAGTGAGTGAACAGATAGAAAATGGCGGTCACGTCCACGGCTGTACATACCGTCACCACCGGCGTACAACACCATTAGCTACTATAACCTATAGGGCCCAATGTTAAAAATGAGGAGTTGCATGGCGGTATTTGACCCCCTCCCGCAACGGAGCACAACGTCAGCGGCATTACCTCATTTCCACCTGTCGATCCACGCAGGTCAGGCAGCCGCCATTTCAGGGGGGGCAGGCCATGGCATCTAACTGCATCACAGCACACGTAAGCACCATTTGGGCCTATATATCAACATACTGTTTCTCTCACAACATGCAATGCACTGTACATTTAGGAAATGTTGAAAACTGACCAGATGCTCATCGTTTTGCCCCCTAGATTACAACTGCTGAGTATGAATAGGAGATGGAGACATCCCCCATGTACAGACCCCTGGTGGACTTGGCAACAATGGAGGACAGGCACATTATCCTCACCTGCAGACTTGACAGGGCCACAATCCAAGAGCTGTGTGCCCAATTGGAGCCAGACCTGATCTCTGCTATCCGACACCCCACTGGGATCCCCCCTGTTGTGTAAGTCCTATCTGTGCCCCATTTCTTGGCAACTGGCTCCTTCCAAGCGACAGTGGGCTTGGCAGCAGGAATGTCTCAGCCAATGTTCTCAGTAGTACTGACCAGAGTGTTGTGTGCCCTGATGGAACACATGCTGCAGCTACATTGTTTTCCCCCAGGTGGAGGATTTGGCCACAATGAAAACTGACTTTTCTGCAATGGGACATATCCCCAACATTATTGGGGCAATAGATGGTACACATATTGCCTTTGTCCCCACCCCCCGGAGAAATGAACAGGTGTTCAGAAATGGAAAGAGCTTTCACTCTATCAATCTGCAGATAGCGTGCCTGGCGGACCAGTACATCTCCCATGTCAATGCAAAGTATCCTGGGTCTGTGCATGATGCCTTTATCCTGAGGAATAGCAGCATCCCATATGTGATGGCGCAACTCCAGAGGCACAGGGTGTGGCAAATAGGTGAGCCCATGGTCCCCACCTAGTATATGTTGGTGTATGGGTATGGGGTTGGCCCTAAGGGTTAGTGTCTGGCTAAGAGGTATCCCTCAGTATTTGCAGGTGACTCTGGTTACCCCAACCTCTCATGGCTACTGATCCAGTGAGGAATCCCAAGACAAAGGCAGAGGAATGTTACAATGAGGCACATGGGCGAACAAGAAGAATTATAGAGCGAACCTTTGGCCTCCTGAAGGCCAGGTTTCAGTGCCTCCATCTAACAGGTGGTTCCCTGTGCTACTCACCAAAGAAGGTGTGCCAGATCATCGTGGCATGTTGCATGTTGCACAACCTTACCTTACGTCGCCAGGTGCCTTTTCTGCAGGAGGATGAGGCTGGAGATGGGCACGTGGTAACGGTGGACCCTGTGGACAGTGACAAAGATGAGGCAGAGGATGAGGATGAGGATGTGGACAACAGAACAGCAGTCATTCAACAGTACTTCCAGTGACACACAGGTAAGATACTGTAACTTCACCTTCCATTGCAGTTTTGTATTGTACATTTACACTGGCAGGCTGATATTCCCACTACTATGGCCACTTACAGTACCCTTTAACATGTCCATTTACAGATATCTGTGCCCCACTGTGGCTCCTGGTGTATTGACTGCAGCAAACTACAGGTCATACCTAAGTATACATTACTGTACATTTAAATTGCAATGTCTACAGATTGTGAAACCAATACATAGTTCAATTAACAGACTCATTACTTGTATTGTCCTACAGATTGTGAAACCAATACATAGTTCAATCAATTAACAGACTCATTACTTGTATTGTCCAAGGGGGCATAGGAAGTGGAGCAATGGCAGCTGAAGTTCGACAGGGTGACAGAGTGGGACACAAGGGTGACATTCAGGTGAGTCTTATTTCCTGGTGGGGGTCTTGGCAATGTTCTCTGTCTTCTGCCTGGATCTCAGGGACCATTTGCAGGGTGTTCTCCTTCTGCAAGGGGTGTGGGGTGCTGGTGGCCTGTTGTTCCTGTGGCAGGGCCTCCTGTCCACTAGCGTCAGCAGAGGTGGAGGGCTGTTCATCGGTGTGGCTAGTGTTGGGGGCCCGGTGGTGTGCCACTGCCTCCCTCATGGTGTTGGCCATGTCTGCCAGCACCCCTGCAGTTTTGACCAGGGTGGTGTGGATGTCCCTCAGGCCCTCCCTGATCCCCAGGTATTGTCCCTCCTGCAGCCGCTGGGTCTCCTGCAACTTGGCCAGTATGTGGCCCATCGTCTCCTGGAAATGGTGGTATGCTCCCAGGATGTTGGTGAGTGCCTCATGGACAGTCGGTTCCCTGGGCCTGTCCTCCCCCTGTCGAACAGCAGTCCTCCCAGCTTCCCTGTTGTCCTGTGCCTCTGTCCCCTGAACAGTGTGCCCACTGCCACTGACCCCAGGACATTGATCGTCCTGTGTTTGTGGGGTGGCCTGGGGGCCCTGTGGTGGTGGACACACTGCTGATTGACGTGTCTTGTTGACAGAAGGATGGGCCCACTGGGTGGGTAATGTGGTGGTGTTTCCTGAGGGGGAGGCTCTGTAGTGGTAAGGGACTGTATCTGGGTAACCGACTGTCTGGAGGTCCCTGATGGGCCAGGTTGGTCATCCTGATCCAGGCGAGCAGAGCTGCTGTCATCACTGTGGGCCTCTTCTGGGGGGGAACCGCATGTTGCTGTCACCTCCTCTCCAGTGACGTTGAGTGGGGGACCTGTGGGGATGTAAATGCAGTGTTATTGTTTCTGCGTTTGACATCTTGTACATGGGTGTGTTGGCCTCTATGGTTGTGAGTGTCCTGTCAGCTTTGCCTTGTGTGAGTAGTTATTTTGTGGGCTAAGTGATTCTCTCTAGTGTTCATGCTGTGGTGATGGGTGTCCATGCTGGGCTGTGAGTGGTGTCCATGCATTGGTGGTGTATGCAGTGCTAGTTACTGGGATAGGTGGGTTGTGATGGTGGGGTGTATGTGAGGTAGTGGACTGATAGGGGTAGGGTAGGCGTGGGGGTATGTGATGGCATGCAGGTAGGGGGGTGATAGTAATAGAGATTTGACTTACCATAGTCCAGTCCTTCTGCTACTCCTGCCAGGCCCTCAGGATGCAGTATTGCTAAGACTTGCTCCTCCCATGTTTTTAGTTGTGGGGGAGGAGGTGTGGGTCCACCGCCTGTCCTCTGTACTGCTATCTGTTGTCTTGCAACCACGGAACGCACCTTCCCCCGTAGGTTGTTCCACCTCTTCCTGATGTCATCCTTTGTTCTTGGGTGCTGTCCCACGGTGTAGACCCTGTCCACGATTCTCCACCATAGCTCCGTCTTCCTAGCAATGGATGTCTGCTGCACCTGTGATCCGAATAGATGTGGCTCTACCCGGAGGATTTCCTCCACCATGACCCTTAGCTCACCCTCTGAGAACCTGGGGTGTCTTTGTGGTGCCATGGGTGTTGTGTGTGAGGGGTGATGTGTTGGGGGGTGTGCTGTGAGGTGCGTGGATGGTGTATGGATGATGGGATTCTGTGGCTGTGGTTCTGTGGGTACTCTTGCTGTATCTCTCTCTAGTGGCAATTTTTGTCAGTCGTAAAGGGATGTGGGTAATGTGGGTGTGTGTTTTATAGTGGTGTGGGTATGTGGGTGTGGTGTGTGTATGTGTGTCAGGTGTGTGTAGTTTGAATTGTCCAATGTGGTGTTGTTTTGTACGTGTGTATGTATTTTGAGCGCAGCAGTATGTACCGCCTATGGTTTACTGCGGTTGAATGTCCTCGTGGTGATTCGTGGGTCATAATATTGTGGGCATAGTTTTGTTGGCGTAACAATGTGGGTTTTGGTACTGCCAGTTTATCACTGACCTTTGGGCTGGTGGACTTGTGTGTGTGTGTCTGTATAGTGACAGACTGCTATGTGTGGGTCATAATATGGGTAGCGGTATACCGCCGCGGTTGCGGTATGTTGGCGGCAGTCAGCATGGCAGTATGCGGGACTTACCGTCAATGTCATAATGAGGGCCATAATGTATTCTGGTAAGCGAAGAAAACATTTACGTAACATGCTTTAAAACCATACTCATTATTCTTTACAGACAGCTAAATACACCCAGATTTCAGAGCAGAATAACTGTGTACCCTACTCTGAAGCTCTTAAAAAAGAAACTTGATTTCTACAATATGTAATATTAAAATAACACAAGATGGTCACCACCCTAACATTGCATGGGGTCCCTTTTTTCCTTCATATCTGGGCTCCACCACACTATCCAGCCTCCAGTTACATAGTACATCATCTCTAATATTTAGCCAAATAAAGCAAATATTTTACAGGCCCTGGGTAAACTAGCCGAGATTACGTACTACTTTGCTGCTGCTTGGTAAATAGCAGAGATTATGGATTTTGTGGCCAGGAGCTGGATAAATAGACACTTCCAAAATGTAACCTTTAATGTCAAGTTGATAAAAGTAAACTAACAGTTCAGTTTGCATGTTTTTTCTAACCTAAGCTGGGTGTTGAGCTTTCTTTTCCCTTTTATGAAGGAAGGATAGGAGCTGGCTCAACGCATCTAAGTGACTGGCATGATGAAAGAGAGCCAGAGCAGGACTGCTGTGGTGTTTTCCAGGAACCATTCCTCCCTTTGCGGAGCCAAAATAAAAAAAGGTAAAGACGGGGAGCGTGCACGAGCCGCCGACCAAGATGGCCGCCTAACTTCGGAGCTCTGCGCATCATCGGGTGTTTTTTTACCGACGGAACCGTTTTTTTTTTTTTTTTTTATGATGGTGCTTTCATCATAACAGCTGTGGGATGTTTTGGTGAGCATTTTCATTGTTTTTATGGTCGCCTAGCTTATTTTCTGACTCTTTAATTATGTTTTTAAATTTTTCTTCATAAGAGTGGCCGATTTGACTAATTTTTGCTCACCATTACAATGTACTTATCTGTTTTTTCTTTGAATATTTGATGGCGCGGCATGCAGTATTTTGCAGAAGCCATGTAATTTATTTTTGCTGTCTCATCAACATATTTTTGGAGTTCCTGTGTCACTGTTTCCTTATTGGAGGCTTTTATTTTTATATGGGCAAACTAAAGAAAATAAAATCTCTGTTGCATCAGTCCTCCTCAACTGACAAACGTTCGCAGGTTTTACAATTGGACACTTCTGCTGCAGCGTCTTCTTCTTCCATGCCAAAGATGTCTTCCTCATCCTCTTCTTCACCTAAAGTTTCTCAGAATATTTCTACAACTACTCATAAGAGGGTCAAACAGGACCCACCTTCACCAGTAAAATCTCCCTTACAGATCTCTCTTGAACTTGTGCTTGACGAAATACGCGCATTGCGTCCTTTTATCGAAGAAACTAATTCTCTGATACAAAATCTTGATACTAAGTGGTCTCAAATGGAAGTGAGAGTCTCTGCTTTGAAGCAAAGAGTCAGCGATGGGCAGGATGAAACACATAAAATTACTAGTTTGGAGAAGGAAGTGGCAGCTTTGAAGACACTTGCGGAGGATTTGGAAAACAGAAGCAATAATCTTCGTCTTTATGGATTACCGGAGGGTTTTGAAGGGAGTGACCCAATTTCCTTTTTTGCTTCATTCTTTCCACAGTTGGTGGTCCTACCATCTTCTACAGTATTGAACATCCAAAGGGCGCACTACATTGGTCATCGTCCTCCACATCTAAACCAAGACTTGTGATTATTTTCTTTCTTGAATTTACTGATCTATTGAGAATTCTTAATGCTGCGAAAGCCAAAAAACGAATCTCATGGCAGGGAAGTAAAATCTACATCTCACAGGAT
Source organism: Pleurodeles waltl (assembly GCF_031143425.1). Taxonomy (NCBI): domain Eukaryota; kingdom Metazoa; phylum Chordata; class Amphibia; order Caudata; family Salamandridae; genus Pleurodeles; species Pleurodeles waltl. Next base: position 725,105,508 of record NC_090437.1, read on the forward strand.
GTGTCCAAAGCTACAGCAAACAGGAGGAAAGAATTTTGGATCTTCGTCCACAACTTCCTGACTTGGGAGCTCAACTTGGATTATTCCATCTGTGTTTATTCAAAGTGACATCTCAAAATAAGACCACTTCATATACCTCCCCTGCAGCTCTCTGATTTTCTAAGACTACACTCTAAAAACCCTATGGAAACATCTGGTCCTTCTACACATTTACTATGTACGTTTCTTAATTTATTATGCCCTTGTTCATTACTATTACAATATAGTTGATGGTCCTTCACATGCAGTTTATACATTATACTATATTGACGTGACTACAGGCCCTCTTTGTTAATGTATTGTTTTCTTTTCACATGTTCCTGGTGTTCTATAATCATTATTTTTGCTCATAACTTTTGTCAGTTGATGTGTTCCGTTCCCTTGCTGTGCCGTCTTCAGTCTGTGCTGTCATCACTCCTCCCCTATTGTTCATTCATCTCAGGTATGTTTTTGCAGTCATCTTTATTTGACATGTACTGTCTCTTCTTTTTTTCTTGAATATTTTCCATCCTTTTTCTTGCTGTTTTCCCTTTACTCTTCTTTCTCTTTGTTTTTCCTGTTTTTTTTTCCCTTATATGTACTTTCAGTTATTTATGGTACAAGACCGTTCGTGTATATATATCTGGTTATGTGACGTAAAAATTCAGAGTTATTTCTTGGAATGTCAAAGGGTTTATTAACCCAATTAAAAGGCAGAGAATTTTATCCCACTTAGCTAAATACAATCCAGACTTGGTTCTTTTACAAGAGACCCATTTGACAGATTCTGAAGCTCTGAAACTTAAAAAAGTTTGGGTGGGCAATGTTTTTACTTCTCCTTCATCTACAAAGAAAAATTGTGTAATTGTGCTCTGCCATAAAACATTATCAGTTAAGGTTATTTTGTAAGACTCAGATTCTGATGGTAGATGGCTCTTTGTGAGGCTAAGTATTAATGGGATTAAAATGACTATTGGTAATATTTATGGTCCTAATAATTCAGAATATCTTCTCTGGCCTAATATTACTATTCAATGTTTGCATTATAATGATGATTTATTTTTCTTATTGGAGGGGATTGCAATCAAATTATTGATCCCTTTATAGATAAGCAACCTGTAGTTACATTTTCTCCCCATAAAATGCATAAATAATTTAAGCATTTTTCTCACAATGTAATTTAATTGATTCATGGAGAACCTGTAATCCTGATAGTAGGGAGGTTTCATTTTATTCTCCACCACATGTCTCCTTATCTAGACTCTACCATATTTTTGTTTCTAAATCATTATCCCAAAATCTTATTAACTCCTCCATTGAACCTATGGTAATATCTGATCATGCTCCAGTCACCACAGATTTTGACTTGCTTCTGGTGCATCCCAAATCCAATAGGTGGCTATTTAATAATTCTTTGTTGGTTGTTTCTAAATTTTCCACTTCCTTTGTTGCCTTTGCTGAGGAATTTTTCTGATTTAATGAAGATTCTTACGTTTCTCCACAATTGTTATGGGATTCGTTTAAGGCTGCGGCTTGTGGTCATATAATAAATTTTGTCTCTAATAAAAAGAAAACTTTTAATGACTAGCATCAAGCTCTGCTTCTCAAAATTAAACGGTTAGAACATCAATATTATTCTTCCTCCTCTAATTTTAATCTACAAGAACTTATTCAGGCAAAATTGCAATTTAACAAAATCTCAACGGATAATGCTTCCTCTTTTCTTCTACGTAGTAGTGCCCATTATTATGGAGGTCAAAACAGAGCGGGGAAACTTCTGGCTAATTATTTAAAAGTACGAAAGCAATGCCATAATGTGAAGTCTATAGTTACAGATACTGGTGAGTCCCTTTTTAAGGATGAAGATATTTTAGCTGAATTTGTTAATTATTACCAGACACTTTATACTCCTGAGTCAGTCCCGACCCCCTTACAGATTGATGATTATTTAAAGAATATTCCAAACCCTAATAAGACGCTTGTTGATGCTACTTCACTTGAAGTAGATATTACTTCGTTAGAATTTTTTAAAGCCCTTTAATCTCTAAAAAAAAGGTAAAACTCCTGGTCCGGATGGATTTACAGTTGAATTTTTACTACATTTTTCTGACATTTTACTTCCCAAACTTTTTCAGCTTTTTAAATTCTTCATGGGTTCTGGTTGTACAGGGGGAACATTTCAGGAAGCTTAGATTTGCTTAATTCCAAAGGACGGTAAGGATCATACTTTCTGTAAAAATTATAGACTAATCTCTGTTCTCAATACAGATTATAAAATCTTTGCTAAATTATTAGCCCTACGCCTTGATACCCTTTTACTTGTGCTAATAAGTAAGGAAAAAACAGGTTTTGTCAAAGGTAGACAACTCTAGAACATTCGTCAATGTACTCAGCAAAGCTCCCGCTCTTTCGTACTCTTTAGCGGCAATTTCCATAGATGCTGAGAAAGCGTTTGACTGGTTAGACTGGTCTTTTCTATTAAAAGCTTTAGCCTAGCATGGTTTAGGGCCTCATTTCATTGCATTTATCTCTTTGCTTTATCAATCCTTAATGGCATTGATATTGGTAAATGGGAAATTGTCCATATATTTTGTAATACGCCGAGGTGTACGTCAAAAAGTGTCTGCTCTCTCCACTCCTATTTATTCTAGCTCTAGAGCCCTTTCTATCCTGTTTTAGAAATAACATTAAAATTGAGGGCTTCCAGTATGGGGAGAAATACTTAAAATTAACGGCGTATGCAGATGATATACTTTTACATATCTCAAATCCTGAACTCTCGATTCTGTTTGTACTTCGGGAGATTCAAGACTTTTCTTTGATTTCAGGTTATAAGATAAATTCGGATAAAACTGAAATCCTTCCTCTAACAAAATTATGTTTTAGATCATCGTTTGATATTACTGGTATTCACTTGAATTCTTCCAAGATTAAATATTTTGGTATTTGGTTCACCTCATCCATTAAAAAATCCATTGAAGTAAATATCTCAGGTGCTTTAGAGAAAGTTGATAGATCAATTTTGGTATGGAATCCCTTATTTTTATTTTGGTAGAGTCGTCTTGACTCTATTAAAATGATGATTTCTCTTAACATTCTATATATCCTATCCATGATTCTGCTTCCTCTACCTGTTACTTTTTTTACACAATTGGACTCCAGATTGTCTAAATTCCTCTGGAACAATAAGAAATCTAGAATTTCCCTTAGTCATTTTTGTCATTCTAAACAGGAGGGAGGAGCCAATTTTCCTGATTTCAGATTGTATCACAAATCCTTTTGTTTGCGTCAAGCTTCTAGATGGATCTCCTTGTCAGGCTATATGTTTACTCCCTTAAGGTTTGATATTGAATGTTCTTTTCTTTTGCCTTTTCCCCTAGTGAGGTGGTATCCTTTTCTTATAATATTTTGCTTATCTCCTCCCCGCTTCTTAAACATACTTGTGCTCTTCTGCATTCTTACTATTTACCTCCATCCGTCACTCATTCCTCTTTTCTGAATTCCCCTATTTGGCATAATCGTCTCATCACTATTAATAAAAACCTTTATTTTGGAAATCCTGGAGACAAAGAAATATATCGTGGGTCAAGGATTTATTCTCCAATGATACTCCGCTTTCTTTTTCACAATTCCAACTTCTATTTCATTGTCCCATTTCATTTATGCCTAAATATCTTCTTCTCATTAATATTATTCTTGATGTACTTTTTTCCTTGCCTTCCCCTTCTTCTTCTTTGGAATTACCCTTTTCTTTGTCCTCCTTTCTTACCTCGTATCCTAAGGCATCAAATATTTATAAACTTTTTCAGTCTCCTGTTTTGACACGTCCTAAATCTAAAATTGAGTCTTAATGGGAATTGGATTTGGGTTGTATCTGGACTGTTTCCTTTTGGAATAAGGTGTGGCATCAATCTTATAAAATATCGAGATCAGCTTCTACCACACAGTCACTTTTCTTTCTTTATCACACACTTTATTTTACCCCTTCTACTATAGCAAAATATTCTGTACCCTCCCCTTCAAACTGTACTTGTCCTGTGATAGCTCAAAGGGAGATCTTATGCATCTCCTTTTTGAATGTCCCCCCACTGTCTCTTTTTGGAGAAAAGGTTGGTGTCAGCTTACCTCCATTTTTCATTTGCGATCCCAATTATCTCCCTCAGTGCTTTTTCTAGGTAGTCTCTCTGCTGACATTGTTTCAGATGATGATAATTTAAAACTGTTGAATCTCATGTTAGCTTTAGCCTTTCAGCAAATTATTCTTAATTGGAAAAATTCATCCAACATTTCCTATAAGGCTTGTTGGAGTAATGTTTGCCACTACCATAGACTAGATATTGCTTTTACCTCTTTATGCTGCCCCTCCATAAATAGAGATCTGTATTGGTTACCCTTGACTGATTATCTTAATGCTGTTGCTTGTAATTCTACTAATTGTACATTATCTGCGAATTTTAATCCACCATGAATTCTTTATTTTCTCTGTTCTTGAGTGAATTTAAATTAGCTTAACTTTATGCTTTATTGAATATTACTTTTTTTTTTTTTCTTTTTTTTTTAACCTTTTTAAGATCCAATGTATTTTTCTTATTGTAACTGGTCTTGTTCCGTTTTCATTGTTTCTCCCCCATTATATACTTTTAAAATGTTAAACAGCTTTTACAATTCCTTTCAAAATTATATCATTATCATTGTGACAGATATCTTGTATTGTTATTATGTGACCCATATGTATTTTGATTTTAATAAAGCTGATTTACCTAAAAAAATAAATGTAAAGTCATATAGGGCTCACAAAGCACACTGAAGGGACAGTGGGAGCTGGCTAGCAAAAGAATGTTGCCTTGTGGGCATGTAATGTTAGATATAGCCAGCAAAAGGATCATTTTGTTAGGCTTCATTCCAGATACTATTAGACTTTAAAGGTAAAATCCTGCTTCAAATATTTAGGTGGCATCTCCTGCAGTGCTTGTTCGTTAAAACTGCACAAGTCCTGGTTTTAGCAAGCATCCCGGGCAGCTGTTGAATCACTGGATGTACCCGAGGTCTTCCATTTGGGTTCAGTGCAAATGGATTACCGGCAGTCATAGAAATATACCCTGAAATACACCGTCATAAAGGGCAGTGCTGTAATTTAATCTTGTGCCCAGAGTTGAGGAATTATCCTGCAGCAGAAAAGCAATAATCATACTAAAAGGCATTGAGTGAACATAAATGACATTGGAAGAAAGGCATTTTCTAAAAACATTGCAAATGAAATATGGTGTCATTTTGTAATAGTTCTCCTTAATAAATGAACTGTAGTTTAAAGTGTAGAAAATGTGATCTAATGTGCTATATAAATTTCCATATTGTTGTTTATATTAGCATTCATATAATTATTTCGAATATTGACATTTGGCATATTCACATTTTAAATACAGTACAATTTGTGTGTAAGGCTTCGGGTGAATAACTCCATTGAAATACAAATTACAAGGCTCACACTTACCAGATGAGTCATATTTCATAAAGATTAACAGTGTGAAAGATTGCATTTCATACTTGGGAGGCCTAATAAGCTTAAGGAAAGTACATTTGATTTGCAGTTTCATTGATGTGTGTAATTTGATAGGATGGTTTTTAATATAAGGGATAATTTATACTAATATTTTGTAGCCTGCAAAATGAAAAATGGTTTGCGTCGGTTAAAGCATTTTCTGTCTTCACCAATAATAATTGTACCTTCAAGAAATAAAAAGAAATCATAATGGTGGGGGGAAACCATTACTCTGTCCTGTCAAAAACTGTGTTATTAATTTCAGATGGGGTGCACCTACCAACATAATAACACAGTCTAGTTCGTTCAAAAAACAGTTCTGAGAGAATCTCTGTTCAACCTCTTGTTCCATGGCAGAAGCAGCAGGCAACCCAAAGGGAAGGGTGTTTTAAGTTCAAACAGCAAAAGCAATTTTGAGGTAAAGACACAACACAAAAAATTCCCAAACCAGGTTAAAAAAACGGAGACATATTTAATAAGCAAAAATCCACCAACATAAAGAGGGGACCAGAGTTATGAATGTGTACACTTGTCAGGCAATAAAGCACAATTTAAAAACAACAGTTTGCAGTTAACTGAGACCTAGGTGTGATTTCAGGCCACCTGAAAGGGTGTGAAGGTCAGATTTACCAAGCAAGTCATTTTACCTTTAGATTTTTTCTCAAAAATACAAGTCAGAATTTTCAAGCATGGAAAGGTCCAAGGCAGTGGCTGGAAAGGATCCCTCAAAGTCATATATGTCGTTGTCGAGCTCCAGCTGAGGGTTTTGGTGTTGGCAGCAGAAGCTCCAAGGAGAAGTGGGATATCACACCCATTAAGAGTACATTACTTATCAGTGAGATATACCACTTTGTCCGAGTCCAAGATTTGACCTTAGTCAAGTTTTGGAAGTACAATTCTTTTAGTAAGTGTTAGAAATGGGGTCTTTGCTTGGCAGGTTACCCCCTGTCCAAGCAAGGAATCTCACTCTAGTCAGAGTAAGTCACTCACTATCCAAATTATCCTGTGCCCACCCCCTGTCAGCTTGTCACTGAGTAGCCAGGCTTAACTTAGAAGGCAATGTGTAAAGTATTTGTGCAATAAATCATGCAATGTTTTGAAAAATATATAATATTTATCTGGATAAATGCAGGTAAAAACGATTAAGATGCAAAAAGTATATGTTGAAAATATCACTGTAGACATTATATAAAGTGTCTATAGTTTCTTAAAAGCAATACATTTCTCTTGCAAGCACAAAGTACCTGGTTTGCGTTCAAAATCTCTGCAAGGAACCGCAGAGGAGGAGATGCATGGAAAGCAAGGAGGTGTGCGTCGATTTCTTGGGCCGCACATGGCGATGCGTCATTTATTTTTCACGCAGGGAAGGCTTTGGGTCGATTTCCTTCGCTTGGTCTTGGATCCACTTTGGGTTGCGGGGTTTTTGGATGCCCTGGAGATGATGCATTGAATTCTGACGCTGATACGATGAATGCAAAAAGAACAGATGATGGACGGAATGCAGAGCACATCAAACATTCACCCCCAGTCACAAAGATCTGGGTTTAATCCATTGTTTTTTTTCTCACCACGCCACCCCAGGTTGGACCCAGCCATATGCAAATCAGTCTTGACCCAGTTCCTTATCGGTACAGTCCAGCCCGAACTGCCAAGCCAGGTCCTCCCTGGACAGGAAACAATCATCCGAGGACCGGATTCAGGGTATCACCCTTCATCAGCTGGGCTAGCTTGAATCCAGTGGTGCAGTGAGAACGGGACCCACGTCTGGGCATACCCTTCCCACTTGGGGTAACAAATGCACAAAGAACAGATGATGGACTGAATACAGAGCAAATCAAACATTCACCCCCAGTCACAAAGATCTGGGTTTAATCCATTGTTTTTTTGTTCACCACGCCACCCCAGGTTGGACCCAGCCATATGCAAAACAGTCTTGATCCTGTTCCTCATGGGAACAGTCCAGCCCGTACTGCAAAGCCAGGTCCTCCCTGGACCGGAAACAAGCATCCTAGGACTGGTTACAGGGTATCACCCTTCATCAGCGAGGCTAGCTTGAATCTAGTGGCGCAGTGAGCACGGGACCCATGTCTGGGCATACTGATGGATTAAACCCAGATCTGTGACTGGGGTGAATGTTTAATTTGGTCTACATTCCGTCCATCAACTGTTCTTTTTGCATTTGTTGCCCCAAGTGGGAAGGGTATGCCCAGACGTGGGTCCTGTGCTCACTATGCCACCAGATTCAAGCTAGCCTGGCTGAAGAGGGGTGATACCCTAAAACCGGTCCAGGGTGCTTGTTTCTGGTCCACGGAGGACCTGGCCTGGCAGTTCGGGCTGGACTGTTCCCATGGGGAACAGGGTCAAGACTGATTTGCATATAGCTGGGTCCAAACTGGAATGGCATGGTGGGCAAAAAACCTGATGGATTAAACCCAGATCTGTGACCAGGGGTGAATGTTTGATTTGGTCTACATTCCGTCCATCAACTGTTCTTTTTACATTTGTCGCCCCAAGTGGGAAGGGCATGCCCAGACGTGGGTCCCGTGCTCACTATGCCACCAGATTCAAGCTAGCCTGGCTGAAGAGGGGTGATACCTTGAAACCGGTCCCAGGGTGCTTGTTTCTGGTCCAGGGAGGAACTGGCCTGGCAGTTCGATCTGGACTGTTCCCATGGGGAACAGGGTCAAGACTGATTTGCATATGGCTGGGTCCAAACTGGAATGGCATGGTGGGCAAAAAAGCTGATGGATTAAACCCAGATCTGTGACTGGGGGTGAATATTTGATTTGGTCTACATTCCGTCCATCAAGTGTTCTTTTTGCATTTACTGACAGGATGAAGGCACAGGGGCTGCGTCGATCCAGTGAGGGTTGTGGGGAAATTTCTGCCGCACAGCAGGCGCTGCGTCGATTCCTCTCTGGAAGTCGGACTGCGTCTTTCCGGCTCGGCTGTGCGTCGATCCAGTGGGCAGTGTGTTGAATTTCCGGTTGCTACGCTGGGGCTGCATCGGTCTACTCATTGCGAAGTCAGGCTACACTGTTCCGGTTCAGCGTGCGGTGATTTTTTCACCACGATGCAGGCTGTGCATCGTTTCTGGCAGGCTGTGCATCAATTTCCACCACACAGGGAGTTCTTCTTGTAGGAATGAAGTCTTTTTGGGCCTGAGACTTCAGGGAACAGGAGGCAAGCTCTATCCAAGCCCTTGGAGAGCACTTCTCAGCACAGCCAGAGAGCAGCAAGGCAGCAGGACAACAGCCAGGTAGCAGTCCTTCACAGAAAGCAGTCAGGTGAGTCCTTTGGGCAGCCAGTCAGTTCTTCTTGGTAGGTTGCAGGTTCTGGTTCAAGTTCTCTTCTCCAGGAAGTGTCTGTGACAAGAGTGTCTTGTCAAGATGTATCTAAGTTGGTAGGGGCCGAGGCCCTGTTAAAACACCCAAATGTGCCTTTGAAGTGGGGGAGACTTCAAAGAGTGGCTTAGAAGTGGACAAGGTCCCCTTTCAGTTCCATCCTGTCTGCCAGGGTCCCAGTAGGGGGTGTGGCAGTCCTTTGTGTGAGGTCAGGCTACTGTCCTTTGACATGTAAGTGTCAGGCCCTCCAGCCTCCCAACCCAGGAAGACCCATTCAATATGCTGATGTACGCAAGTGTGACTGAGAATCATGTGTTTGGGGTTGTCTGAGTGAATGCACAAGGGAGCTGTTAACTAAACCTAGCCAGTCGTAGATTGGAAGGTACAGAAGGATTTAAGTGTAGATAAATGGTCACTTTCTAAAAGTAGCATTTCTAAAATAGTAATATAACTTCACCATTAACCATGATTTTTTATCACCATTCTGGACATACTAAATGTGACCTGGCTACTCCTTTTAGACCAGGATCTACCACTCAAACAGTATATGAGGCTAGCACCAATGCTATCCTATGAAAGGAGCAGGCCTCACAGCAGTGTAAAAACGAATTTAGGAGTTTTACACTACCAAGACATATAGAACACACATGTTCATGTCCTGCCTTTTACCTACATAGCACCCTTCCCTATGGGCTACCTAGGGCCTACCTTAGGGGTGACCTATATGTAGAAAAAGGGGAGTTTAAGGCTTGGCAAGTACTTTTAAATGCCAAGTCGAAGTGGCAGTGAAACTACACACACAGGCACTGCAGAGGGAGTCCTGAAACATGGTTAGGGGGCTACTTATGTGGGTGGCACAACCAGTGCTGCAGTCCACTAGTAGCATTTAATTTACAGGCCCCGGGCACATGTAGTGCACTTTACTAGGGACATACAAGTAAATTAAAAAAGCCAATTGGGTATGAGCCAAGGTCACCATGTATTAAGAAGAGAGCATATGCACTTTAGGACTGATTAGCAGTGGTAAAGTGTGCAGAGTCCTAAAGCCAGCAAAAATGGGGTCAGAAAAAGAGGAGGAGGAAGGTAAAAAGTTTGGGGGTAACCCTGCAGAGAGGCCATTTGCAACAATAAGGCAAGATTAATAGCTGTAGCTGAGCAGAGCTCTTTGAGGTGAGATACCTGTAGCGCAAGGCTCCACTGAACCTGTTTTTAGCATAGCAAAGCACAAACATGTAACACTCATACTTTTTTGCCCACCTAGGTCTTCTGCCCCTTTTTCTCCAACTGATGGGAAAGTTCTTTCTGTCTCCCAGTTCATCAGGTCAGACATCCAGGCCCTAGGTCTCTCTCTAGCCAGGTCTCTTGCAGGGTCCCATCCTCTGTGATCAGCTAGGCCCTCTTGGAATCAGGAGTCCTTTAGCTATTTGTGTCCCTGAAGTGGGCAAATGACAAGGCAACCACTTGATACTTGGCCAGCAGTCCCTAGGTGCCAACATGAGCCAAGAGTCCTTGAATAATTTCTTCCTTAAGTATGACCTCTCCTTCCAGCAGGAGTGAGGAATTTACTATCAGTAAGCCCCTCTTCTTTAGATAGTCTTCCCATGTCCATTTATGTTCTAAGGAAGTGGTTGAGGTGCTACATTGATCCTTTGCACTAGCTACTGATTGAAGAAACTCTTCTACCCAACCTAACTATTTTCTCTCAGACATCCTACCTTCTTTTGCAGGACTTCTGCTTCGTGTTTCTGTAAATTTACACTGGAGAATGTGTTTCAAAATGGCAGAACCCTTCTGCCACCAGGCATACCTGTCTCCAGCTCCGTAGCATGTTTAGATGAACTCTCCTCACTTCTGATGGAATTCAAACTGCGTGGCCCCACACTGGGACTGGAGCCTGCTGTCTAGAAGAAAAGGAGTATCCCTCTGTGGCACCTCCAAGTTAAAAGAGTTAGGCCCTCATTACAACCCTGGTGGTCGGTGATAAAGCAGCGGTAACACCGCCAACAGGCCGGCAGTAAAAAAAATGGAATCATGACCACAGCAGACACTGCCAACACATACAGCCACTTTAACACTCCGACCTCCACGGCGGCAGCAACAAACACCATGGCACCAACAGCCAGGCATTAGACAATGTACCGCCCACTGCATTACAAACCGCCCATCCACTAGATTTTCTGGGGTAGTACCAACGCCATCAAAAGCACAGCAGAAACAGAACCCTGAAGGGAAATGACTCACCTTTCGACACTCAAGGAAGAACCAGTGGCGCTGTGGAGCCCGAGCTGCAGGTGTTTCCCATGCTGGTGTATCTTCTCTTACACCAGGAAAATGAACGCCGGCAACAACGACCACGGTGAGTACTGCACCTAGCACACAGGGGAGGAAAAAGAGAGTGACACACACACTCAACACGCAACATCCCCCCCCCACCCTCACCCCTAACACCATACACACAAACACATGCAACAACATTACATTTATACCCCGTAACCCTCTGGAAAAATGCAAGGACAAAAGGAATGGAGTAAAATGAGTGTAATATTAGTAATACTTAGAAATATGTTCATAAAGAAAAAACAGTATGTACAATATATACAATATATACAAAAGGAGGGACCGTGCCCACTCAAAAATTGTCCGTGTCCTACTGGGCCAAAACACATAGGCCAAGGCCACACTTGACTCCTGCCTCAGTACGGAGAGAACACTGTAGGGGCATCAGGTCGAAAACACACATGCACCTCAGGGGAACGGGGAATGGGGGACCTCATCTGGAAGATGGTACAAAGCCCCTGCTCCTGGAGGGGACTCCATGCCCACTTCTGGGTCCTGGGGAGTGCAAAGCCACAGTCTCTCAAGTGGGTGGGGTGCCCACTGCTTGGTCCTGGGGAGTGCAAAGCTACAGTCTCTCTAGTGGGTGGTCTGCCCACTGCTTGGTCCTGGGGAGTGCAAGACCACAGTCTCTCAAGTGGGTGGTGTGCCCACTGCTTGGTCCTGGGGAGTGAAAGGCCACAGTCTCTCTAGTGGGCGGTTTGCCCACTGCTTGGTCCTGGGAAGTGCAAACCCACAGTCTCTCAAGTGGGTGGTTTGCCCACTGCTTGCTCCTGGGTAGTGCAAAGCCACAGTCTCTCAAGTGGCAAGTAGGTGGTCTGCCCACTGCTTGATCCTGGGGAGTGCAAGGCCACAGTCTCTCAAGTGGATGGCTTCTCCACTGGTTCTGGAGGGGGCCTTGTGCCCAGTGTGCTTCATCCTGGCAAGGAGGGGGTGAGTGAATGGCTTCTCCACTGGTTCTGGAGGGGGCATTGTGCCCAGTGTGCTTCATCCTGGGAAGGAGGGGCTGAGTGGATGGCTTCTTCCACTGGTTCTGTTGGGGGCCTTGTGCCCATTGTTCTTCATTCTGGCAAGGAGGGGCTGAGTGGATGGCTTCTTCCACTGGGTTTGGAGGGGGCCTTGTGCCCAGTGTGCTTCATCCTGGCAAGGAGGGTCTGAGTGGATGGCTTCTTCCACTGGTTCAGGAGGGGGCATTGCAGCCTTTGATGCAGATGTTTTGGAGTGCAAGGTCACAGTCTCCACCTGGGTGTCACGACTACAGCTTTTGCAGGGGCCAGGACGCACTGCAGCTCATGTAGTCACCACTACACACTGCTCTCTGGTGGTGATGGCTGCTCAGTGCATGCCAGTTGCGCTGCAGATGGCGGTGCTGGCAGTGCTGGTAGTTGTGGTGGTAGCCTCCAGGCCTTCACATGCAGCCTCAGACTGCTGTTTTTGCAAATGCCCTACTACAACCTGGATGACATTCAGTATGGTTGACTCCCCAACAGTGAGGGATCTCAGGAGGTCAATAGCCTCCTCACTGAGGGCAGCAGGGCTGACTGGGGCAGGGCCTGAGGTGCCTGGGGTGAAGCAGATGCCCACCCTCCTGGCTGAGCGGGCACGGGAAACACGCTGAGGGGCTGCTGGGAGGGCGCTGCTGGTATGGGGGGTTGCAGCTGTACCCGTTGTTGGGGTGGGCACAGAGGTGTCCACCACCACCAGGGAGCTTCCATCGGAGGAGGAGTTGCTGTCGGTAGTGTCCCCTCCTGTCTCCGTTGTGGTGCTCCCATCGCCCTCCGTCCCACTGGTGCCCTCACCGTCGGTGGATTCAGTCTCCAGGCCCATGTGGGATTCAGCTCTATCTGTCACCGGTGCCTCTGCTCCTCCGCCAGATGATGCTAAAGCACACAAGGACATGGTGACAAAACAAGAAGGGGGAGGCAAGACAGTGGATACACTTTGTCAATGCCAGCAACAACACTAACGTTGGCGTACACAACTCACAGGGAACAGCCCTATGCACTAGGCTATGCACTACCAGTTACAATGCTTGTCACCAGCCCATGGGTTACAATGCCTAATGCTATTAGCTGCACACCTGAAACCCACAGGACCCTGCCCAGTAGTAGATGCCCACTAACACTATTGGGGTTGGAGTGCTTCAGAGCCTGCCCAACATGGAACCTACCCTGCTATGTTCGCCCTGGCCTATGGGCACCCACAATCCACATCCCCCACCCAGGTAAAACCATAAAGCACACAAAGTCATGATTCTGAATCTGTACTCTCCCCCTTGTGGCTGCTGTGATGCCTTCAGGTGCCCATCCAACTCCGGATAAGCCACCGCCAGGATGCAGAACATCAGGGGGGTCAGGGTACAACGGGCATCCCTTCCTCGTTGGGAGGCCAGCCCCAGCTGGGTCTCCGCTGTCTGTTTCCGCCATGCTTTTGATAGCCTTAGTACCTCCCTGGAAATTGTGGTGGTTTGCTGTGTCATGATATGGTGGTGAGTACCTTGTCTTCCTTCTGCCTGTTGATAGCTACGGCCGTGGTGCGTGGTTTTAACGCCCTGGCGGTTGGTGTGATACATTGGTTGTCTATGGGAGTTATCACCGCAATGGTCTTAATTGGGCAATAATTACCACCAGCCTGTTGGGGGTATTACCGCCACTTTAACAGTCACCACCAATGTCATAATTACTACTATAATGTATTATAAATCACTGTATTGCCTTACTCTGCACCAGAGAGGGGGTAGCCTCATGCCAAGATATGGCACTGGAAACCCAGCAAAGAACAATGCCCTAACAACAATTGACACTGCTGCTACTGCCAAGCAACCAACACACCCATTCACAAACTGCACTTAGCTGAGGGCTAAATGATGAACATAACTACAAATAGCACCCACCTATGAAATCAAACAGGCCTCCCACCAAGTCGGTATTGAGGACAACCAACCATAACGACTTCCATCACTGTACATAGCATATTTCACTGTATTCCACCAATGAACAATATATCTCACCTGTACCACAGTCCCCTGTCTTCAATGTTGAACAAAGTGGAGTAATGATACAACAGGCAGGGATAAACTTTATTGTCAAATTGTGCATGCTGCTGGTACAGTGTGTTTCTAAAAAGTCAAGCAGGGAATGATTATATTGTCTGTCTGTACCATGCTGAAGAGGTCCATGACTCGCATATCATGACCAATTCCCCCTAGTTGACATGGCACACTTATAGTATCAGTCACTAACCACATATACAGGATGAAGTCCCAGACAGTTATTGGAAGTAGAGTTGTATCAGTTGGTTTCTGGAATTTACATCTTCCCCTTCCTCATCCTCACCATCACTCTCCTCACCTCTCTGAGGTACCAGATCAGGACCTATAGCACCCTCCACCTCCAAGAGGGGGATTGAATGTCTCACTGCCACGTTGTGCAGCATGCAGCAGGCCACCACTATCCTACACACCTTATCAGGCCCGTAGGCCAGGGAACCCCCAGAGATATGTACGCACCGACATCTAGCCTTCAGGAGACCTATAGTACGCTCTATCACCCTCCTAGTACCTCCATGGGCCTCATTGTATTTCCTCTCTGCATCTGTCCTGGGATTCCTCACTGGTATCAGGAGCCAACGCAAGTTTGGATAGCCAGAATCACCTAGAGAAATGGTCAATACATAGTCATCATTGGAATGTCCTTAGTCTGACAGGCTGTTTTTCAGCAATGTGTCAGTTAGTGACAGGCACACTTACCTATGATCCACCCTCTGTCCTCTTGGAGTTGTTCCATCTTTTGTGGCACACTACTGTTCCTCAAAACAAATGAATCATGGACTGAACCAGGAAACATGGCATTCACATGGGATATGTACTGGTTTGCTGTATATACCAATTGGATGTTCATGGAGTGAAAGATCTTCCTGTTTCTGTACACCTGTTCACTCACTCTTGGGGGGATGATGGGTATGTGGGTTCCATTGATGGCACCAATAACATGGGGAATGTTTGCAAAGGCATAGAAGTCTGACTTGATGGCAGAGAGCTCAGCACTTTGGGAGAATCGCACATAGGATGCAGATGTTGTACAAATGCATTTAGAAATCTTGTAAGTACCTGGCTGAACATTGGCTGTGAGAAACCAGCACCCATGCCCACTTTCACTTGAAAGGAGCCTGTGGCCAGGAAATAGAGTGCGGAGAGCACCTGCACCTCAGCTGGAATGGCATGCTGATTACAATTTCCAGGAGTCAGTGCAGGATCCAGTAATGCACATAGGTCCTGAATAGTTGCACATGTGAGTCTGTAAGTAATAATGATCTGACGCTCCACCATGGTCCCCATATCCACAAGTGGTCTGTACACAGGAGGTGCCCTTCCTCGCCACAAGGGTCTGTACCTGTGAGGGGTAAGAACAAGGAGTCATGCACACACAGACACAGGCATATTTGCTAAACACATTCACTGCATTCTTCATAGTAGTGTCTGTACAATAACTGCAACCTGACAGACATACACTGTCACCACTGAGAGGGAACGGAGTAAATCATGTGTAATAATAATCTCTATGGATGGAGACATATGTGAATCATATGGCTAGTAGGTCCAGCATTGTGACTAAATTGAATTTCAATTTAGGTGATGGCAAAATGTCTGCCCACTGTAGTTCTGCCCCTTCGTTATGGAAGTGACCTAAGACCGCTAGCGGTTGACATCACAGTGTTCGTCGGTGTTTACTGCTGTTCACACCCTCATTGGATAACATGGATGCCAATGGGGAATCTTGGCGTATCATGATCGCCGCCGGCGGTGACAGTGCATTCTGCCACAGAACGTACGCGCGTTCGTCATTGTGTGCTCACTTGACTCCCTGATCTTGTGCGGAGAAGTACTCCACTCCGTGTACTGCTGTGGCTTGCCTCTCGCTATGGATGTTCCATCTGGCGTAGGGGAAAGGGCCCCGGCCTTCACCCAGGAAGAACTGGAGAAACTGGTGGAAGGGGTCCTGCCCCTGTCCGGCAGACTCTATGGCCGGCCAGAGGTACAGGTGAGTACAGGTTTGTGGGGCACTGTGTGTGTAATGGATGGAGTAGATTGATCTGATGTGCGTTCCTGTGAGCCAGGATGGGACTTGGTGCATGGAATGCTGCGTGCCACTGTCCTGCTTATCTGGGAGAACTGTCTGTCCTATGTCTAACAATCAGCCAGCTATTGCCATCATGCAGGTGTCTGACCTCTGTGTTACTTCTCTGTGTCTCCCTACTAGGTCAGCGCCCACAAGAAGAGGGCACGTTGGCATGCCATCGCCAAGGAGGTATGGACCCTGGGGGTCTACAACAGGCGGAGCACCCACTGTCGGAAGAGGTGGGAGGACCTGCGGCGCTGGGCGCGGAAGATCAGTGAGGCTCAGCTGGGGAAGTCCTCCCAACGTGGTAGGGGTTCCCGTCGGGCAATGACTCCCTTAATGCAAAGGATCCTGGTGGTGGCGTACCCAGACGTGGATGTGCGCTTGAAGGCTGCACAGCAGTCACAAGGGGGTGAGTACTCACAGCCCATACTTCAGCCTTTAAGGATGAGTGTGTGTGCGATAGGGTCATGGGGCTTAGAGCAGGGTTTTAACTGGTGTCCAGCTACTGTCTGCTCCCCAAAGGGTGAAGGGGTGTCCCTGTCAGGTTTCACCTACCTCAGCTTCAATGCAATGACAGGATATGGGTGTAGGTCACTATACTGCTCAGTAGTCAGGGCCATGGTCATGGGCCTAGTGCACGGTGCAGCCTGTTGGTTGTGTCTGCTGGGTAGGTGTATGTCTGGCCATTGTGTATCAGCATTCAGCTACTTACAAGTGTCTCTCCTGTTTTGTCTCCCCATCTCTGTTCTCTTTTGT
This sequence comes from Pleurodeles waltl, assembly GCF_031143425.1. Taxonomy (NCBI): domain Eukaryota; kingdom Metazoa; phylum Chordata; class Amphibia; order Caudata; family Salamandridae; genus Pleurodeles; species Pleurodeles waltl. The sequence continues at coordinate 725,122,619 of NC_090437.1, forward strand.
GATACAGATACAGCATCAACATCAGGCGAGGGAGCTGAGGCATCGGCTAGTGGGGAGACAGCAGCCCATGGATCCTCGGAGGCAGAGACAACGGGCGCCCAGGGGACCAGTGGGTGGGAGGGCGAGGTGACTTCCATGGGGGAGGCTACTACCACCGGCGGTAGTGACTCTAAAACCTCCTCCGTTGGGGGTCCCGCGGCAGTGGAGGACACTAGTGGACAAATCACGACCATGACATCTTCTGCCACCACCCATACCATCAGTGCCCTCCCTTCTGCTCCCCACCGAGTGGGCCGTGCCCACCCACCCAGAAAGGTGGGTGTCTCCCTTGCACCAGGCACCTCCTCCCCTTCCCCAGTCATCCCTGCTGCCCTCACAGAGGAGGCTATTGACCTCCTGAGAACCATCTCTGATCTCTGTAGGGCAGACAACTATCGTCAATGCCACGGTGCCGTGTCTGCCCTACAGAGATCTTTTCAGGCTCTGGCCTCCTCTTGGACGGCCATTCCGTCCCCCCTCCAACCTCCTCTACCCTTTCCAGCACCCCACTCCCTTCACCCGTCCAAGGCACACATTCAGACACGCAGTCAAGCACTTCAACACACAAAAAACACACTTCCAAACACAAGCACCACGCCTCCCACCACAAGCATTCACACAACCATCATACACCTGTACACACAACAACGTCCACTTCCCCCAGTGTGGCCGCCTCTTCCGCCTCCCTGTCTGTCCCCTCTACATGCACACCCTCATGCACGGCACCGTCACTCACTGTTACTGCTCCTCTTTCTGCACTCACTACAATAGCAGACAGCCATACATCACCCCATACACCACACCTGCACTCACCACCTCCACTGTAGTTGACACATGCAGCACACTCACCCGATTAGCAGACACACACCAAACATACATCCACAATAGCTGTCTGTCTTCTCCCACTGTGTCTAGCCCCCACCTCTCAAAACACTCAAACGCAGCAAGAAAACCATCCATCAGACATCCACCACAGCATACTGAGCAGTCACCGGCACCCACTACACGCACACTTACACCCCATACATCAACTCTTCCACCTCCACTCCCACGCCCTCATCCATGACTACCCCACTTGCTCCCAAGAAACTTTTCCTCTCCTGTGTAGACCTGTTCGAACCCACTGGCCCACCCCGTCTTTTCCCGAAACGTGGCCCCTCTCCAGTGAAGAAGAAGGCCCGCTTGGAGCCTAAGGCATCCAACTCCACATGAGCCACACCCCCTTCAAAGGAGAAGCCCACCCCCCTCCAACCTCCTCCCGCAAGTCTAAGTCTCACCCCTGTTGTAAATCTCCACCCCGCCCCCATTCCGTGAGGTGCCTGAATCCCCCTATGGTGCCCCGTTTTGTGGAGTACCAAGCACTTGTGGGAGTCAGGTGTGGCCAGTTGTGGCCAGGGACAGTTGAATCTTGTTGGACTGACCATTGGCCCTGTTTGCTTAATCTAGCTCACTGAGCGAGTTAATAAAGTTTCTGTGTGGCCTGTGTTTGGGCTGCACGCAGATCCACCCTGGTGTTTGTTTAAACGATTTATGTGTATGGGGCTATTGTATGTCCTGTGGCCACGTTGCAGTGGCCTCCGGTTGTGTACGTCCCTCTTGGTGTGGGATGTCTGACAAGTGCTGCTGGGAGACTTTGTGGGGCGGGTGTAGTGGGTGGGTCTGTAAGTTTGCCCTTTCCTCCCTTGTTTTGTAGGTTGCAGTACTTATCGTCGTCGTCTTTGTTGGCGGTCTTGGTTGTGTAGATATATGGCAAGGAGCAAGGCTGGCATGATCTGCAGCTCTCTGTCCATGGCTGCCGCTGCACGTTTTGTGGTACTCCGGTGAGTGTTTCCTTCTATTCGTTCCATTTCCGCCTGGATTTGTGTGGCGGTGGTTCCCGCCCTGGAACTGGGGGTGGAATGGTGTTCATAATTTGATGGGTGGGGTTAGGCCTTTCGGACGGCCTGTGGGCGGACTCTGTCGTCGTCAGCGGGACTAATTTCCTGGCGGTGGGAGGTGCGCTGGATGCGAGAGTTTCGTTTGGTTCATTATTTGGCAGTCCGGACCGCTCCTCTGTTGGCGGTTTCTGCAGCCACCGCTGGCGGTGTGGAACGGACCGCTATGTTCATAATGAGGGCCATAATCTCGGACTTACTCCTGTCAAAGGCAGCATCAGTAAATCTACTCTGAGGGCAGGTCTTTGTGTGTTCCTTCTGGTCCAAGAAAACTGCAATCCCTGACACAGTCATATTTAATGGCACAGACTCAAATTCTATTTCCCCTGTGGGATGGTACACAATTTGTGATCCCCTCAATTACCCACTTAGTACACTCAGGGCAGCAATAAACTAGTGTTGTCGAGGTGAGGTAAGTTCATACCCAAATTCCTCTATCACACCATGTTCAATGAGTTAGTGTGTGTACACATATAGGGCCAGATTTACAAAAAGTGGTGCAGCACAGCTGTTAAGCCAAAAGTGGCAGGGCCATGGTGCATCACTTCTAACGGCAGGGATGCGCCATATTTACAATAATACAGCACACCCTTGTGCTTCCCCCTGCCTGATTTGTAGTGGGTACCTAAGGTACTTTCACCTTATACCAGGTCCAGTTATCCCTTGTTAGTGAAATGCAGTCAGTGTCTAGAAGCAAGGCTCTCTAGAGGTAGTGTGGATGAGCAGCCAAGGCCTAACTAGGAGACATGCAAAGCTCATACAATACCACTGTAGTCACACAGTACTCACACACATGAAAGAAAATAGTGTTACAAAAATAAAGGTACTTTATTTTGGTGACACAAATGCCAAAAATACCATACACTCTGTACTCCCTTAGGAGATAAGTAATACAGAAGTTATATACACTACTAAGCAGACAGAGCTGAAAAAACAGAAAACAGTGCAAATAGTGAAAATCACAATAGTTAGAGATGGGCCTAGAGGGAACACAAACCATATACTAAGAAAGTGGAATGCGAATGTCGGTTTCCCACCTAAGCATATGTAGTGTGTAGAGGGGAGCTGGGAGTATTAGAAAATAGCAAAGGTAAGTAATAGAACTCACCCCAGAGCCCAGGAAAGCAGGAGTAAATCACCATAACTTTCCTAGAACGCACAAGAAAACGAGAAAGAAGTTTATGCAAGAACCAGAAGAGACTGCAAGACCCCAAAGATGGATTCCTTGACCTAAAGACCTGTAGAAGAAGGAGACCAAGTCCAAGATGCACAGAAGAGTCCAGGGAGAACAGGAGCCCATGCTAACCCAGGTGAAGGTGCAAAAGGGGAACCAATGGTGGAGAACAACAGTCAGTACTGCACCCAAGGAGACGGATGTAGGTTCCTGGTTGGTACAGATGATGTCCCACATTAGATGGACGATTGCAGTCTGGTTTGCATCACTGGATCCCGCCAACAAGCCTTGGCACACGCAAAGCTTGCGGTTAGCGGAAAAGGGCGCCGCCCAGGACCAGGAGGGACCTGGTGGACTCTACCCAGGAGGGGATGTCAGAGGGGTCTCTCAGCAACTCAGAGAGCCCTCAGAATACCAGACAGCATGCACAAGAGTCCCACAGCACGCGGACAAAGGAGGTACAAAAGGAGGCCCATGCAGCACTAAAACAAGGGATCCCACGCCGCCTGAGACCACTCAGGAAGCTGTGCGTCACAGGATAAAGTGTTGGGGGCCGGAGCTGCATGGTGCACAAAGAACTTTGTCGAAGGATTCCAATAAACCTTGGGAACTGCAAAACACGGGGGCCACGGGATACTGTCTTGCGTGGGGAGGCAAGCTCTTATCTCCACCAAAGTTGGACAGAAGGATGTCAGGACTGTTGGGACCTTTTCAGTCCACTACCTGTGAAGCTAGATCAATGCAACTCATCAGGAGAGGAGAATCACGCCACAGGTCATCACTGCAGAGGGGTGCCTGCTGAAGCAGTGGAGAGACTCCTTCACTCCAAGGGAGATTCCTTCATTCTTCTGGTGCAGACTGAAGAAGGCTGTCCTCTGAGGATGCACGACCTGGAAACAGTTGCATTTGCTGGCAGGAGCTGAAGATACAATGTTGCAGAAGTAATTGTTGCTTCTTTGTTGCAGTTTATAGAGTTCCTGGAGGGTCAAGATGCAGTTTCTTCAGTGAGAAGGTGAAGTAAAGGATGCAAAGGATTCCTGCTGGAGTCTTGCAATCTGAATTTGAAGAATCACCCAAGAGAGAGAGACCCTAAATAGCCCTGAAAGGGGGATTGGAAAGCTATACTGATAAGCACCTATCAGGAGAGGGCTCTGACCTGCTGGCACTGACCACTCAAATGCTCCCAGAGTTCCTAGCCAACATGGAATCCAAGATGGCAAAACACAGGGACCCTATGGAGGATCTCTGAGCACCACCCCTGGGGTGGTGATGGACGGGGAGTGATCACTCCCCGTTCCTTTGTCCAGTTTTATGCCAGAGCAGGGACTGGGTGTCCCTGAACTGGTGTATACTGGATTATGCAAGGAAAGCACCTTCTGTGCCCGTCAAAGCATTTCCAGTCGCTTGGAGAGGCACCCCTCCCTAGCCTGTAACACCTATTTCCAGAGAGAGAGAGAATGTAACACCCCTCTCCCAAAGGAAATGCTTTGTTCTGCTTTCCTGAGCTCGAGCTGCTTGAGCAACAGGAGGGCAGAAACCTGTCTGAGAGGTGGTAGCAGCTGGGGCTGCCTGGAAAACCTCAGAAGGCTGTAATAGCAGTACTGGGGGTCCTCTGAGGAGCCCCCAGAGTGCATGCAATCATACAATTAATGCTTGCGAAAGCATGGGGGTCTGATTCCTAGATGTTTAATACCAAGCATGCCTATGTTCAGAGTTACCATTGTGTAGCTGGACATAGGTAGTGATGTATTTCCAGAACACACGTAAAATAGCATCCCTGCACTCATGAAGTCTGAGAAAATGGTCCTGGGGTTGATGGGGGCACTTCTGCTAGTGCAGGGGTGCCCTCATATACCGGTACTCTGCACCCTGCCCTCAGGGCTGGAGGTCCTGCTATAGGGGTGACTTATAAGTGACCTGATGCAGTGTAAATGGCAGTGAAAGGGTGCATGCACCTTTTCACACAAGCTGAAATGGCAGTCATGCAGAAGCATTTGCCTGGGCTCCCTTTGGGGGGAAAAAGAAATGCTGCAACCCATAGGCATCCCTTTGACCCCAATGCCCTGGGTACCTAGGTACCAAATACTAGGGACTTATAATGGGGCACCAGTATGCCAATTTTGGGTGAAATACTGGGTTACCAGTATGCAGTGACAAAAGTTAGAGGAGAGAGAACATAATCAGTGGGGTCTGGGTTAGCAGGCTCCCAGTGAGCAGAGTCAAACACACATAGATCAGGCAGAAAATGGGTTTAACCATTGCTAAAAGAGGGTACTTTCCTACACACACATGTTTTGATCAACATGATGTTGGGCAGGGGTGAGTGTAACACAAAGCAACAAAACTTTGGAACAGGTGACTGAGCCATTAGGCCTCACTGCAATGAACTAGGGTGACATGGCCATGCTCATTACTAATACTGAATGAACATCATGCTGCTAAACACACTCTCTGACTTACTCCTGTGAAAGGCAGCATCAGTACATCTACTCTGAGGGCAGGTCTTTGTGTGTTCATTTTGGTCCAAGAAGACTGCAATCCCTGACACAGTCATATTTAATTGCACACACTCAAATGCCATTTCCCATGTGGTATGGTACACAATTTGTGATCCCCTCAATTATGCACTTCTGCAATCAGGGCAGGGGTAAACTAGTGTTGCCGAGGTGAGGTTAGTTCATATCCCAATTACTCCTTCACACCGTGTCCAATGAGATAGTGTGTGTACACATATAGGGCAAGAAGTGGTACAGCGCGGGGGTACACCAAAAGTGGGAGGGCCATGCTGCACCACTTCCAAAATGCAGGGATGCGACGTATTTACAATAATACAGCACACCCCTGTGTTATCCCCTGCTTAGTGCTACCTTGAAAATGTGGCGCACTGCACAGCTCCACCGGAACCTCACAAAAATTGATGCTCCTGTGGCGCTAGATCCTTGTAAATCTGGCCCAAAGTGGCTTGGCATGTCCTCAAATATCTGACATAGGAGTTTGCATCACACATGTAACACAATGCATGGTGCAAGTATGAGGCACACAACTCTAGCACATGCACCAAGCTCCATCAACAGACACAGAGATGGCTATTATGTCATACATTTCTACATGATTATTGGTATGTTGCATACAGTGCCGTATAACCAACAATCCCAATGATAGGTATGCTACAAATCAGCACTCAGTGCACACCATAGACATATCAAACAGGCCCGTAAAACCTTAATTACTCAACAAATTAACATAGCCAATAATTCATCCAGAGTACTTTATAAGTATTGAAAGAATTTACCAACCTTCAGGCCTGTGATCCTGAAATTGAAGTGTCAAAAAACCTATGCAACTCCTTAGAGGATTTTTTAAACAGAAAATAAATCTTATTTATGAAAACTTTCCTAGGAACTGATCTTACTGACATTGAGTTCAACTTGAATTCCCCTCTCCCACCAACTTTGGTGGTCTTCCTAGCTTTGCTTCGTTTATTCCAAATGAAATGTACTATGTTCTTAAGACAGGAAAGTCAGGCTCTCCTTCTGATATATGCCCTCCTAGAATTGGTGCTTTACATTCAAAGCAGTTGGCTCCTGCCATCTGTTCTTTGTTTAACCTTTCAGTCAACACAGGAAAAATTCCACGGGCATGGAAGTTAGGCCCATTCAAAAGATGGCTCATCTTGCCTCATCTGATTTAGCTAACTATCGTCCCATTTCTCTTCTTACCCTGCTAGGCAAAGTTCTTGAAGAACTAATAAATAAACAACTCACCGGTTACATTGAGGATAACAGGATCTTAGATCCTTCTCAATCCGGGTTTAGCTCTTCACACAGTACTGAAACTACACTAGTGGTGGTAACTGACCATATTAGATTAGCTCTGGATTCTGACATGCCAGTTATGCTTATGTTGTTAGAGCTATCCGTCACATTTGACACGGCGTCCCCTATAAGGCTGTTATGTAGACTGCATGACGTTGGAATTCACAAGATGGCCCTAAATTGACTGATTTTCTAAACAATAGAACGCTTAAATCACATACCATGCAGATAGAAAAGGGAGTGCCCCAGGCATCCTGCCTAAGCCCTACTCTCTTCAACATATACATGCCCCACTGGACGATCATACTAAGGACTTTTGGATTGGAGATACCTTGTATATTTCTGGCATCACCACTGCTACTTGAGTCTAACCAAGCCTACTACAAACCAAAAAGAAAAACTCCCAACAATACAGTGACAAATATCTCAGCAAATCAATGAAAATGAATAAAAGTCATATTCAGATGATGCACAGTTGGTTGGTTCTTTCAATAAAGATCCAGCAAAAACTAAACTGTGCTTCTCTTCTGTAATAAAGGCAATTGCACCCTGGATGTCTTACAACTGCCTATAATTAAATGAGGGAAAAAACAAGATAATTCTATTTGGGAAGGCCCAACAGTTCTGGTCGGCTGACTTTTGGCCTGCTGAATTGGGCCCGCACCCATACCCAGGTAGTCAACATTCTTGGAGTCCAACTGGAACATATGTTAATTACGAAAGAACAGATTTTATCCACAGTAGGCACGTTTCCACATGCTGTCTCTGTTGAGGAAAGCCTTTCCTTTCCTACTGCTTTTATCAAGGAAAACTCCGGTACAAGGGTGTATAATCAGTAGGTTAGATTCCAGCAATGCTCTCTTAGCTTCTGCAAATGAGAACCTACTTGCGAAACTCCAAGTACTGCAAAATACAGCAACATCTCTCATTTGCAATCGTCCATCAAAGTCAGTATCAACACCCCTTCTGAAATCGTTGCACTTGCTGCTGATCAGAAAAAAACAATTGTTAAAGTCTGCTGCCTCACTCAAAAAACTGTAATGGTAAAGGTTCTCAATACCTCTCCCAGAAGCTTACGCTTATTGCCCAGTAAGGCTCATGGGATTCAGCGACAAAGCTCTACTGACTTTTCCCTGCATAAAAAAATCAAGAGCATTAGATAGAACCTTCTCCTATTTGGCCCCTTTTTACTGGAATAAACTGTCCTATCAGAATTGACTGTGTACTAACCAATGTCAATTTAGGAAAAAATTGAAAACAACCTTGTTCTAATTGTGTCACACTCAATGCTACTTAGGGCGTGCTGCAGTACCCTTTGTTGGGGTGACTCACATGCAATATCAAATGAATTTTGCATAAAATTTAACTTCAGATTTACTTACCAACAAATAGGCCTTTCCCATAGCAGCCATTCTGGAAGTGCTTGCTGATAATACTATGCCAGAAGATGTAGACATCATGGGCATTACCAGGATATTCGGCCAGCACATTGGTGAAAATCCCCTGATGGTCCACCATGCCCTCGACATTGTTGGAGTAGATGTGCTTCTGGATCCTGTACAACTGTGATGTTTCTGCAGGGGGGATCATTTGCACATGTATGCAGTCCATGGCACCTGGGGAAATCCTGCAGTGGCATAGAAGACCTGCGTGGTCTCCAGCTGGTATTGGTGGATCCTGGGTAAGAGGAGGTACTGGGATGTGAGCAAGATGATGGCATCAAGGACATTGGGTAGGAAGGCAGAAAATTATGCTTTGGATCTTCCTGCTAAGATTGCTGTTGTGACCTGGAAGGAACCAGAGGCAAGCATGTGGAGCACAGCCATCTGTTTAACCTGGTTAGGAATGCTGGTGGGCTTGCCAGTTGGTGGTAGGAGACTTGGAGCGGTCTTCTAAGCAGTTTTATTATAGACTCCCTCCTAAGTCTATCGAATTTGATAACCTCATCCTCCCTGAGGTTGATGAGGAGATGCACCACTGGAACACATGCTCCCTCCTCCTTTGCTACCTATGTGGTGATGGAAGTGGTGGTCTCCTTGCGTCTGCGAGCTGCTGGATCACAACCTCCATGGCGTATTTGAACTTGCCAAAGTGTTTTTGGATGTTCAGGTTTTTATACTAAAGCCACTGCATCATTTCCTATACCTGGATTACCAATGCACAGATTTTCAGGTTTTGAACTCTGCATCCAAATGATGTGTCACACATTGTCAAACCCATAAATATCACTGTGTTACTTTTGTGTGATATTTTGTGGGGGAATGCCTACCTTGCATATTTTTGTTTGTATGTGACACAGCTGGTTTAGGTGCAGCCTTTACCCAATACAAGCCTTAAAAAACTATGCATTTGGCCAAATGTGTCATTTCATAGATATTGAGTAGTGCTTGTGCTGCTGTTGCATCCAAAAGTTTGGCGCAACTGTGTCACAAGTGTCTCATAAATATGCCCCTACACTCCTACTTTCCAAACTATTGTTACCTCTAAATTATTCCTATATATACCAGACACGAAATGGATCTCCATTGAAATGTCATGTAATATTGCGAATATAGGTGGTCATTATGAACATGGCAGGAAACACTGCACCGCCGTCCAGCACCTTCAGATATATGTCCAGCTTCCCCAAAGGGCTGAACTCCCTGCCATTAAGTCTGGATTTCATGCCTGTGCTAACATCCCCCATGTGATAGGTGCCATTGATGGAACCCACATTGCTCTCATACCCAAAAGAGTGAATGAACAGGTGTACAAGAATCAAAAGAACTTCCACTCCATGAACATACAATTGGTGTGTATTGATGACCAGTACATATCACATGTAAAGGCCAGGTTTCCAGGATCAGTCCATGATTCCTTTGTCCTGATGAACACCAGTGTCCCACACTTGATGGGACAACTACAAGGGGACAGAGGATGGTTCATTGGCGAGTGTGTATGACACTGGATCAGTACATAGCTGACAACCAGCCTGTATGCAAGTAATGGCAGTTTGTTAAAGTGCTCTTTTGCCAACTTTTGCAGGTGACTCTGGCTACCCCAACTTTCAATGGCTCCTGACACCTGTGAGGAATCCCAGGACAGATACAGAGAGGAACTATAATGAGGCCCATGGACATACAAGGAGGGTGATTGAGCACAGTATAGGTCTCCTGAAGGCTAGATTCTGTTGCCTCCCTCTGTCTGGGGGATCCCTGAGCTATGGTCCTGAGAAGGTGTGTAGAATAGTGGTGGCCTGCTGCATGCTGCACAACTTGGCTGTGAGGAAAGCTATCCCCATTTTAGAGGAGGAGAGTGCTGTCCAACCAGACCTGCAACCTCTGATAGTGGAAGAGAGTAATGGTGAGGATGAAGAGGGGGAAGATATCAACTCCAGGACCAGCTGATCCGCCTACACTTCCAATGACTATAAGGTACTGTTCACTGATGCTGTTGTCTTCACTGCATAGTGTCAGTCTGACTCATGTGATTGGTGATGTGGTGTCTGTAGTCATTGACACTGTTAACTGAAGACTGAAGTGGCATGTGCCAGGGAACCCAAATGTGTGTATATTGTGATTTACTTCAGACACTACAGTGCGTGGGATTCCCTTCCTTCAATAAAGGTATGAATATGAAATTGACTGGCTAATGCATACATACTCACACTTGTATTCTCATAAGGACAGAGGACATACGATTTGGTGTAGATGAGTTTTATTAAGTGACCAATTTGTTAGTTTGCTGTACAGTGATATGGAGTGGGCTCATGGTGCATATCCATACTCTGGTGCATGGGCTCAGCTGTTGGTGGCAGTGGGTTTTGGTCCATTTGTCCCTTGGTAGTTGGTGTATTGGTAGTGGCGGGTCAATGTGGAAGCACAGTGGCACACATGGGAGACAGTTCAGGGCAGAGTCACTTCTTAGCGGGGGCCTTGGTCTTGGCAGGTGTTCCAGTGCCATATCTGGATCTGAGGGCATGTTTGAGTGACTGGTGCTGGGTTTCAGGGCTAGGCGTGCTGGTCTCCTGTGTGTCCTGTGGCAGTGGCACAAGTCCAGTAGCTGCTGCAGATGTAGATGGCAGGGCAGTGCCCTGGCTAGTGGTAGGCTTGCAGGTGGGTGGAGGTCTCAAGCTGGCTAGGGTAGTGGTGCTGCAGCACCCCTGAAATTGTGGCCATGGTGGCACTGGGTTGTTTACATTTCTCCATGGCCTCTTGACGTTGTGCTATCTGCAGCCTTTGTTTCTGCTCCAGGGTGGCCAGGATCTGGCCCATCCTGTCCTGGGTATGGTGGTATGCTCCCAGGACCTTAGAGATCACCTCCTAGGCTGCAGCATCCATCGTTTGGCTTCCCTCTGTACCAATGATGCCCTCCCACTGGCTCTTACCCCCTGTGCCTGTGTCCCCTGCACAGGTCTGGCAGTCCCACTGGCACTGGAGCCATCATCGTCCTGCCTGTTAGTGGGTGGAGACTCTGGCCTCTGTACATTTAGTCTGAAGTCTGTGCCCAGGAGACACTGGTGTGTGGTCGTTTGGCCAGAGCTGATGGTGTTGGCTGGGTGGTAAGGCTGTCATTGGTATCCTGGGTAGGGCTGCTGGAGTGAGACAGTCCAGGACTGTGTGACAGGCTAGGGTATTTCTCACTGTCCATACATCACTCTCCAGTCTCCTGAGTGGGGCTGCTGGCACACCTTGGCCCTTCCGTCCGGGTGGCATGGGTAGTGGTGCCTGTGGGGGAGGGGAATGGACGTGTATGTTACCTGTACTAATTCGGAAACAGATGCACAGCTCTGCACTGTTTTGTGCTTTTATTTCTCGTGTCGGGCCATGAAGGGTCCTTTTGTGGGGTTATCCTTTCATTTTGCGTGGGGGGTGGAGGTGCATTGTGGATGCTGTAGTGCCATTGTGAATCCTTACAGGGGTAGGTGACTGTGCATGGGGGGGGGGGGGCCTGTTTGTGGGTTTGTGTTCATGCAGGGTGACTGGATGTGGGTGTTGTGTCCTGGGTGGGGATGTGGTCCTCATGGTAGTGGGAGGGGTAGGGTGGTACATGCATTACAGGTGTGGTAGATATGAAGTAATTGTAGTTGACTTACCCGAGTCCAGTCCTCCAGTGAGTCCACTGAGGCCCTCCGGGTGCAGGATAGACAGTACCTTCTCCTCCTAGTCAGTATAGTCCGAGGTGTAGGTAGGGTTTCTCCACCAGTCCAGAGGGAGGGGAGCCCAGATTGAATCTACATGTAGTCATGGGAGAAGGGAAGGTAGTTGTGTGTTTTTTCAGGTGTAAAGTTTCCCTGTAATCCAGTAGAATGTTGGTGGTGCTGAGCATATCAGGAGTGCTTGGCCTTTGTTTCCATGGCAGATATAGAAGCTGTTTGCAGTATTGGAGAATATGATTGCTATACTTTGGGGCAATGGTAGTCCAGACTGGGCATAACTGGGCACCCAAAAGCAGCCGTCTACATTCATAAATTTGTCCCAGTGTGGTGATCCCACACAGAAATGTGGGAATTTTTTTATTTTTTAGCTAAATTCAAGGTTTGCTGAGGATTCTGGGTAAGAAAACACTGGGGGTCCACGCATGTCAAACTTCCCTAGACTCCCTCGGGTGTCTGGTTTTCAAAAATATCCGGATTTGGTAGGTTTCCATGTATGGCTGCTGAGTCCAGGACCAAAAACGCAAGTGCCCCCGCAAAAATAGGTAGTTTTATATTTGAACATTTTTAGGTGTCCAGATAGTGTTTTGGGGCATTTCCTTTCACGGGAACTAGGCCTACCCACACAAGTGAGGTACTATTTTTATCAGGAGACTTGGGGGAATGCTGGGTGGAAGGAAACTTGTGGGTCCTCCACAACTTTCTGTCACCAAAATGTGAGGAACAAATGTTTTTTTTGCCAAATTTTGAGGTTTGCAAAGGATTCTGGGTAACAGAACCTGGTGAGAGCCCCACAAGTCACCCTATGCTGGATTCCCCTAGGTGTCTAGTTTTAAACAAATGTACACGTTTGGTAGGTTTCCCTAGGTGCCCCTGAGCTAGAGGCCAAAATCCACAGCTTGGCACTTTGTAAAAAACTGCTTTGTTTTCTTTGAGAAAATGTGATGTGTCCATGTTATGTTTTGGGGCATTTCCTGTCACGAGCACTAGGCCTACCCACACCAAGTGAGGTACCATTTTTATTGGGAGACTTGGGTGAACGTTGAGTGGAAGGAAATTTGGGGATCCTCTCAGATTCCACAACTTTCTGTCACCAAAATGTGAGGAAAAAGTGTTTTTTTGGCCAAATGTTGAGGTTTGCAAATGATTCTGGGTAACAGAACCGGGTGAGAGCCATCTTAGATTACCCTAGGTGTCTAGTTTTAAAAAATGCACAGGTTTGGTAGGTTTCCTTAGGTAGCGGCTGAGCTAGAGGCCAAAATTCACAGCTAGGCACTTTCCAAAAAAAACAGCTCTGTTTTCTTTGGGAAAATGTGATGTATCCACGTTGTGTTTTGGGGCATTTCCTGTTTCGGGCGCTAGGCCTACCCACACAAGTTAGGTACCATTTTTATCGGGACACTTGGGGGAACGTTGCATGGAAGGAAATTTGTGGCTCCTCTCAGATTCCAGAAATTTCAGTCACCAAAATGTGGGGAAAAAGTGTTTGTTTGGCCACATTTTGAGGTTTGCAAAGTATTTTGGGTAACAGAACCTGGTGAGAGCCCCACAAGTCACCCTATCTTGGATTCCCCTAGGTGTCTAGTGTTTTAAAATGCACAGGTTTGGTAGGTTTCCCTAGGTTCCGGCTGAGCTAGAGGCCAAAATCTACAGCTAGGCACTTTGCAAAAAACACATCAGATTTCAATGTAAAAATGTGATGTGTCCATGTTGCGTTTCCTCTCGCGAACATTAGGCCTACCCACGCAAGTGAGATATCATTTTTCTTGGGAGACTTGGGGGAACACAGAATAGCAAAACAAGTGTTATTGCCCTTTGTCTTTCTCTAAATTTTTTCCTTCAAAAGTGTAAAAAAGAAGTCTATTTGAGAAATGCCTTGCAATTTACATGCTAGTATGGGCACCCTGAAATTCAAAGATGTGCAAATACCCACTGCTTCTCAACACCTTATCTTGTGCCCATTTAGGAAATACAAAGGTTTTCTTAATTCCTAATTTTCACTCTATATATGTCAGCAAATGAATTGCTGTATACTCGGTATAGAATGAAAACCCATTGCAAGGTGCAACTCAATTACCGGTTGTGGGTACATAGGGTTCTTGATGAACCTACAAGCCCTATATATCTCTGCAACCAAAAGAGTCAGCAGACGTAACGGTATATTGCTTTTAAAAATCAGACATTTCAGGAAACAGTTACAGAGTAAAATGTGGAGAAAAATGGCTGTTTTTTTTCACCCTCAATTTCAATATTTTTTATTTTAGCTGTTATTTTCTGCAGGAAAACCTTGTAGGATCTACACAAATGACACCTTGCTGAATTCAGAATGTTGTTTACTTTTCAGAAATGCTTAGCTTTCTTGGATCCAGCATTGGTTTCACACCAATTCCTGTCACTAACTGGAAGGAGGGTGAAAGCACAAAAAATAGTAACATTGGGGAATGTCCCAGCTAAATGCCAAAATTGTGTTGAAAAATTGAATTTTATGATTCAAGTCTGCCTGTTCCTAAAAGCTGGGAAGATGGTGATTTTAGCACTGCAAACCCTTTGTTGGTGCCGTTTTCTGGGAAAAAGCACAAGCCTTCTTCTGCAGCCTTTTTTTCCCATTTTTTTGGAAGAAACAAAATTTTAGCTGTATTTTAGCTAATTTCTTGGTCTCCTTCAGGAGAGCCCACAAACTGTGGGAACCTCTAGAATTCCTAGGATGTTGGAAACAAGGGCGCACATCTGACATGGGTGGCTTATGTGGACAAAAAGTTATGAGGGCTAAAGCGCAAACTGCCCCATATAGCCAAAAAAAGGCCAGGCACCAGAGGGGGAAAAGGCCAGGCAGCGAAGGGGTTAAGGTAGTATTGGCTGTAAACTTATTGTATTATTATATTTTTATGTAAAAGTTTGTGGTCGAAATGGCTGAAGCAGTAACATAGTATTGCGAGTAACATTACTGTGCTAATATATTTTTCTGTAAATTCTTGTTCGAAATATTTTAGTATTTAGGCCCGTATTTATACTTTTTTTGCGCCGCATTTGCGTAGTTTTTTGACGCAAACACGGCGCAAACTTGCAAAATACCATTGTATTTTGTAGGTTTGCGCCGTTTTGCGTCAAAAAGCGGCGCAAATGCGGCGCTAAAAAAAGTATAAATACGGTTAATGTTTCTGTTAACCTGCTTTCCAGTATGGATTGAAGTGGTGTATGCAGCAATTTCGAAATACTGTTCAAGTAAGACGGGCGGGTATTGAATAATTTTCTCTGTGTAATAAATTGGCTTACCAACTGAAAAGCGCATCCTGGATTATTTCTAGTTTGTTGTCTCTTCCATCTGTGTGTTTAACTTAAATTTTTTTAGTGTGATAGAAAGGTAGCCATTTCCATAGAGAGCACCTCGTGCTGTACCAAATGCTTGAGCTCTACTCTCCTTTTTTGATATTTGTTCAAATTGTTTAGCTTATTTTAGCATTAATAGATACCTGTACCGTTCCTGTAGGATGCATACAATTGAAGACACACCAGCATTCACAGAAAGTATTCTTACATGGACAGCGTTTTTTTGGTTTTATTTGTTGAAATCAAAGGGGATTTAGCGTTCCCCTATTTTAAGTGTAGGGATCCCATCTTGTACTAGGAAGTAGTTGTATTTCTCTGCGAAGCAGCAGGTGGGCCTTTTTATGCGTGGTGATTTGACTGCTGAGTTAATATCCGGGTTGATCTTGGTTATTGACTGGGTAACTGCTGCTACTTTGCAAACTTGCACCTGCATAGGAGATTGTGCAGCTGATCGGTGGCACAATTGTTTTGGATTAATTTGCCGGTGTGCTAGATTTTTTTCCACCAATGGAAGCTGTTGTCGGATGGAGCTATCTCAGCCCACAGCACTTTAGCCTTTTTTTTCTTTCCAGGTGAGTTTTTGAAATCATTAGACTCCCAGTGTTTTAAGCCACCTTTGTAACCCTGCACACAAAAATAACAAATTAGAAACCAATAAAGTAGGAGCTTATTTGTCAGTTGTTTGCAAGGCTAGGAGGAATGTAGTTAATTCTGTGATTTATGCAGTTCAGTCACCCATTCTTAGCATGTATACTTTAGATGATAAATTCTGAACCCTCAAAATGCCCTTGACCTGCACCTTAAGCCAGGGACTGCAACTGATTTGTGCCTATTACTGCCTATGCTGATTCATCAGATAAAAAAGCTTAATGATACTCCTGCGATTGTTTTGTAGAAGGTCTTCAGGAATTACCAGTCAATGACGCGATTTGATAATTAGTTTGTTTTTGAATTTGTGCTTCAGATCTCTCTGTCAGAGCAAATCACTTCTCTGCTGGGGCATACAATTGTGAGTTGTATGTATGTATGTATATGGTAAAGAGCTGAACATGATCAAAGGCAAGCTTATAGTCAGTAAGTATTAGGAGAGGAGGCTGAGTAGTAAACAGTTAATGCATTGTGATTTAGTGGTCTTTAAAGAGGTGAGCCTTCAACTCTTTTTTATTAAATTGGAGCAGCATTGGGGTGATCCTGATGGATAGAGGGAAGTTGTTGCAGATTCTGGGTGCATGGATGGAAAAGACCTGTCGTCATTTCTTTCCCTATTTACAATTTTACGGGGATTATTTACAAGCCCCTTGCACCACCGTGGCATCACTTTTCTTATGCTGTGGCAGTGGAAGGAGTCCCCTACACTGCGCCACATTTATAAACTAGGACAATGGGACCATTGCGCCAGTTTGTAAAGCCCTGTGCCACATTATACTTGTGCCAGGTGTAATGTATGCAGGGTGGGTGTTCCACATTAAAAACCATGCAGAATTGGTGCAGTGAAATTTACTGCATTTCACAGCGTCATTCTGCGACTTCCCTGTGTCAAAAATTTAACACCTGCTCGGAGTAGGAATTATACTGAAGCAGGGCTTTTTAACATGGAAGCCTTCCACCCATTGCTGGAGTGACATAATTTTTTTGACGCTAGTCAAGCAATGCATCAGTTTAGTGCCACAGATGCATCAGAATTTCTGATGCATCTGTGGAAATGTGCACAGTGGAGCGCTATATCATAAATACAGTGCTACCATTGTGTCATTAAGAGCTCCAGGGCTGGTGTAAGAAAACTTTTGTATTGATTCTGATGCCCCAGTTTCTTGTAAATGAGGCGCTTAATCTGTAGTAAGAAGGTGTCTTGGCCGTGAGTGTGCCTAAGCCCACCAGAGATGGTAAGCTTGTCTTCAAGATAAGCTGAGGTGATGACTGTGATGGCTTTATAAATAAAACAGCCGGTATTGAAGATGGTGTGGGTTGGTGAGGGAACTCAATGAGATTTCATCAGAGTGGGAGTGAGGTGATCATATTTATTCTGGCCCTGGATGATGTGTGGTGTAGTGTGTTTGATGATTCAAAGTGGTGTCAGTGTGGAGTCTAGAGGGCCATGGAGCAAGGCATTGCCACCATCTAGATAAGAGGATACAAGGGCCTGAGCAGAAGTTCTAAAGTTGCTTTTTATATATGAGGTATGGTTCCTTCTTCATTGTATGAAAGATATATTTATCTAGATTCATTGCACATTTTTCTGACCAAAACATTAAGGCCCGTATTTAAACTTTTTGACGCTAAACTACGCTAACGCAGTTTAGCGTCAAAAAGTTTAGCGCCGGCTAGCGCCATTCTGAAGCGCCATGCGGGCGCCGTATTTATTGAATGGCGTTAGCCGGCGCTAGCAGACCGGCGCTGCCTGGTGTGCGTGGAAAAAAACCACGTACACCAGGCAGCGCCGGCGTTGGGGAAAATGGCGTTAGGGCGTCTTAAAATGGGGCAAGTCAGGTTGAGGCAAAAAAATCGCCTCAAACCGATTTGCGCCATTTTTAACGACGCCCAGACGCCATTTACATGACTCCTGTCTTAGTAAAGACAGGAGTCATGCCTCCTTGCCCAATGGCCAGGGGACTTATGTCCCCTGGGCATGGTCATTGGGCATTGTGGCATGTAGGGGGGCACAAATCAGGCCCCCCTATGCCAAAAAAATAAATAAAATAAAAATAAAAAATACTTACCTGAACTTACCTGAATGTCCCTGGGATGGGTCCCTCCATCCTTGGGTGTCCTCCTGGGGTGGGCAAGGGTGGCAGGGGGGGTCCCTGGGGGCATGGGAGGGCAGCTGTGGGCTCATTTTGAGCCCCCAGGTCCCTTACCGCCTGCCCTGACCCAGGCGTTAAAAAGAGGCGCAAATGCAGGGTTTTTTGCCCCGCCCACTCCCGGGCGTGATTTTTGCCCGGGAGTATAAATACGACGCATTTGCGTCGCAGTCATTTTTCTAAACGGGAACGCCTACCTTGCATCTCATTAACGCAAGGAAGGCGTTCACGCAAAAAAATGACGCTCATTCCTCATACTTTGGCGCTAGACGCGTCTAACGCCAAAGTATAAATATGGCGTTAGTTTTGCGTCGAATTTGCGTCAAAAAAAACCACGCAAATTCGGCGCAAACGGAGTATAAATATGCCCCTAAGAGTGCCATCTCGTGTTTTTAGATATGCTCTTATGAGTGTGCCTCTCTATAAGGTCACTCAATATGTGTCCATGCTGCTTTTCTCAATATTGTCTTCAAAATGTATATGTGATCAGCTAATACAAAGGTCTAGCTCTCTCAGCATAATGTGACAAATAGATTCTGCCAAATTTCAGAAATCCCAGTGTGCAACTCTGAAAGGGAATTGGGTGGCTGACATTCCACAATTCTTTTTCTAAAAGAAAAAAGTGCAGGAGGCTGGCCTGGTTTGTAGTGGGTACCAAAGTTACTTACACCTTATACCAGGTCTAGTTATCCCTTATTTGTGAAATGTGGTGAGTGTCTGGAAGCCAGGCTCTCTAGGGGTAGTGTGGATGAGCAGCCAAGGCCTCACTAGGAGACATGCAAAGCTCATGCAATACCACTGTAGTCACACAGTACTCACACACATGAAAGAAAATACTCAGTGTTACAAAAATAAAGGTACTTTATTTTGGTGACACAAATGCCAAAAATGCCTTAGAGACTATACTCCCTTAGGAGCAAAGTAATATATACAGTATATACACAGAATGCAGAAGTAGCTGTAAAACAGTTATAAAACAGTGCAAATAGTGAAAATCACAATAGTTAGAAATGGGCCTGGGGAAACACAAACCATATACTAAAATAGTGGAATGTGAAAGTCGGTTTCCCACCTAGGCAAGTGTAGTGTGTGGAGGGGTACTGGGAGCGTAAGAAAACACCAAAGGTAAGTAATAGAACCCACCCCAGAGCCAAGGAAAGCAGGAGTAAATCACAGTAACTTTCCTAGAACACACAAGAACAAGTGATAGAAGATTTTGCAAGAACCAGAAGAGACTGCAAGACACCAACAATGGATTCCTGGACCTGAAGACCAGTGGAAGAAAGGGACAAAGTCCAAGAAGCACTGAAGAGCCCAGGGAGAACAGGAGCCCCTGCTAACCCAGAACACACAAGAACACATGACAGAAGATTTTGCAAAAACCAGAAGAGACTGCAAGACACCAACGATGGATTCCTGGTCTTGAAGATCAGTGGAAGAAGGGGACAAAGTCCAATAAGCACAGAAGAGTCCAGGGAGAACAGGAGCCCCTGCTAACCCAGGTGAAGGTGCAAAAGAAGAACCATCGGTGAAGAACAGTCAGTACTGCACCCAAGAAGACAGACGCAGGTTCCTGTTTGGTGCAGATAATGTCACACACCAGATGGATGATGGCATTTTGGTTTGCGTTGCTGGATTCCGTCAACAAGCCTTGGCACATGCAAAGCTTGCGGTTAGCGGAAAATGGCGCTGCCCGGGGCCAGGAGGGACCTGGTGGCCTCTACCTAGAAGGGGGAAACAGAGGAAGCTAGCAGCAACTCTAAGAGCCCTCAGAACACCAGGCAGGGCACACAGGAGTCCCATAGCATGGGGACAAAGAAGGTGCAAAAGAAAGCCCGTGCAGCACTACACAAAGGGAACCCACACCACCGGAGAACCACTGAGGAAGCTGTGCATCACAGGATAGAGTGCTGGGTGCCGGACTTGCACGGTCCACAAAGAACATCGTGGAAGGATGCCACCAAGCCTTAGCAACTGCAAAACACACGGTGCATGGGGGTACTGTGTTGTGTGGGGAGGCAAGCTCTTACCTCCACCAAAGTTGGACAGTAGCATGTCAGGACCATCAGGACCACTTCAGTCCACCACACATGATGCTGAATCCACGCACTTCTTCAAGAGAGGGGACCCAAGCCACCAGTTGTTGCTGCAGAGGGGTGCCTCCTGAAGCAGAGAAGTGACTCCTTCACTTCAAGGGAGATTCCTTCGTTCTTCTGGTGCAGGCTGAAGACTGGCAGTCCTCGGAGAATGCATGACCTGGAAACAGTTGCAGTTGCTGAGTAGGAGCTGAAGATACAATCTTGCAGAAGTCGTCTTTGCTTCTTTGTTGCAGTTTGCAAAGTTCCTGGAGGGTCCAGATGCAGTTTCATTGGTAGAAGGTGAAGTAAAGGATGCAGAGGATTCCTGCTGGAGTCTAGCTATCCGAATCTGATGAATCCCCCAAGAGAGTGACCCTAAATAGCCCTGAAAGGGGAACTGGTTAACTACACAGGTAAGCACCTATCAGGGGAGGGCTTTGACGTCACCTGCTGGCACTGGCCATTCAGATGCTCCCAGGGTGCCCTACCACCTTGGAATCCCATCCCTGGGGTGGTGAAGGACAGGGGAGTAGTCACTCCCCTTTCTTTTGTCCATTTTAATGTCAAAGCAGGGACTGGGGGTCCCAGAAGCGGTGTAGACTGGATTATGCAAGGAGGGCACAATCTGTGCCCTTCAAAGCATTTCCAGAGGCTTTGGGAGGCTACCCCTCCCATAGCTGTAACACATATTTCCAAAGGGAGAGGGTGTAACACCCCTCTCCCAAAGGAAATACTTTGTTCTGCCTTTCTGGGCTCGAGCTGCTTAAGCAACAGGAGGGCAGAAACCTATTTGTGAGATGGCAGCAGCTGGGGCTGCCTGTAAATCCTCAGAAGGCTGTAATGGCAGTACTGGGGGTCCACTAAAGAGCCCCCAGACTGCAAGGAATCATACAACCAATGCTTGCAAAAGCCTTGCTGTATGATTCCAACATGTTTGATACCAAACATGGCCATATTCTGAGTTACCATTGTAAAGCTGTACATAGGTAATGACCTATGTAAGTCCATGCATAAAGCACATTCCCACACTCATGAAGTCCAGGAAAATGGTTCTGGATGATGTGGGGGCCCCTCTGCTAGTGCAGGAGTGCCATCACACACAGGTACTCTACACCCAGCCTTCAAGGTTGAAAGGCTTGGTATATGGGTGACTTATAAGTGACCTGGTGGCGTGTAAATAACAGTGAAAGGGTGCATGCACAATTTCACACAGGCTGCAGTGGCAGTCCTGTAGAAGCCTTGGTCTGGGCTCCCTATGGGTGGCAAAAGAAATGCTGCAGCCCATAGGGATCCCCTCGAATCCCAATGCCCTGCTTACCTAGGTGGCATATACTTGGGACTTATAAGGGGGCACCAGTATGCCAATTGTGAGTGGAATGCTGTGTTAGCAGTATCAAACTACCAAATTTAAATGGGAGAGAGCATACGCACTGAGGTCCTAGTTAGCAGGATCCCAGTGACACAGTCAAACACACTGACAAACAGGTCAAAAATGGGGGTAACTATGCTAGAAAGAGGCTACTTTCTGCAAGTCCCTTCCTTTTAATTGATAATCCATATCCTACTTGTAAGAAATTGGGTTACTGGTTGAGAGGGGTGAAACTTTACCCAAGCAGCAACCTCACTCCTTGTCATTGTGGAGCTCCAAGCAACCCCAAATTAACTTGTGCTCAGTCCTCTGGTAGTTTGGCAGAAAAGCAGTCAGGCTTAACCTAGAGGCAATGTATAAAGTATTTATGTAGCAACACAAGAAAAATCCCACAGCAGTTTGGAAGATTAGAGTACAATTAAATGAATAGTTTAAAACTAAAATGGCAAAAATCCATTCAGTAGAACCTGCGATAATGTATTTTTAAATTTAGATGGAAATAGAGCAAAAAAGAACAAAGCACCAACTGTAATTATCTGGCTATGCCGGACCAGGACAAAGTCACCAGTTCAGGTGTACTGCAATGGAGTGTGGACGGCTACAGGCACCCAGTCAGGCCAGCTGAACAAGAGTACTTTAAATCTTGGTTG
The DNA here is from genome assembly GCF_031143425.1 of Pleurodeles waltl. NCBI lineage: Eukaryota > Metazoa > Chordata > Amphibia > Caudata > Salamandridae > Pleurodeles > Pleurodeles waltl. Next base: position 725,144,937 of record NC_090437.1, read on the forward strand.
TGGAGCTTTGCGAGGCTCCACAGCGAGGATACATCATGCAGCTGAGATGATGCGGGTCTTTGTTTTAAGGATGTGTCACACAGTTTTGGTTCTGGGACGCTGCAAGGCTTCTATGCAGAGTCTTGCATCATCACTGAGCACGCTGTTGACAAGGGACTTGCAATGCAAAGACTGGCGCCCAGTATGGTTAGCCCACTGGCTGGTTCTGAGGAGTTGCTGGGCTTGCAATGCAGAGTCCTCCATCAACATTGAGGATGCTGTTGATGAGGGGCTTTGTGAAGTGAAGGACAGCATCAATGATGCGTCTTGAGTGGCGGGTCTGATGAGGCTGCAGGCTGTTATGTGAATTCCTGAGTCTGCAATGCGTCACACAGTTGCCTTGATGCATAGCTTCTGAGATATGGAGGAATCCTGTTCTATCTATGAGGCATCTGATCAGGAGGTTAGCCAACTAGCCTGTGGAGTCACTCAGGTGGTCTTGGGTTCAAGATGGAGGTCCAGTACTTCGCTGAGGCAGTATGACAGCACACCAGGGCAGCAAAGTGGCAGTCCTTCTTGCATAAAATCAGCCCAGCAGTCCCTCTTCTGAGTTTCCCATAGGTTCAGATGTGAACTGAATTGTTGGATCTAATGGTCCAATATTAATACCAGGTGCCCACATTGAAGTAGGAACAGTTTCCAATCCCAGAGGTGTTCCAATTTTCTGCCTTCCTGTCCTGGTCCCATAGTGTCTAGAGTCACAATAGACTACTGTCAAACCCTTTGCGAGGGTGCTCAGGCACAGCCTTTGTTATGTGCCAGTGTGGTAGGTGACAGCTCCTCCCCTTGTGCAAGTGATAGATCGACCATCTTGCCAATACCTATAGTCCTTTGTCTCACTGTCTGGGAGAAATACACAAAAAACTATCGCCAGCCTTACCTAGTCACAAGACGCAGGGATAGGCTGCAGGCACCAAATGGTTGAGACAAGCAACTGCCAACTTTCTAAAAGTGGCTCACATTTTAAACATACAAAACCATGCACATTTTCATCACAAATGTTACTGCAAAGGTTTCATTGATATTATCAGTGATGTTATCAAAGATTTTATGAGTGCCATAATTTGTGGGGTAAATTTCAGAATTGTGTCTTAAAATCCAAATTTACCATGAAAGAGGGCTTTCAATTACAGTTCTCTAGACACCAAACTCATCCAGTCTACCTGCTTATCTGCTCCCAATAAAAGTTATCACTTAATAAATGTGTTAAAGAAACCCAAAGTTGTCCTATGTGAGAAGTCGGCTGGTGCCATAATTTGTGGGGTAATTACCAGTGCATGGCGAGACTGTGAGTTATAGTTACCTTAGTGCTCGAGTTATAGTTATTTGAGATAATAGGTATCTCTCACATGTGAATTTCTATGGTTTTGGACATTTAAAATGTGAGCCTAACTATAAGGTCTCAGTAATCTTAGTTTTTTAAGTGAATTTCAATTTTTTTTTCAATTCTATTTCCTAACTATAACATCCCTGTAAACGTTGTTTTTTTCAGTGAAATTCAATTTTTTTATGTAAGGGAATTTTCATTATTATACAATAATCTAACCCCTGCCACCCACAACCTTCGGCCGTGCATTGCAGCGTCTCTCTTCCATCCCTTTATGGGATGGAAGAGAGAGAGAGAGAGAGTGACAGGACCATAGAGGAGCCTCAAGGCCTCCACAGTCCTAGCCGTCTCCCCGCATCCTGTGGGAGCCGGCATTGCTCCCACAAGCAGGAAGCGACTTTAAATAGCAGCTCCCTGCTTGTGGGAGCAATGTTTTCATCTGTTTCCCCACATGAATATTTGAGTCAGGGGCATCTACCGCTCCTCGAGAGGGGCAGCGTGGCCACCCTCCAATGTGTAATATCCCCCAGGGCTGCGGGGGTTCAAAACGCCCCCTCATTATTATTATTTAATGCCTTGGCGAGGTGGTGGTCCCCGGGGCTGTGGGGAGACTGCACTGCCCCTGCTCTTTATTTAATTAAAGCCCTGGGGAGGTTGTGGTCCCTGGGGCCTGTGGGGGGCTGTGCAGCCCCCACACTGAATTTAATGAAAGCCCAGGGGAAGTGACAGTCTCCTGGCCTGCGGGATCCGAAATGGACCCCCTCATTATTTTATTTATGCCCCAAGGAGGTGGCGGTCCCTGGCTGCTGGGGTGCGGCCATGTGCCCCGCACTGTATTTAATTAAAGCCCCAACAAGCTGTCAGTCCCAGGGACTGCAAGTGTCCAAAGTGGACCCCCTTCATTATTTTATTAATGCCCAAGGGAGGTGGTTGTACCTAAGGATGTAAGGGGCCCAGCGGCCCTCCAGCATCAATTTTGTAAAATGCCCCGGGGAGGATGCTGTTCCTGGAGATGCAGGGGGCCTGGGTGCCCTCCACATCCATTTTGTAAATCACCCCAGGGGGGTGGTGGTCCCCAGGACTGATTGGAGACTTTGGCAGCTCCCCCACATCCATTTTACAAATTGCCCCTGGGAGGTGTCAATCTCTGGAGCTGCAGGGGGGCTGGGTCGGCCCACCCTATCCAAAATAGGAATGCCCCCTGGACATGGCCCACCTGGGGACTTGTAAAAAACAAGTGCATGCTTGTTTATCTTTTTTCTTTTTTTTCTGTGAATTTATAGCATTGTCATGAAATTGCAGCATTTTTTTGAAAAAGTGATTTTTAGCCCCTGGGGTCCCGTTGAGACCTCAGTACCAGAGCTAAGTGGTCAGGGTGGCTGTACCCTGGCTCCTTGTCTTATTTAAAAAAAAAACTTTTGTTGTAGATGCACAGACCCACTGCACAGACCCTTCCCAAGGTCCTAGGAACCACTACCTTCCCTGGGCAGAAAGCAAGCTTAGATGTAGGGGGTCACACGGACCCCCACACCCCAGGGACTGCCACCGCTAACTTAAAATATGGTTGTGTGCTGAGTGGTGCCCCCATGCCTCATGGACAGCTACCTCACTAGGGCAAAGAGGCAAAGTCTCTCCAACATCCCAGTGAACTCCACTTCTCATGGGCAAATAGAATATAAGGAGGAAGGCCCCGTGACCCCCCTCTGGGGCCATATAAGGCCCTGTCAACAAGCTCCTGCTTACTCAAAGTGGACCTTTCATCTCTTTCCCTGCACGCTAACATGCGTGCAGGGAATGAGATAGAAACATTGCTCCTGCAACCAGGGGGCTGCTATTTAAAGCAGCTCCCTGCTTGTGGGAGCAATACCGGCTCCCACAGGAGATGGAAGCCGGCTAGGACCATGGTGTCTAGAGGCTACCCCAGCAGTTGTGTCAATTTTTCTCTCTCTCTCTCTCTCTCTCTTCCATAATGGGATGGAAGAGAGAGAGAGAGAGAGATTGTTATGTCAGTGACAGAGTCACCTCTGGACTACTGGTAAAGCATTTGAACTGTCACCCATTAGGTTGAAAGTTCAAATCCTGGTATCTCATGGCAGTGTGTCTGCTTATTTCCTCATGTTTTGAATGTTAAACATTCCTAGTGATGGAATATTTACATCTTTCTCCCATCACCATCTTTGGATTTAGACATAGAGATGTCTAGAAAATGCATAATGAGGAATCGCATGTGGTCTAGTGGTTAAGCTCTCAAACACTCACACAAAAGGCTGAAGGTTCCAGTCTAGGTCTGACAATTGTCATTTCTCAGCTCTGTATTGTTTTGAACTTCAAATATTTAAAACTGAAACAGAAAGATGATCTCACTCTTTGTACTTTTGTATTTGTTTTCAATTTGTCAGAACATTTCTCATTATAAGTGGCACAGGGTTGGGTTTTTATAGGGAAGTAGGCCAATCCTGCTACACACGGATTAATGTATAAAAATCAAAATTACTTTACTTAAAAAAAAGCCATGGCAATTCACTGAAAAAAAACAATGTTTACAGGGACATCATAGTTAGGGAATAGCTTTAAAAAAATATGAAAATTCACCTAAAAAAACAAAGGTTACAGGATAATATAGTTTGGCTAAAAAAATGTGAGATGTGAGCCTAACTATAAAGTTTTTTTAACCTATGTTTTTAAGTTAATATATATGGAATCACTAGTAGGTAGTAATTGTTACGACCATGTTGCTTATTTCTTTGGCACCCTTTGATGAATCTTCAAAAAACTTTCCAAAAAGAATCTTGTTGCACATGGAACATTTTGGGGTGATCCGTGAAGTGGGGGATGAGAAAAAGGGGTGGTCAGTAAATGTGTGTGTCCTATGTGAAATCCCATAAGAGTTTTGAACACAACTACAGCCTGAGCTGCTGGACGGAATTATACAAAATTTGGCAAAAAGGTAGCCGTCAGTATGCAGATTATGCTTTTTGCTATTTTGTGTAAATCTGTTCAGCAGTTTTGAGGTATTATCAGAAATCCAAATTTTATATCTGTGGCTGGAAGGACTTCACAAATAATGGTAAGCTCTTGCGGGGAAATGTAGAGCTCTGTTGGCTGCCAACATTTCAACCAGGAAGTGTCAGGAGCCATCTTGGGCCTCAGCTTCAGCTGAGCCCCACAAAAAGAGTAGGACAAAAAAAACATTTTTTAAAAAAATTGTTTGTTGCAAATTAGTGAAAATTCACAAATCCCCTGCAAAAATGAAAAAGACCAAGGATGGTCCCTGCACTTGTTTTTAATTAAGACCCCGGGTGGGCCAGGTCCTGTGGGCATTAGGGATTAAAGCTTACTCAAAAACATCCTCTTGTGGCAAGCAAGAGAGCAGCTTACTCCTTCAACAGCTTTTTGAAGAAAACAAACAGAATCCAATTTATTGCAACAGATATTTCACACAATCACATCAGTGACTAACAAAGTCAATCACATTCAAATCTTATAGTTTAATGAAAAAGTAGACTAGAAACTAACAGAATGGAATATGCTGCATAGATATACTCTAAAGATCGTTATTCTTTTATCATGTGCAGCCTCACAGCAGTATGAGCTAATGATATTAATTAATTCTGTCATGTGCACGATAAAGCAATAAGGCACACAGTCATTTACAGAAAATAAGTTTGATAAAAGGTTAGCAAATAAGAGGAATTGTAGATTCTGACTGTTAGAAATGGGGTCTGTGGTTGGCAGTCAGGTTACCCCCTGTCCAAGCAAGGACCCACACTCTAGTCAGGGTAAAGGAGAATTGCCATCAGTTGACCCTTGCTTGCCCCCTTGGTAGCTTGGCACTGGTAGAAATGAGGTCTTTGGTTGGCAGTCAGGTTACCCCCGTCCAAGCAAGGACGCTCACTCTAGTCAGGATAAAGGAGAATCACCCTCAGATAACCCCCGCTCACCCCTGTGGTAGCTTGGCACTAGCAGGCAGGCTTAATTTCAGAGTGCTAGGTGTAAAGTATATGTACCAACACACACAGGGCCTGATTCTGACCCCAGCCGGCGGCGGTATCCGCCGGCCTGGCTGGGGCTGCCAGAATACCGCTCCGCGGTCGCAAGACCTCCGCGGGTATTCTGGGTTTCCCGCTGGGCTGGCGGGCGACCGCCAAAAGGCCGCCCGCCAGCCCAGCAGGAAACACCCTTCCATGAGGATGCTGGCTCCGAATGGAGCCGGCGGAGTGGAAGGGGTGCGACGGGTGCAGTTGCACCCGTCGCGAATTTCAGTGTCTGCTAAGCAGACACTGAAATTCTAAGTGGGGCCCTCTTACGGGGGCCCCTGCAGTGTTCATGCCATTGGCATGGGCACTGCAGGGGCCCCCAGGGGCCCCACGACACCCCTCACCGCCATCCTGTTCCTGGCAGTCAAAACCGCCAGGAACAGGATGGCGGTGAGGGGGTCGGAATCCCCCATGGCGGCGCAGCAAGCTGCGCCGCCATGGGGGATTCCTCAGGGCAGCGGAAAACCAGCGGAAAACCGGCGGGAGACCGCCGGTTTTCCGTGTCTGACCGCGGCCAAACCGCCGCGGTCAGAATGCCCTTAGGAGCACCGCCAGCCTGTTGGCGGTGCTCCCGCCGACCCCGGCCCTCAGAATCAGGGCCACAGTAATTTAATGAAAGCACTACAAAATTACACAACACAGGCTTAGAAAAATAAAAAATATGTATCTAAACAAAACAAGACCAAAATGACAAAACTCCAACATTCACAAGTCAAGTTATTGATTAAAAAGAAAAAAGAGTCTTAAATCCTTGAGAAAACTGGTAAAACACTGTTAGCATTGAAAAGTACCTGGCTAGCGTAAAAATAACACGCACGGGTGAGTGTGCATCGGAAAAGGTAAGTGGTGCATCGATTTCTCACCCGCAAGCGAGCTCGTGCGCTGTTTCTCCTCCTCCGGTTGGACCCGTGTGTGTTGTTTTTTCTCCCCGCAGGGGAACGATGCATCGATCCGAGCAGCACTCGGTTCCAGACAGGCGTTGTGTCATTTTACGGTGCCCAGCAAGGTTTGTGTTGAAAATCCTCCTGCACGGTCTCAGCAAAACTGTGCAGTGTGGGTTGCGACGTTAACAGCCTCCATCAGCGGGTGTGAGTGTCATTCTTCCAGCTCTGTGCATCGATTTTCCAGCTACGATGCCGATGGAGCATTATTTTCTGCTGCGAAGCCGGTGGCCCATTGTTTATCAGCCGCGTCTCGGAAGGTGCAGCAAATTTTTTCCCACGCGGCGGTCTGTGCGTGGATTTTCAGACTTCTTCTGCCAGCTTCTCCTTTCGGGATCCCAGGAACCGGAGGGGCACCAATTGGCCGAGTAGGAGTCTCTCCAGAGACTCCAGGTGCTGGCAGAGAGAATCTTTGCTGTCCCTGAGACTTCAAACAACAGGAGGCAAGCTCTAAATCAAACCCTTGGAGATGTTCACAAGAATCAAGGCAACACAAAGTCCAGTCTTTGTCCTCTTGCACAGGCAGAAGAAGCAAATGCAGGATGGCTCCACAAAGCAGTCTCAGGCAGGGCAGCACTCCTCCTCAGCTCTTCAGCTTTTCTCCAGGCAGAGGGTCCTCTTGATGTCCAGAAGTGATCTAAAGTCTGTGGTTTTGGGTGCCCTTTTTATACCCATTTTCTCCTTTGAAGTAGGCCTACTTCAAAGGAAAAATCTCTCTTGAATGTGAAATCCTGCCTTGCCCAGGCCAGGCCTCAGACACTAACCAGGGGGTTGGAGACTGCATTGTGTGAGGCAGGCACAGCCCTTTCAGGTGTAAGTGACCACTCCTACCCTCCCTCCTAGCACAGATGGCTCATCAGGAAATGCAGACTACACCCCAGCTCCCTTTGTGTCATTGTCTAGAGAGAGGTGCAAACAGCCCGACTGTCAAACTGACCCAGACAGGGAATCCACAAACAGGCAGAGTAACAGAAATGGTTTAAGGAAGAAAATGCCCACTTTCTAAAAGTGACATTTTCAAACACACAATCTTAATATCAACTTTCCTAAAAGATGCATTTTTAAATTTTGAGCTCAGAGACCCAAAACTCCACACGTCTCTCCGCTCCCAAAGGGAATCTAGACTTTAATCAGATTTAAAGGTAGCCCCTATATTAACCTATGAGAGGGGCAGGCCTAGCAACAGTGAAATATTAACTTAGCAACATTTCACTGTCAGGACATATAAAACACACTACTAAATGTCCTACCTTAACCAGACACTGCACCCTGCCCTTGGGGCTACCTAGGGCCTACCTTAGGGGTGTCTGACATGTAAGAAAAGGGAAAGTTTAGGCCTGGCAAGTGGGTACACTTGCCAAGTTAAATTTACAGTTAAAACTGCACACACTGACACTGCAGTGGCAGGTCTGAGACATGATTACAGAGCTACTTATGTGGGTGGCACAACCAGTGCTGCAAGCCCACTAGTAGCATTTGATTTACAGGCCCTGGCACCTCTAGTGCACCTTGCTAGGGACTTACTAGTAAATCAAATATGCCAATCATGGATAAACCAATCAACCATACAATTTACACAGAGAACATATGCACTTTAGCACTGGTTAACAGTGGTAAAGTGCTCTGAGTTCAAAAGCCAACAGCAACAGGTCAGAAAAAAATAGGAGGCAGGAGGCAAAAAGATTGGGGATGACCCTGCATAAGCCTAAAAGTCTAACAAGATTACTATGGTAATCAAGCAACCCATAATAATTATTTGTACAGGTATTGTGACAAACTTACACAGACTACTACACTGACATATATTTAATTATGTAAGGACTTAGTTGGTTTACCACAGTAAGGTAGTGACTGGTACACTCAGTTACATAAGCAGAAAACATTTATGTGCCCACTACCGATATAAGTGGAGTCTGGTTACAATACTCAGAAAGGCACCAATAGAAGTATTCAGATAGGGATGTACTTAACTATAGAACAACTTATGTAGTAATTTAAAGATCCATACAGGCAATGCTGTATATAGGTATATACCTATAGAGCCATCCATATTCCCAGCACTCAGACATTCAGCAAAACTGAAGGTTGAACGTGCAGTTCTCCAGCTATACACTCAACCAGCTATACATATAAGCACTGATATACCGATGTATGTGATCCAACAGTTACTTGGAAAACCAGTGACACAGAAACAGATGCAATTCCATTACTGCTAGCACACCCACATCGAAGTTATGTATGTACCACTAACATAGACAGTGCTTAACAGATTTGCACATCCAAAGATGGATTAACACAGACAGTTACCATTCCATGCAGGTACTTATATAGCCATTTATATACCTATTTAGTAAAAAATGCAGCTGTCTTGCTACATACACGAACAGTTACTTACATATCCAGTAAAACATACAGAGACAGTGATACAGTTACTGAGAGAAATATTGCACCAGTACCACACTCAGATGCTTGCGTATGCAGCAACTTATAAACATACTTATAACGTTATAGTTAAAGATTGAGAGAGCCTGTTGTAAAATGAGCTAAACTTTTCTATATCTAGTCATTTGCCGGTACCATGTAATAAAGTATTATTTATCATAAAGTTATTTGTATTTTATGTTTGCTTTTCAGACATATATTTATAAAGAACAAGATTTAAAATGCCAAGAAAGATGGAGAAAAGAAAAAACAGAGGAAGCACTACTATCTATTTGAAACTGAAACTAAAAAAGTGCACGATGTGGAGAATGTACTCAGGAAAAAAGAGCTGCTGGTAAGAAAACAATAGAATTTATTAAAACAGTATATAGAAAAATGCAAAATGTAGAAAAAGTTTCAAATAAAAAGCTTTGCAATCAAATGAAAATGGAGAAGGAGTAATTCATTCTGAAAGTAGGACATTTTTAAAAAAGTACTAGTTTGACAAGAAGACAGAAGCAATTTAAGGAAGTACGGATGAAATGTTTAGAAGTAGGGCAATACGTAATATGCTATGAAATATGAAGGAGAGTAAGAGAAGAAAGACAGCATAGAAGGAAAAACATCATATCAAAAGTGTTGTTGATAAAGTGTTTAACCTGAAGCAAAACATCCATCTTAATACAGATCAGGATGAGAAAACTGGATAAAATAGTGTTGGCATAAAGAGAAAAAGTCAAAGGAAAAGGTTCATTAATAAAAGTAATTTTTGTAAGATTTTCAAAGGAGAATTGAAGCATACATCTAATACTGAGGTTTTCTTTAATGAGGAAAGCTACTTGCAAGAAAACACATTAGTGCTTGCAGTTGAAACAAGTGGTCAGTGCTATGAGGTAAAAGATCATACTCCCATTCCAAAAGAATGGATGATTCTAGGAATGTGCAGGAAGCGGTAGCTGAAGAGGTACAAGGAAGGTGTGGATATAAGCCTGTCTATTATATGGGACTGCAGTAGTATTTGCAGTGAGCAACAGGTATCTTTTCAACAATTTCCAGATGGAAGTGTGAAGTAGAAAATTGCAATCTTGCAAGGTTTACATCCATGCAAAGTCAGGAAATATACAAATGTACAAGGACACTTATTGCGAAGTGCTTTAAGCACCTTTCTTTAGTTTCGAAAGTTGGCTGTTCATAATTTCAAAATGCAAAATTTAGTTAGTCAGAGAGGAAGAGAACACAGATATTAGTACTGATAAAGCTGCATAAGAAATAGCACACTTTGATGCAGTTTCTACAGAGAAACCAAGCTGTGATTGTATTTGTTGTTAGTGTACTCACTCAAACTCCAAACTAGAAAAGTGGATTTGTTATTCAAAACTGAACAAGAAAATAGATATGAGTGGGTAGAATTTGCCCTGTACTTGTTTGTGGAAGAATGTTTTGATTTGTCTAAACACCAGATTATGTGTAAGTTTTGCTATGACAAATTAGACAACAAAATGCCTGTCAGAGCAATACATAAAAAAATAGAGTTGGTTGAAATACCAGAGGAAATTCAGCATCTAATTTTTTATGAAACAATACTGTTACAATCTATACATCATTTTCAATCAATAGTTCGCATGGAACCAAAGACTTGGAAATTAGCACCAACAGAGCTACAAAAAGACCCTAAAGATAGAGTTGTGTACTTAACTTTAGATTTGAAATGCAATATTGAAATTGTCAGTTAAGTGAAAGATATAGATAAACCCCTTATTATTTTAGTCAATGGTGTGTCCACAATTTTGTTAAAAAAATCTGGCAGGTGCTTCTGGATGTGAATACGGTGAAGAAAGCTACATTGTATCTGAAACAGAATAATATGTATTACAAATAAATAGATGATTCTACAAATGGAACTGTATGGAGGAAGAATTGTTGCCTTCAAGTGGGTAGTTTGAAAAAGTTGATAAACTAGATGTGAAGAAATATATCAGTACAATAGTATCCATCCACTCAATTCAAAAGATATGAAATAAGCTAAACGAGCTCCACTAAGTGTGTAGGAAAAACGTTTAGAGGCTTGCTGTTTTCCACAACTCCTTCGAACTGCAAAAGGTATGATACAGCCCAATGCAAATAGCAGCAACTGAGCATAGGTAAAAAAAGATTATATTCAGAAGACCCTAGTTTTATAAAAAGTATTCCATATGTATTCCATTTGTTTTTGGTATTTGAAAGTGATTTGTCTGCACTATCATATGCTGTCAACCATATTATTAAGACTGGAGTTAATCTACAAAATATGTCTGCAAAAGACATGGGTAGGATGAGAAGTTGGAGTAAAAACTGATTAATTTGATGGGATGCCAAAGTGAAACCAATGAATATGAGTATCATCATCATAGTGAGCTAAAGTGTATGTTGTGAAATATAGGTGCACCAACTATTTGTGACCCTCAATTGTGCAGAGTATTGATAAGATAACTTACAGAACTTTTTGAGAGAAACAAACTGTAATATTAAGGGCATCAATTTGAAGACACCACTAGAACTTCGCTCTTTGGGTCCTGCAAATGTTTGTATGTATTCTAACCTCAGATTTCAAACCAAGCTCTCCTTTATCTACAGCAGAAAAAATATATCTCTTGGAGAAGTTATATATTTCTTCTGGCGTAAGGAGTACTAAGCAAGTGGTATTCCTCATCTTATATGTTGATGATAAAAGATTCACCAAAATTCAGAACAGACACAGATGAGTCTGTACTTTCTTTTATAGAATAGTATGACACATGTAGCATCCCAAAAGACTGAGAGAAAAAAGGTCTCAAACAATAAGTTCTGCATTTCCAATCACATAGATGTGGGAAGTATTGCCAGCAGAAATATAGAGCAAAAGGAAAATCTTACACAACATATTGTAATGGATTTCTAAAAGTAAGAGTCAAACATTTTTTTTATCTGTGAGAAATACACTTACTCAGAAATCACCCAAAAACACATACAATCTGAAATAAACAGAGGCTTCAACGTATATTAATAACTACAATCCTATCATTCCGAAAGTGTGGAATGTCATTACAGATGTTCAATTTGTGGCAGACAGCTCTGTAGCTGTAGCTCATTATGTGACTTCATAGATAACAAAATCTGACAAGACAGAGCTGAAAGATATGTGGGAAGAGATTTCTGCTGAAAAGTCTTTAACAAAGAAATTGTACAGCTTCAGGTTGAAGATGATTTCACACAGGGGAATTGAAGCCTTTGAGTGCTGTGACTGGTTGAGTTCAGGTAGTTTATACTTGGAGTCAAGAGAGATATTGATTGGGTGAGTCAAGGCATAGCATACACTGGCAAAAGAGTGTTGAAGTCTTTTCCAGATATTCAATACCTTGAAGAATTGGACCCAGGTTTATTGTAAAAACAAACATGGTAGACACTTACTATTCAAAAAGGAGACCACATCTTGAAAATGTATGTCTTTATGAAATACTTCTAAACTACAGGTATAAAAACAATGTCACAGAAAATGTAGATGAAGGTAAATTTGCAGTAATTGGTTGTGAGGGTTGTTTGGTAAGACACAGCAGAGGCAGTCTAGTTAGCCATAGAAAACCGAGTTGCCAGACTGCTGAAAACAGAGTGTTTTTCTATTTGGCAGTTTTGCAGTTTTGTAAACCATGGCTTCCTGAATCAGAATAACTTAGAGAGTAGGGGTCCTACGAGAACTCTTTCAATGCTGCAAAAGGTAGCATTGCGTGTTCAACATTTTCTAACTGTCATAAAATGTAACATGATGAACTAGAACAGAAAGACATAATTGCTATTGAGATAGCTAAGAAAAGTTCAGAAAGCAGCTAAAGTTCAGGTCCCCCAAGACAAGATCCTCCTGGACAGCCAACAATTGAAAATGAAGCTACAATTGCGATGAATGAGGTGGAGACTGCAGTAGAACAAGCAAGTTGGACAACTAAATGACGAGCAGAAAGAAATATGTATGGAGGTGAAAAACAGAGTTGAACATGGACTTCTCATGACAAGAAAGAGTGTGGAAACCTATGGTTTTGTATGTCAGCGGTTGAGCTGGCACCAGTAAAAGCTGTTTAATACATGTTCTCACTGCTTTCCTATATAAGACAACAGAGTGAAATTTGTCATGTGTAGTAACAATACCCACTGGATTAGCTGCACACAGTATTAATCCCTTCGCTGCCAGGCCTTTTCCCCCCTCAGGTGCCAGGCCATTTTTTGGCTATTTAGGGCATGGTGTGCTTAGGCCCTCATAACTTTTTGTCCATATAAGCTACCCACACCAAATTTGCATCCTTTTTTTCCAGCAATCTAGGGATTCTAGAGGTACCCAGACTTTGTGGGTTCCCCTGAAGGAGACCAAGAAATTAGCCAAAATACAGTGAAAATTGTCTTTTAAAAAACAAATAGGAAAAAAGGGCTGCAGAAGAAGGCTTGTGTTTTTTCCCTGAAATGGGCATCAACAAAGGGTTTGCAGTGCTAAAATCACCAGCTTCCCAGCTTTCAGGAACAGGCAGACCTGAATCAGAAAACCCAATTTTTCAACACAATTTTGGCATTTTACTGGGACATACCCCATTTTTATGATTTTTTTTGCTTTCAGCCTCCTTCCAGTCAGTGACAGAAATGGGTATGAAACCAGTGCTGGATCCCAGAAGCCTAAACATTTCTGCAAAGTAGACACAATTCTGAATTCAGCAATGGGTAATTTATGTAGATCCTACCAGGGTTTTCTACAGAAAATAACAACTGAAATAAAAGAATATTGAAATTGAGGAAAAAAAAAAACAACCATTTTTCTCTACGTTTTACTCTGTAACTTTTCCCTGCAATATCAGATTTTTGAAAGCAATATACTGTTATGTCTGCTGGACTCTTCTTGTTGCAGGGATGTATAGGGCTTGTAGGTTCATCACGAACCCTAGGTGTACAGAGCCAATAAATGAGCTGCACCTTGCAGTGGGTTTTCATTCTATCCTGGGTATACAGCAAATCATTTGCTGAAATATAAAGAGTGAAAAATAGGTATCAAGAAAATCGTTGTATTTCCAAAATGTGCACAAGATGAGGTGTTGAGGAGCAGTGGTTATTTGCACATCGCTGAATTCTGGGGTGCCCATACTAGCATGTGAATTACAGGGCATTTCTCAAATAGATGTCTTTTTTACACACTGTTTTATATTTCGAAGGAAAAAATGTAGAGAAAGACAAGGGGCAATAACACTTGTTTTGCTATTTATGTTCTCCCAAGTCTCCCGATAAAAATGGTACCACACTTGTGTGGTTCGGCCTAGCGCCCACAACAGGAAATGCCCCAAAACACAACGTGGACACATCACATTTTCCCAAAGAAAACAGGTGGTTTTTGCAAAGTGCCTACCTGTACATTTTGGCCTCCAGCTCAGCCGGCACCTAGGGAAACCTACCAAACCTGTTCATTTTTTAATACTAGAGACCTAGGGGAATCCAAGACTGGGTGACTTGTGGGGCTCTCACCAGGTTCTATTACCCAGAATCCTTTGCAAACCTTAAAATGTGGCTAAAAAAACACTTTTTCCTCACATTTCGGTGACAGAACGTTCTGGAATCTGAGAGGAGCCACGAATTTCCTTCCACCCAGCGTTCCCACAAGTCTCCCAATAAAAATTATACCTCACTTGTGTGGGTAGGCCTAGTGCCCGCGACAGGAAATGCCCTAAAACACAAAGTGGACACATTCACATTTTCTCGAAGAAAACAGAGGTGTTTTTTGCAAAGTGCCTACCTGTGGATTTTGGCCTCTAGCTCAGCCGGCACCTAGGAAAACCTACCAAACCTATGCATTTTTTAACACCAGAGACCTAGGGGAATCCAAGACCGGGAGACTTGTGGGGCTCTCACCAGGTTCTGTTACCCAGAATCCTTTGCAAACCTCAAAATTTGCCTAGAAAAAACTCTTTTTCCTCACATTTCGTTGACAGAAAGTTGTGGAATCTGAGAGGAGCCACAAATTTCCTTCCACCCAGTATTCCCCCAAGTCTCCTGATAAAAACAGTACCTCACTTGTGTGGGTAGGCCTAGTGCTCGTGAAAGGAAATGCCCCAAAACACAAAGTGGACACATCACATTTTCTCAAAGAAAACAGAGGTGTTTTTTGCAAAGTGCCTACTTGTGGATTTTGGCCTGTAGCTTAGCCGGCACCTAGGGAAACTTACCAAACCTGTGCATTTTTTAAAACTAGAGACCTAGGGGAATCCAAGACGGGGTGAATTGTGGGGCTCTCACCCGGGTCTGTTACCCAGAATCCTTTGCAAAACTCAAAATTTTGCAAAAAAAACCCACTTTTTCCTCACATTTCGGTGACAGAAAGTTCTGGAATCTGAGAGGAGCCACACATTTCCTTCCACTCAGCGTTCCCCCAAGTCTCCCAATAAAAATGGTACCTCACTTGCGTGGGTAGGCCTGGTGCCCGCAAAAGGAAATGCCCCAAAACACAAAGTGGACACATCACATTTTCTCAAAGAAAACAGAGGTGTTTTTTGCAAAGTGCCTACCTGTGGATGTTGGCCTCTAGCACAGCCGGCACCTAGGGAAACCTACCAAAACTGTGCATTTTTTTAAACTAGAGACCTAGGGGAATCCATGACCGGGTGACTTGTGGGACCCTCCACAGGTTCTGTTACCCAGAATCCTCTACAAACCTCAAAATTTGGCTAAAAAAACACCTTTTCCTCACATTTCGGTTACAGAAAGTTCTGGAATCTGAGAGGAGCCACAAATTTCCTTCCACCCAGCATTCCCCCAAGTCTATCGATAAAAATGGTACCCACTTGTGTGGGTAGGCCTTGTGCTCGAAACAGGAAATGCCCCAAAACACTATCTGGACACATCAAAATTATCAAATAGAAAACTACCTGTTTTTGCGGGGGTGGCACTTGAATTTTTGGTCCTGGGCTCATCAGCCAACTAGGGAAACATACCAAACCCAGACATTTCTGAAAACTAGACACCCGAGGGAGTCAAGGGAGGTGTGGCTTGCTTGGATCCCCCAATGTTTTCTTACCCAGAATTCACAGCAAACCTCAAATTTAGCTAAAAAAACTAATTTTTCCCACATTTCTGTGTGGGACCACTGCACCGGGACACATTTCCTACCACCCAACTTTCCCCTCAGTCTCCTGGTAAAAATTACACCTCTTGTGTAGGTGGGCCAAGTGTTTGTGACAGCGAAGAGCCAAAAACACGTTGAAATTGAGGGGGAACCAAAGTGGGTCCAAAAGGGCAGTTTGAAAAAAAACATTTTTAGGCTGACAAGTGCAGCAGAAGTTTTATCGGTATAGATGAGACAATGCTGGGTGGTAGGAATTTTGTGGATTCCTGCAGATTCCGGAAGGTCAAATGTGTGCTTTCCAGCAAAGTTGCAGGTTTGCAGGGCATTGTGGGTAAGTAAATGGTGCGGGATGCATGTGAAGCACACCACCCTGGAATCAACTAGATGTTTAGTTTTCAGATGTGTCTAGGTCTTGTGGATTTTTCTACATGGCAGCTTCCCAAAGTAAAAAAAAGTGCAGCCCTCACCATTCCAAGTGGGAAGATTTTGAGAGTTGCCAAGCTCTCATGGCCCAAATGTAAAACAAAAAACATAAATAATCAAATGTTCTCTTGCTTGCCATGGGATAAGATGTTTTAGTGTGCGGGGGAGAGCTGAAAGACTGTAAGCCCCTTCAGTTCACCACCCCACTATTTTCTTTTATTTTTTTTATTCCCTGGCATCTAGTAGACTTTCTCTCCCCCTGGGGTGTGGATTGGGGGTAATTGCCCAATCTGCCCACTGGCCCCATTTATTTCGGGTGGGGGTATGGCCATACCAGCAACCTCTTTTTTTGAAAAAAAAATCTTCCCTGGTCTCTGGTGGGCTGTCTGTCCCCGTTGGGGGCAGATGGGCCTTCCAAAAATCGGCCAATCTGCCACAAAGGGGGGCAGTTATGGTCAACAGTAATGTGCCCCGTGCGGAGCCACCCTTGCCCAAGGGGCTGCCCCCCCCAAACAAAACACACATATACACACACACACACACCAATCTATGGTGTCTAGAGGTTTCTGCCCCAAAGGGGGCAGATTGGCCTTAGAAAAAGAGGCTGATCTGCCCCCAATGGGGGCAGAAATGGCCTAAATACAATTTGCCCCACAGGGGAGCGACCCTTGTCTAAGGGGTCGCTCCCCATTAATAAAAACATAAAGTAAATTAAAAAAATATATATATCCCTGGTGTCTAGAGGTTAGTCTAATTATATTAGACCGATCTGCCTCCATGGGGGCAGAAAATGCCTAAAAATATTTTGCCCCCCCTGGGAGTGGCCTTTCCCAAAGGGGCCGCTCCCCTTATGTGTTAGTATATAAAAAATAAAAAGTCCCTGGTGTCTTGTGGTTTCTGCCCCCGGGGGCAGATTGGCCTAATAATTGTAGGCCGATCTGTCCCCGGGGGGGCAGAAATGGCCTAAAAATAATTTGCCCCCTTGTGGAGGCCGATCTGCTCCCGGGGTGGCAGTAATGGGCTAAAAATAATTTGGACCCCTGCAGCGACTCTTGCCTAAAGGGTTGCTCCCCAAAAATAAACAAAAAAAAATTACTCCTGGTGTCTAGTGGTTTTTTGCCCTCCTGGGGGCAGATTGGCCTAATAATTTTAGGCCGATCTGTCCCCGGGGGGGGGGGGGCAGAAATGGCCTAAAAATAATTTGCCCCCTTGGGGAGCATCCCTTGCCCAAGGGGCTGCTCCCCTAATGCGCAAGTACGAAAAAGAGTAAATAATCCCTGGTGTCTAGTAGTTTCTGCCCCCCGGGTGCAGTTCGCAAGGCTGATCTGCCCCCAGGGGGGGCAGAAATGGCCTAATAATATGTTGCCCCCCCCCCCGGAGGGACCCTTGCCCAAGGGGTCATTCCCTAAACATAAAAAAATGAAAAAAACAAGAAATACAATTATCCCTGGTGTCTAGTGGATTTCTGCCCCCCGGGGGCAGAAATGGCCTAGAAATAATTTCCCCCAGAGGAGCGGCCCTTCCCTGGGGGCAGATCGCAAGGCCTATGATGAGGTCAGCGCGCAAAAGTGCGCTGCCGTCATCAGGCGCCACGGGGGTTTATGCGGGGGTGGGGGCGGAAGGGGAAGTGATTCCCCTTCCATCTCTGCCCGAGGGAGAGGGGTGCTCGGCCATCTGGGGGGCAACCAGTGCAGAAGGCGAGACAAACTCGTCTGGGGCACCCAAGGGGTTAAATGAATTACTTTACATCAAGTTCTCATGCTGCCTGTGGAACATGACAACAAACTGAAGTATCAAAAGGTATCTGGTGAAGCTTGTCATGAAGTCTCAAGAGTACTAAAAGATGTAAAACTTTAATCCTCAATGAAGTGAACATGGTCTCAAACTTAATGCTTGCCTTTGTTCATTTGAGAATGCAAAAGATTCTAAGGACAGACTATGATGTCCTATTTGGAGGGAAACAATTGATTGCTTTTGGAGATGTACTGCAACCTACATTGGTCAAAGGACAGCCTGTCTTCATAACATCATTCCATGATGAAACTAAGAATTCTTTAGGAAGTATTCGAAATGGGAATATTTGGTTAAACTTCCAATAAAAAGAACTACTTAGGAATATGGGGCAAGAATCTGACGTTGAATATGCAAATATATTCAAGGATATTAGAGTTAGGGGTGGGCTGTTAGCCTGTTCCGCTGGCGGAGTTAACAGTGTATTTGGCACTCCGTGCTACGCTTGGAGCATGGAGTTTAGCAAAAAACACTGCTAGCCCGGCAGCAGAGTGGAGAGCACCGGTGTGTGTGCACACTGCAGCCCAGTTATGGGCCAGACAGCGGAAGCGCAGTCTGTACTTCCACTGTGTGGCCAATAACTGAGCTTCACTTTACACTCGGCCCAAAATGAAGACAACATTGCCCTATGACAGGCAAGGAGATACCTAGCTAAGGATTTTCTTTCTGCAGGTTGATGGCATGGAGCTGCTGCAAGCTGCTGCTGAGAAACTGCACTGGCACCAGCTCTTGATCCAGGCCTCCCTCCTTTCACTGTCTTCAGCAGCCTGGGAGCAGGTGGCAGAGAGCCAGGCCGCTGGCAACAAGGACCCTGAACCCAGGAGGTAAAACACTTGTTGAGCTTTCTGTTATATGTGCACACGGGGTCTGGCACTGGGCATGGAAGATATTTGCATATGAGAGGGGTCTGTGCTTGGAAAATAGGAAACTTTTCGGTCAGAGCTCTACTTGAAAAGAACCTTTCTCGCCAGAGCCCCTGGGAAAGGAAGTGGTGTTATGCAGTACCATGCTAAGGCCAGCAGGGAGAGCTGGAGACCGGGGGAGTATCAGATGCTGAGTGATATTCCGGCAGTCCTAGCAAGATAGAGATGTGTGGGGCCTGAGAGAGTGCCTTAGATCCCAGTGGTAAACAAGGCTAGGCTCTTTGTGAGAATACCAGGATGCTGGTGGTGAGCTGGTTTGCTGCTGCTAGTGCTGGGCACTAAAGAAAAGGCAGTCTGAGGCTGTGTGCAAGTGCAGAGGAAGCAATTGCAAGGCAGGTGCAAGACAGAGGGTGTGCTTGGCCCTCAGTAGCAAGTTTATGAAGGAGGGCAGTGGGTGAAGGGAATTGTGCAGGTGTGGTTGAGAGCAGCAGGCTCCAGGGCAATGGGCTGTGTCAGCACAAGAGGCCTGAAATGGCAGCTTTTGCTGCCTATGGCATACCTCCATAGCCTGAATGTGCTTGACCTTGGATTATCGCTTCCTAGATCGGGCACATTCAGGCCAGGGTGGTAGGGGAGGTGGCATTCAGCTGCAGGCAGAACTCCATGGAATTTCAACGAGTTTGTATCTACTCTGTGAACTACGCCCACCCCTAGAGTAGGTGTTCTTTCAAAAGAGATGAAGCATCCACTAGAAAGTTGGCTACTAAAAAATCTTTTCCAACGAATAAGACAGCAGCCGAGCTAACATTTGCTTTCATTTAAGAGGGAAAATCAATTGTGCACCAAATGCCTACATTGGCAGAGTGTGCGTCTTTCAACAAAGAATTGCTGGAATTTGGAGAAAGTAGAAATGTTGAAACTGATGGAAATAAACAAAATGGAACACCAGTGTGTGACAGAATCCATAAACAAAGCATTACAAGCAAAACCGGATTCATTGGAAAAATCTGTTTCAAGAACTGCAGGGTTGAAAAATGTCTAAGTGCTAGCAAGAGTAATTTTGCATTGAAATATAAATGTTAAGGAAGGATTAGTTAATGGTGCTATGGGTAAAGTAATTGATTTCATTTGCTTTCCTAATAAGAATGAGGTGGAATCCTTATTGATAAAATTTGATAAGATTGATGGAATAAAGCAGAATAGAAAGTCTGTTGTATGTTTTTTGCTTGTAAAAGACCCATATGTTTGCAGGAAACACTTTCCAGTTTCTGTACCACATGCTGTGACTATTCATAAATTGCAAGGTTTAAATGTAGGTGCAGCATTTATTAATATTTGTAGTACAGTGTTTAAAAAAGATATATCATATGTAGCTTTATCTCCATTTCTGGCATTGTCTGGTTTGTATCTTGTTGAATTTGATGACAGCAAAGTAAATGGCGATCTAAGTTGTGTGAAAGAATACAACTGATTAAGAAGTCTTTATGCTTCTAATTAAGGACAGTATCCAGATTATTAAAAATGCACCATCTGCCCAAAGTGAAAACTTTCAAAGGTTGATATGGAAAAGAAGGAAAAGAAATAGAACAAGGAGATTGTTAAGAAAGAATTTTTTTTACAATGAGGAAGATATTGCTGGTTACCAGTTGTCAAACCCCTTGGTGTCATTTGAAGTGCTACTGTTGCTTTAAACGCTCTTCACATTACCTCATGTTCTTCATGTAATTCAAAAGAAATAACAGAAGAGATTATGGCCCTCATTATAAGATTGGTGGTAAATGCCGCATACCGCTGTGGCGACGGGTGCCAAGAGACCGTCGCCGCGGCTAACATCCGACTGCCAAATTATGACCACAGCCGGATTTCCTCCACAAGAAGGGCGGAAATCCAGCTGTGGCCATAATGGCAGATGGTGTGAAGGTGGTGCTACTACCACCCGCAGCGCCACACCAGTAGACTGCCGGCAGACATATTATGAGAAATAATACGTCCTGGTGGTGTTCTGCTGAGGGGCCCTGCGCTCTGTCCCGTTCCCTGCCGGAAGACCCCCAGGGAAGACCTAGCTTGGCAGTTCGGGCTAGACTCTTCCCAATGGGGAACAGGGTCAAGACTGATTTGCATATGGCTGGGTCAGAATTGGAGTGGCGTGGTGAGCAAAAGAATTGATGGATTAAACCCAGATCTGTGACTGGGGTGAATGTTTGATTGGTTCTGCTTTCTGTTCATCATTTGTGTTTGTTTGCTTTTGTTGCCATAAGTGTGCTGGGGATGCCCAGATGTGGGTCCCGGGCTCACTGTGCCACTGGATTCAAGCTAGCCTGGATGATGAAGTGTGATACTCTGAAACTTGTCCCAGGATGCTTATTTTCAGTCCTGGGAAGACCTAGCTTGTCAGTTCGGGCTGGACTGTTCCCATGGGGAACAGGGTCTAGAGTGATTTGCATATGGCTGGGTCCAAACTGGGGTGGCATGGTGAGCAGAAGAATTGATGGATTAAACCCAGATCTGTGACTGGGGGTGAATGTTTGATTGGTTCTGCATTCCGTCCATTATTTGTGTTTGTTTTCTTTTGTTGCCATAAGTGTACTGGGTATGCCCAGATGTGGGTCACTGGCTCACTGTGCCACTGGATTCATGCTAGCTTGGCTGATGAAGTGTGATACCCTGAAACTGGTCCAGGATGCTTGTTTCTGGTCCAGGAAAGACCTAGTTTTGCATTTTGGGCTCAACTGTTCCCATGGGGAACAGGGTCAAGATTGATTTGCATGTGGCTGTGTCCCAACTGGGGTGGCATGGTGAGCAAAAGAAGTGATGGATTAAACCCAGATCTGTGACTGAGGGTGAATGTTTGATTGGTTCTGCATTCTGTCCATCATTCGTGTTTGAATAATTTGGAAACAGGCATTACAAATGTTAAAGCAGGACAAATATCAATTTCTAGAAAAACATATAGTGCTTTGGCTTTCATTTTTCATGAAGGAGTTAGTGCTACATCTGGACACTGCACTGTCTATTTAAAAAGTAATAGTGCATGGAGAGTGTAAAGACAGCAGTCTGAAGTTCATGCAAAGATTGTCTTATAAGCCAACAAATTCTTAACTTTTGTTTCTTGAACCAAAGTTCTAAGGAGGATTACAATTGAAAAATGAAATAGTGTAGTTGTAGTAGATGCGTTATCAGTATATCATATGGCCTACCAGGGGTGAGGTTTTTCTAAGGCTTTCGATATACTAGTGTCTCATATATTTAATAGTAGTACTGTAGCATTTCCACTGATGAAGAAGTCATTTTTATCCTATCTTTCTTTAGATTAGTGGAGCAAGTATAGGTAAAACAATTGTTTAAAGAATTATAGTCAATGTAATGCACTATGTGGCTTATTTATAGTGACATACTATTTTTTTCTACAGTCTATATGATTGTTTTTCCCCACTGTTCAATATATTATAGTTTCTAATTCAGTGTTGGACTATAATGTTACACTGTGAGGGTATTCAAGACTATGGCCCTCATTACAACCCTGGTGGTCGGTGTTAAAGCGGTGGTAAAAATGGGATTCCGACAGTGGCAGAAACTGCCAACATAGACACCCACTTTAACTCTCCGACCGCGACGGTGGTAGAAACAAACAGCGGAGCGGACATCGCCAACAGACAGGCGGAACACAATGTACCGCCCACCCTATCACAACACGGCTATCCGCCACCTTTTCCGGGGCGGAACCAACGCAAATAAAAACATGGCGGAAACAGTACACAGAAGGGAAAACACTCACATTTCCACACCCCACGAGGAACCAGGACGCCATGGAGCCCGAATGCAGATCCGGCCGGTGATGATCTTCCTGCTCCTCTATCAGGAGCTCCAACGACGGTAGCGACGACCACGTGAGTACTGCACCTACAACACAGGGGAGGGGGGAGGGAGAAGAGAGTGACACACACATGCAACATGCAACACCCCCACCCCCACCCTCACCCAAAACAACATACACACAAACACATGCTGCAACATTACACATACACCTCCCCCCACCTCCCTTGAATAACGCAAGGACAAAAGGAAATGATTGTAACGATTGTAATAAAAACAAATCCATCAGTCAAAACTCAAAATCCAGTATATTCAATTATGTACACCAACTACACAAGTCCGGATAGTGCACCAATCATTGGCTTTGGACCACTGGGCCCAAAATGCATGGGCGAGGCCCACACTAGATACATGACTGGAAATGGAGAGAACACTGCTGGGGCATCAGATCAAAAATAAACAGGCACCTCAAGGAGGGGGGTCACCTCAGCCAGATGAACGCACAACACCACTGCTCCATGAGGGGGCTTTATGCCCATTGATGTATCCTGGGGAGTGGAAAGCCACAGTCTCTCAAGTCTCTCCAGTGGGTGGTTTGCCCACTGCTTTATCCTGGGGAGTGCAAAGCCACAGTCTCTCAAGTCTTTCCAGTGGATGGTTTGCACACTGCTTTTTCCTGGGGAGTGCAAAGCCACAGTCTCTCAAGTCTTTCCAGTGGGAGGTTTTCCCACTGCTTTATCCTGGGGAGTGCAAAGCCACAGTCTCTCAAGTCTCTCCAGTGGGTGGTTTGCCAAGTGCTGCATCCTGGGGAGTGCAAAGCCACAGTCTCTCAAGTCTCTCCAGTGGATGGTTTGCCCACTGCTTTATCCTGGGGAGTGCAAAGCCACAGTCTCTCAAGTGGATAACAGTCTACACTTGCTCTAGAGGGGGCTTTGTGCCCAGAGTGCTTCTCCTGCCAAGGACTGAGGTAGTGGATGTGATACTCCACTGGTTCTGGAGTGGGCTTTGTGCCCAGAGTGCTCCACGTGCATTGTGGCCGCACCAATACACTTGCCTGGGTGTGTGTGCCATGAGATTGCTGAGGTACAGGTAGGTTGATACGCCATGGAGGCAGAGACATACCCCACACAGCTGCGGCTTCGCATTCATATGCAGGTGACAACTGTGATGACAGTGATGCTTCATGGAAGCTGCCCAGGCTTCTGGAGCTCACCACCAGCCTCGGAGACTGACCACTGGGGATGGCAGCCATCTCTGCGGTGGTGCCACTGGCTCAGGATGTCGCAGGGCCGCTGGAGGTGCTTGCAGAGGTGTCAGTCGCGGCGGTGCTTGCGGAGGGCTCTGTGGCAGCGGTGCTTGCGGCGGGCTCTGTGGCAGCGATACTGGCTGTGGGTCTGTGGTGGCGGTACTGACTGCAGGGTCTGTGGCAGCGGTGTTTGCGGCGGGCTTTGTAGCAGTGGTGCTGGCGGCGGGCTCTGTAGCATGGGTGCTTGCGGCGGGCTCTGTGGTGGCGGTGCTAGCTGCGGGGTCTGTGGCAGCGGTGCTGGCTGCGGGGTCTGTGGCAGCAGTGCATGTGGTGGGCTCCGTGGCAGCGGTGTTTGCAGCGGGCTCTGCGGCAGCGGTGCTGGCAGCGGGCTCTGAGGCAGCGGTCCTGGCGGCGGGGTCTGTGGCAGCTGTGCTTGCGGCAGGCTCTGTGGCGGTGCAGGTGGTGGTGCAGGTGACAGTCTTCTCCGCCGTACAGGTTGGCGTCGACATGAACAGAAGGTGTCACACTGCTCCCTCAGTCGATGCCACCATGCCCTCTCCTGACCTGTCCTTCAGTTTTCGGCCCTTCCCCACCTTTGATGGTGGCGCAGCTGTCTTGCCACTATCCCCTTTCGTTTTCCCTGACACGTTGTTGGCAGGTGTTTTCAGCTTCTCCCTCCAGGATGTGGGCACCTTTTTCACCTTGGCAGGTGGCGGAATGTCCTTGCCCTCGCTCTGTGGCACACTGGCAGCCCTGATGGTTGGCACACTCCATGTCCCCGCAGATGCTAGCACCACTGTGTCTGGGGATGTGGTGGCTGAGGTGCCTGCCTGGGCTGGGACCTGGAAAGCCTGGCCCTAGGGGAAGGACGGGTGGGAGGTGTAGGGAAGAGGTCTATATTAGCCAGGAAATTTTTTTTAGGTGCACTGGGATGGGTAGATGGAGGGGGTTTGGGAGTGGAGGTAGTGGTTGTGGGAGTTGTACGTCTGCTGAATTTGGGTGAAGGTGCATGGGCTGGAGGCTGTTGTGAGGTGGATGACTGTTGGGTGGGTGTGTGCCTGCGTTTGTGTACTTTGGGAGGAGGGCTCACAGACACACTGGGAGAGGACACTGGGGATGTGTGAATGATAGAATGGTAGTGGGGGTGGTGAGTGCACGTGAGCGGTGTGTGGTGATGGGCATGCTGGTGATGGAGGTAGTGGCTGAGGATGTAGTGCATGCAGGTGTGAATGGAGACGAGACTGGGAGGGAGGAGGGAGACGTGGAGGAGGGGGACACAGTGGAGGCAGTGGATGTTGGTATGGGTATGATGCTTGTGTGAGTGCCGGTGGGATGTGTGGTGCTTATGTTTGACTGAGTCACCCTTGTGTGTTGAAGTGTGTGCATGCTGGTCTGATGGTGTGCATGGGATAGGCTGAGGTACAGGGGATTGGGTCTGGGTGGAGGAAGTTGGAGGGGGGAGGCTGGACACAGGGACTATGGCTGCCATCACTGCTGAGGCCAGAGCATGAAATGCTCTCTCTTGGGCTGCCTGGCCAGAATGAATGCCCTCCAGGTATGCATTTGTTTGTTGCAAATGCCTCTCAACACCCTGGATGGCATTCAGAATGGTAGACTGCCCAAAAGTGAGGGATCTCAGGAGGTCAATAGCCTCCTCACTGAGGGTAGCAGGGCTGACTGGGGCAGGGACTGAGGTGCCTGGGGTGAAGGAGATGCTCACCCTCCTGGGTAGGTGGGCACAGGACACATGCTGAGGGGCTGCTGGGGGGGCGGTGCTGGTAGGGGGGGTGGCAGCTATACCTGTTGATGCGAGGGGCACAGAGCGGCCCACCACCGCAAGCGAGCTCCCATCAGAGGAGGAGTCGCTGTCACTGCTGTCTGCTCCTGTCCCCGCTGTGGAGGTCCCCTCACCCTCCATCCCACTGGTGGCTTCAGACTCCATTGTTTCGCCTTCCAGGGCCAAGTGGGATGCAGTTCCCTCCTGCTCCGGTGCCACTGCTCGTCCGCCTGATGATGCTATTGCACACAAGAACAGGGAGACCACAAAAAGGGGGGTGGGGGGAGACAGAGGAAAGACATGTTCAGTGCATGCAACACCACTACCGTTGGCGGACACAACAAACACAGCAGCCCTCTGCACTACGCCATGCACTTATAGTTCCTAGATTCATCACATGCCCATGGGGTACAAGGCCTAAGTTGGATTGCTGCACACCTGGAAGTCACAGGAGCCTGACTATGTGTAGATGGCACTAACCACTAGTGGGGTTGGGGTGCCACAGAGCCTGCCTCACAAGGGACCTTGCCTACAAAGCTCGCCCTGGCCTAGGGGAACCCACTGCCCACCTCACCTGCCCAGACACCTTGTAATGCGCGCAAAGTCAGCAGAATGATAGTGTACTCACCCCCTTGTGGCTGCTGTGATGCCCTCAAGCACCCATCCAACTCCGGATACGCCACCGCCAGGATCCGGAACATCAGGTGGGTCACGGTGCCATGGGTACCCCTCCCATGTTGGGAGGCCATCCCCAGCTGTGTCTCCGCCATCTACTTGCTCCAGCGGCGAAGGTCCTCCCATCTTTTCCCGCAGTGGGTACTCCGTCTTTGGTGGACCCCCAGGGACCAGACGTCCTTGGCGATGGCACGCCAAATATCCTTCTTCTGGTGGGAGCTGACCTATAGGAATAGTACAGGGGAAAAGGAAAATATTTACCCGTCCGGACCATCATCCTCTTTGGCCCACGTTCCCACCATTGCCCTGACGCATATACAGTCACTGTCCACACATGCAGGCCTCAGTCCCCCCCCATTTTTCTTCCATCCACACCACTCCAAACAGGCATTGCCATGCAGCATTCTCACAGTGTAATCACCTGTTTGTCTGGAGGACCGTACAGTTGTGTGTACTGGAGGAGGACCCCATCTACTAGTCTCTCCAACTCCTCCGAAGTGAAGGCAGGGGCCCTTTCCCCAGACACATGAGCCATTGTTGCTTCCAGACTGAGGTCACAGCAGCACTTGAAGTGTAGGTCCTCTCCTGTTGAAGGTCAGGTATCAAGTGAGGGAACAGACAGAAACTCATGTTACCGCCGGCGTACATTGTCATTGGCTCCTGGAACCCATAGGGTCCAATGTTAACCAATGCAGGATTGTGCTGCGGTCTTTGACCGCCTACCGCGACGGTGTACAACGCCAGCACAGTTACAGCATATCCCCTTGTCCCACCTTACAGGTCAGACAGCCGCCATTTCAGGGGGCCACATGGCATTAATTTTAACTGCGTCACACCAATGTAGGCCTTCCATACACACAGTAACAGGCACATTGCGGATTAATAAATGTGTGCAAATGACATTTTGTGATTCCTCAGTGTTGGCTGACTCTCTGCTCGCTGTTCTCATCCATAGGGCACGTCCGCTGGGGCAGGTGATGAGATGACGGCATCCTCCAGTGTACAGACCGCTGGTGGACCTGTCAACAATGGAAGAGAGACACGTAATAGTCACCTACAGACTTGATTGTGCAACAATCCATGACCTGTGTGCCCAGTTGGAGCCAGACCTGTTGTCAGCTGTCCGCCATCCCACAGGGATCCCCCCTCTAGTGCAGGTCCTGTCAGTACTCCATTTCCTGGCAAGTGGTTCCTTTCAAACAACAGTGACCATTGCATCAGGGATGTCCCAGCCAATGTTCTCTAACATGTTGTCCAGAGTGTTGTCTGCCCTGCTGAAACTCATGTGCAGCTACACCGTTTTCCCTCAGGTGGAGGATTTGCCCACAGCAAAAGGTGACTTCTATGCCCTGGGAAATATCCTTAACATCCTTGGTGCCATTGATGGGACACATGTGGCCTTGGTATCCCCCGCAGGAGTGAACAGCTGTACAGAAACCGGAAGAGCTACCATTCGATGAATGTGCAGATGGGGTGTTTGGCCGACCAGTACATTTCCCATGTGAATGCCAAATTTCCTGGCTCAGTGCATGACATTTACATTCTGAGGAATAGCAGCATCCCTTCTGTAATGGGGCAACTCCAGAGGCACCGTGTGTGGCTAATAGGTGAGGACAAGGACCCTATACAGTGTGATTAGTTGTCTGGGTCTGGGGTTGTCTCTACGGGTTAGTGTGTGTCTAACAGTTGTCCATCAACATTTGCAGGTGACTCTGGTTACCCCAAACTGTCATGGCTACTAACCCCAGTGAGAAATCCCAGGACAAGGGCAGAGCAACGCTACAATGAGGCACATGGGCGAACTAGGAGGGTGATTGAACGGACCTTCGGCCTCCTGAAAGCCAGGTTCCGGTGCCTCCATATGACACGTGGTTCTCTCTACTACTCACCAAAGAAGGTGTGCCAGATCATCATGGCCTGCTGTAAGCTGCACAACCTGGCTTTGTGACGGCAGGTGCCTTTTCTGCAGGAGGTTGGTCCAGCTGGTGGTCTTGTGGCAGCTGTGGAGCCTGTGGACAGTGAAGAAGAGGAGGCAGAAGAAGAGGATATCAACAACAGAAACAACATCATCCAGCAATACTTCCAGTGAGACACAGGTAAGAAGATGTGACTGCCTCACACATCTCATTCTATTGTTGAAGCCAGCATAAGTCTGTCATTTTCACTCAGTGTATGGACCCTGACTTGTCACTTTGCCTTTCCATTTAACAGATGTGGCTCCCACTTTGTGCCCTCTGCTATATTTCCTCCAGCCCTAGAGCTGTGTTTCATCGGTATGTGGACAATTAAATTGACATTGCCATATTCTAAAGTTATTTCAATTACACATTTGTGAAAGCACAGACTGACTTCAGTTTGTTTTGTGATTGAAGTGTGTTTATTTCTGTGCAAATAAGTGGAGGGGGTTGTAAAATGGGCAGGGGTGATGGTGGAGGAATGTCCATGGCAGAGTCCAGTCAATTTGTTTCACAGGTGCATTGTCCAAAGGGGCATAGGAAGTGAAACAAGGGCAGGTGATGGATGGACAGGGTGACAAAGTGGGACAGAAGGGTGACATTCAGGGGGGTCTCATTTCCTGGCGGGGGTCTTGGCAATGTTCTCTGTCTTGTTCCTGGATCTCAGGGACTGTTTGCGGGGTGACTCTCCATCTGCAGGGGGTGGGGTGCTGGTGTTGTGTTCCTGTGGCGGTGCCTCCTGTCCATTAGCGCCGGCGGAGGTGGATGGCTGTTCATCATCCAGGCTAGTGTCAGTGGCCCCTTGTTGTGCCACAGTGTCCCTCCTGTTGTTGACAAGGTCTTGCAGCACCCCTGCAATGGTGACCAGGGTGGTGTTAATGGACTTCAGATACTCCCTGATCTCCAGACAGTGTTCCTCCTGCAGCCGCTGTGCCTCCTGAAAGTTGACCAGTACCGTTGCCATTGTCTCCTTGGAATGATGGTACGCATAATGTTGGAGAGGGCCTCGTGGAGAGTGGGTTCCCTGGGCCTGTCCTCCCCCTGGCACACAGCAGTCCTCCCAGTTCCCCTGTTTTCCTGTTTCTCTGTCCCCTGAACATGCGCCCACTGCCACTGCCCCCAGATCCCTGATTGTCTTGGGTTGGTGGGTTTGCCTGGGTTCCATGTAGTGGTGGACACACTGCTGATTGGCGTGTCCTGGGGACAGAGGGATGGGCCCGCTGGGTGGGTGCTGTGCTGGTGTTTCCTGAGGGGGGAGGCTCTGTGGTGGCTTGTGCCAGTGTCAGGGGAACCGACTGTCCCGAGGTCCCTGATGGGCCGGGCTGGTCATCTTGATCCAGTTGTGCAGAGCTGCTGTCATCACTGTGGGTCTCTTCTGTGGGGGGACTGGATATGTCTGGTACCTCCTGTCCGGTGACGTTGGGTAGGGGTCCTGCAGGGGTGTAAAGGCATGATTATTGCATCTGTGTGTGCCATCGTGTGAAATGGGTGAGTGACCCTGTACTCCACTGCTTGCATTCTTGTCTAGGTCCTTGTGTGATAATTGGTTTGGGGTCTGTGTGGGTATCTGTAGTGGACATGCTTTGGTGATGGGTGTCCATGCATTGGTGTTACATGCAGGGCTTGGTTTTGGGATGTTAGGGTTGTGTTGGTGGGGTATCTGTGGGTTGTTGGGGTGATGGGCGTGAGGGTAAGGGTGGGAGTATGTGATGGCATGCAGGTGGGGTGGGAGGGATAAGGTAGTAAAGATTTGCATTACCAGAGTCCAGTCCTCCTGCTACTCCTGTTAGGCCCTCAGGATACAGTATTGCCAAGACTTGCTCCTCCCATGTTGTTAGTTGTGGGGGAGGATGTGGGGGTCCACCGCCAGTCCTCTGTACAGCAATCTGGGGTCTGGAGACCACGGAACGCACCTTCCCCCGTAGGTCGGTCCACCTCTTCCGGATTTCATCCTTAGTTCTTGGATGCTGTCCCACTGCATTGATCCTGTCGACGATTCTGCGCCATAGCTCTATCTTCCTAGCAATGGATGTGTGCTGCACCTGTGATCCAAAGAGCTGTGGCTCTACCTGGACGATTTCCTCCACCATGACCCTGAGCTCCTCCTCAGAGAACCTGGGGTGTCGTTGAGGTGCCATGATGTGGTGTGGGTGTTGTGTGAGGTGGTGTGTGTTGTGATGTGTGAGGGGATGTTTTGTGTGTTGTTTGAGATGCGTGGATGTTGTGTGAGTGATGATGTTGTGTGTCTGTGGATGCTGGTGTTGTGTTAGGTAGTCTCTCTCTGGCCTTCTTTCAGAATTTTGGTTGTAAAGGTTTGTGGGTGATGTGGGTGTGTGCTTTATATTGGATTGGGTGTGTGGGTGTGGTGTGTGTATGTGTGTCAGGTGTGTGTATTTCGAATTGTCCAATGTGGTTGTGTTTTGTAGATGTGTGTGTATTTTGAGCGCAGCGGTGTGTACCGCCAATGGAATACCGCGGTTGAAAGACCGCCGCATGGATTCGTGGGTCGTGATAGTGTGGGTGTATTCTTGTTGGCGTGACGGTGTCAGTTTTGTTATCGCTAGTTTATCACTGACCTTTGGTGTGGCGGACTTGTGTGGGTGTCTGGATTATGGCAGATTGCGAGCTGTGGGTCGTAATAGCTGTAGCGGAATTCCGCCACCGCAGCGGTGTGTTGGCGGTCTTCTGCACGGCAGTAAGCGGGATTTACCGCCAGAATTGTAATGAGGGCCTAAGGCCCATATTTATACCTTTTTAGCGCCGCATTTGCATCATTTTTTGATGCAAAAGCGGTGCAAACCTACAAAATACAATTGTATTTTGTAACTTTGCACCGATTTTGCATAACAAAACGACGCAAATGCGGCGCTAAAACAGAATAAATATGGGCCTAATTTATTTTTAAAAGATACACCTACATACAAAGTCAAACACCCATGTATACCCCTATATAGCCATTTCTAGATCCACACACACACCGATAAATCCAGTCAGACATACAGCCATACACAGATATAGCCACTGACACACCTGCTCAAAAAACTTTACAGCCACTCAGGCAACCATCCACACATTGACACAGTCACTCTCACCCACCTACATACCAACAGAAACACTGAGACACACGTGGATACAGTCACTCAGACAGCCAGTCACACACTGATACAGTCACTAACACACCCACTCACAAACCAATACAGCCACTGACACACCGAGCCATACACTGATACAGACACTCAAACACCCAGGTATACACCAATACAACCACTGACATTCCTACCCCTACACTGATACATGCACTTAAACATCCAGGTATACACCAATACTCCCACTGTCACTCCCGCACACATACCAATACTCCCACTCACAAACCAATATACTGATACAGACACTCAAATATCCAGATATAAACCAATACAAGCCACTTACAGATGCAGTGCAGACTGATTCAGCCATTTAGCCATTCACACACTCAGCCAAACACTGGTACAGCCACTTACACATCCATTCGCACACTGATACAGCCACTCACACACTGGTACAGTCACTCACATACCCAGCCATACACCAATTCAGCCATTCACACATCTACCCACACACTGATACAGCCAATCACACACCAACTCACACATTATATAGCCATTCACACACCCAGCCACTCACTGATACATCCACTTACACATCCCGTCACCCACTCATATAGTCACTAACACAGCCATTCACAGACCCATGGAGCCAGCCAGACACTCATAGAACAATTTACAAACTGGCTTTCACAGCCACACAAACACTGACACACCAATACAAAGAATAATACACCCACTCAAACTAACATATATATAGACATATAGCAACATGTATTCACACATTCACAAACAAACTTGTAACATATAGATTGTCTATTTTTAAACCGGAAAAGGTGTTTATTAAAGGACCCCTTTTTTAGAATTTGATTTTTGTATTTTTTTGCATTGTTGGGGGGTTTTGGGTTTTTTATTTGCTTTTGTAAATGGCAACTATGAAGATTATGTTTCCAAATGAAACAGACAGAGCTTTTGCAGCATGGTTTTGCTAAAAAAAAAAAGAAAATCAGCACTACATATTGTCAATCAACGCAGGTAGAGACTGCTCCAAAATGGTAATGACTTTATTGAATGTTGTACAAAAAGTTCCAATCTTAGCAAACTCAGGAACAGTTGTTGGAAAATGTTGTTCAACTGCAGATGGCACTGGATCTCCAACTTCTACCTGCCCTGCATGAAATGTAGAACTGCCAGGCAATGGATTCCTTCTTTGGAAGAAGAAGTATCATTATCAGGGTCTTCCTCAGGATTTTTAGATGAAGCCATTCTTTAAAACAGCCAAAAAAGCCAACCAAATAGCTACTGCTCAAGGCTCTGTAAAAGGTGTGATTTCTGACAGGCATATGCAAAGGAGAAAAAAGTGGGAGGAAAAGAAGCATGAAATGTGTTTTAGGAAATTAAATCTTTTTCTTGCTTTGTCATGTGGGATTCGTGGTGATGTGGCAGTGATGTTGTTATGTCAACCAGAATCGGGAAGTATCTATTAAAACACCCTTTTAATGTAGAATTAGTTACTTTAATTTGAGTTTCTAGCCCATTTAACAATATCACTTACCTCAAACTTTAATTTCATAGTCTCTATATATCTTTTTAGGTATAGTAAAAATCATTGCTTATCCACAGATCCTCCATGGCACCGATACTACACATTGGCATGATCCGCCATGGATTCGTAAATTAAAAAAATATATATATATAACTCCATAATATTTTGTTTTTTACAGACTATACAATGGCACATATGTTGAGTTAGGTAAATTATGAAGTAAATTGCAACTTTTACAGAGTAGGGTGAGAAATGGAAGTTGCATGGAGTCTAAAAATAAAACTGAAACATTGGAAACCAAAACATGTCTGTCCTGCCAGGTGTCACACATAAGATTTTAGTGAACTAGAAATAACTTAGTTTCCCTACAATCCCATACCTAATCTAATTGTCATCCATTGTAAATTACGTATCATGGCTCAAATTGATCATTTAAGACATCTCTGAGTGCATATCATCATGGTTAAGGGCACTGCTAGCCCCATTCTTCTGGATTTAATACTGAGATGAAGAACTTTAACATTTAGCTTCTGCAAAATAGCATGATGTAGTAGCCATAGTTACTGTTTGAGGATCTGTTTTAGTCTCAAAACTAAAAGTCGGAGAAAAGTCAGAATAGCACTGGCTTCTCACACAGGAAAGAACTGTGCAAACATGAACTGTCGAAGACTGTGAACTCTATTGGGCCTTGGATAATTTGCTTCATGCAGTGCCTGTTGACCCTATCTAATAGCAAAGCTGAGCCACTAAGCTGCACAAAAACTGATATCCTCCAAGGAAATTAATTTCTGTAATGGTAGGAGACAGCTGTAGGGTGTACAGGACTGGTAGGCCTCTGTTCCCTTGCAATTCATTCATGTTCCACATAAAACCACATATATGCTGAAGGTGCTGGGGCCTAGCCATTGTAAAGTTTATTTTGATACTAGATATGTAATATTATAATTAGTGAATACAATTTGAAAAAACATAGAAATTCACTTAAAAAAATCAAAGGCTATAGGCATGTCATAGTTGGGAAATTGAATCTAAAAACAACATAGACATTCACGGGAAAAAACAAAGGTTACAAAGATGTTGTGGTTAGCAAATACAATTAAAAAAAACCTTAGAAATGCATTGGAAAAAAACAAAGTTTACAGGGACGCAGGGAGTGATACTGATTCTAACGTATGTCATCTGAGTGGCTGTGTGACTGTCTGTATGACTGTATGAGTGGGTGTCTGAGTGGCTATATGGGAGTGTGACTAGGTATGTGAGTGGCTGTATGGATATGTAAGTGGGTTTGTGACTGGCTCTATAGGTCTCTCAGTGGGTGTGTGAGTGCCTTTGTCAGTGGTTGTATGGGTGTGTGGATTAGTAAGTGGTGTATGGACAGGTGAGTGTTTGTACGGATGTGTGAATGAGTGTGTGAGTTGTTTATTAATGTGCGAAGAGATATGTAAATAGGTGTATCAGTGTGTCAGTGAGAGTTTGAGTAGCTGTGTAGGTGTGGGTGTGTAAGTGGATGTATGAGTTTGTGAGTGGGTAACTCAGTGGCTGTATAGGTGCGTGAGTATGTGTGTGAGTGGATGTGTGGATGGGTATGTGAGTGGTTGTATGGGTGTGTAAGTGCGTGTGTGAGTTGTTGTATTGGTCAGTGAGAGGGTGTGTGAGTAGCTGTGTGGGTGTGTGTGGTTGTATGGGTATGTGATTGAGTGAATGAGTTGCTGTTTGTGTATTTGAGTGGTTGTATGAGTGTATCACTGAGTGTGTGAGTGGTTTTGTGGTTGTGTGAGTGGGTTTTTGAGTGGTTCTGTGGATGATGTCATCAGTGATGTCATTTGAGATATCATCAGTGATGTCACTGACCATGTAATGAGTGATGCAATATGTGAAGTCATAAGCAGTGCATTATGAGTGCATAAGTTATAGTTACGTGAGGTAACTATACCTGCTGAATTTCTATGGTTTTGTGTGTTTAAAATGTGATCCTAACTATAATATCCCTCTAACCTTTGTTTTTTTCAGTGAATATCTATCTATCTATCTATCTATCTATCTATCTATCTATCTATCTATCTATCTATCTATCTATCTATCTATCTATCTATACATTTTGAGAAAGACTGTTTCACATGGTGAACCTGAGCGTGCTGCTCCCGTTTGTGTAGCAGTGAGACTAGCATGTTGATACTATAAATATATATATATATATATATATGTATATATATATATATATATATTCACAAAAGAAAGTTGTCCAAAACAAAGGCGCACTCCCAACAGGTTTCATTCTATTTTATTTGGATAGCAGCAAAACCGATAACAAACCCAGAAATCCTTCTCTTTAGGCCTAATGTGTTTCAAACATCATCGTCCTTGATCATAGGCCAAATGCGAGGCAAACCATCAAAATTAATTGCAGGCACATGATCATTCATTAAATACTCCCCTGTAGTGGGCCTCTAGTGAGTTCACAGCCAGTGCATGTTGGTAAAAGTTGTTCTGCACATTTCGTTTTTCCCAAGTGGGTGTGATTTCACCAAGCATTATTTCAAAATACAGTTCATCACCCTCCAGTGGGCAGAATTCAAAGTAAAATTATCAGGTTTGCTTTATGTCTCCCAACCTGTTACTCAAATTGCGACATCCAGTGAAGTCACACAGACAGATTTCTGGGTTTGTTATCGGTTTTGCTGCATTCCAAATAAAATAGAATGAAACCTGTTTGGAGTGCGCCTTCGTTTGGGACAACTCTCATATATATATATATATATATATATATATATATATATATATATATATACAGATAGATATAACCTAATGGTGGTGTTTTTTGACTTGCCTATATCTTTAGCACCGTTTGGTGAATCTTCAGAAAATTTTCCCAGAAAAGTGCCTCAATGTTTCTTGCTGTGCACTGAAAATTTTCAGGGTGATCCATCAAGCGGGGGCCGAGAAAATAGGAGAGGGTCAGAAAAGTTGTATTTCCCATGTTAATTCCCATAGGACCTTCAGACATGACTACAGCCTGAAACACTGGACGGAATTAAGTTTAGCAGAAAGCTAGCTTTTGGTATGCAGATTACGCTTTCGGTCATTTGGTGTAAATCCGTTTAGTAGTTTACAAAAAATTAAAGAAAATCCAAATTTGTATAATCCAAATTTATAAATATGGGCTTGTGAATATATCTCAAATATTCACAATTTTGTGTGAATGCGCATGAGAATAGAAATGCTGTAATTGGCTGGCCACAACCTCAACAGAAAGTTGTGGCCGACATTTTATGTTTCAGGAGAGGGTCCCTAGGGCTGGAAAACAAAATGAAAAGCAGCAAAGGGGGTCAGGGTGGAAGTATCCTGACCCTTGGAGTGTGATATAGGGGTGCTTGAGGGTCAGATTATGAGTTTAAAATTATTTTTCTTCACCATGACCAGTATTCCAGATTAATTGAAATTAATCAAGATTAATCATGATTAATTGAGAATAATCGAGTATAACCATGAATAAGTAAGAAGAAAATGTACTCACACACCCACTCAAACACTCATACATCCACTCAGGACCACTCATAGACTCTCAAACCTACTTTTAGACCCAGACATTTATGCACCCACTCATAAACCCACGCAGACCCTCATGCAACCACTCACAGACGCACTCAGACACTGATGCACCCACCCACAGACCCACTCAGACACTGATACACCCACTAACAGACCCACTCAGACCCTCACGCACCCAGTCTCAGACCCACTCAGACACTCATGCACCAACTCACCGACCGACTCGGACCCTCATGTACCCACTCAAAGACCCACTCAGACACTGATACACTCACTCACACACTCAGACACTGACACACCTACTCATAGACCCATTCAGAACCTCATGCACCCACTCACAGGCGTACTCAGACACTGACACACCCATTCACAGACCCACTTAGACACTGATGTACCCAGTCACAGATCCACTCAGACCCTCATGCATCTACTCACAAACCACTCAGACCCTCACACACACACACTTTTCCACCCAGGCAGACACTCTCACACCCAGAGACACCCTCTCACATCTATTCTGACACGAAGAAAAACAAACTGTTCAGCTGTGCATGGTTGGGTCATTATGGGGGTTGGCCCACACAACTGAAGGCTGTGCGCAGCACGGGGTTCGGTGGTTATACGGGTTGGCCTGCTCAGGGCTTGCTGCAGGCCCGGCCTTGCAGCCAACACTTGCTGTGCATGGCCAAAGGCCATGCACAGTGTGGGGTTTGATTATTATAGTGTTGGCTGCAGGCCCTGTGACCAACTGCTGTCACACAAAGCCAAAGACCATATGTGGCAGTGGTTGAATTAATGTATAGTAATGAAAAATATTTTACATTAAAAAAAAGTGGAAATTCCCTGAAAAAATCAAAGGTTACTGGGATGTTAAATTTAGGTTGTGAATTTATTCGTACAAATCCATAGGATTTCAGCAGTTATAGTTAGAGTTTTTTCAAGTAACTATAACTAGCACCATAAAGTAACTATAAATCATGCCTTTGCCATGCACTGCTAATTACCCCACAAATAACAGCACTCTTGATATTTTTGATAACATCATTGATAATGTACCTGCTAACCAGTGCTAAATTGCGAGTGCTCTGTGTCTAAAAAGATATTGGTAAGTGTTTTTCCTTGATTGGCACATTTGATGTACTGTTAAGTCCCTAATAAAGGGCACTATGGGTGCCCAGGGCCTGTAAATTAAATGCCACTAGTGGGACTACAGCACTGATTGTGCCACCCACATAAGCATCCCTGTAAATATGTCTCAGATCTGCCACTGCAGCGTCTGTGTGTGCAGTTTCGTATTGCCAATTCGACCTGGCAAGTGTACCCACTTACCAGCCCAAAACTTTGCTTTTACTACATGGAAGTCCCCCCTAAGATAGGCACAAGCCAGCCCCATGAGCAAGGTGCAGTGTATTTAAAAGGTAGGACATGTGCGGTTGTGCTTTGCATGTCTTGATGGAGGAATACTGTCAAATTCTGTTTTCTCTATTGCAAGGCCGATCCCTCCCATAGGTTAACATGGAGATTGCCTTTACATATCTCTTATGTGCTGTTTTCCATTGGGAGCAAATAAAGAATTTGGGGTCTCTGAACTCACAATTTAAAAATACATCTTTTGGTGAAGTTGGTTTTTCAGATCGTCTGTTTGAAAATGACAGTTTTGGAAAGTGAACATTTCTTGCTTAACCATTCTGTGCCTCCCTCTGTCTGGCTGCTGAATACACTTCTGGGACAGACTGATAGCTGGGCTGAGTGCATGTTCACTCTAGACAGTGATATATAGGGTTCTGAGATGTGTCCTGCATATCCTGATGAGCCTTTCTGAGCTAGAGTGGGAGGGAGGAGCTGACACTTGCATTTGAAAGAGCTGTGTCTATCCTCACGCAATGCAGTATCTAACCCCCTGGTGTGTGTCTGGGCTGGGTAAGAAAAAGACAGGGTCTTGTGCACTGCAAAGACTGAAGTTTACCCGCTTCAAAGTCAGAAATGAGTATTAGTGGACCAAAAACCCCAGACTTTTAGATAACTTCTGGATCAAGAGGAAGAGCTTGATGATTGAGGAGGACCTGCTACTCTGCCTGATGCTTTGCTGTGGTGGCCTGCTGCTGCTGCTTCTGTCTGAAGAGGGAAATTACTAGGCTCTTCTTTCTGAAATCCTACTAATGAACTTTCACCAAGGGCTTAGACTGAGCTTGTCCCCTGTTCTGAAGTCTCAGGGACATCAAAGACTTCTTTGGCCAGTGCCTGGGCCCTTCTGCTGAGAGTCCTGACTTGCTAAGTGGTGCCAAATCCAGTCCCTGGGCCCTTGAAGTGGAAGCTGGTAACCTGCAAGGGAAAATCCACGTACCGCTGTGTGAGCCTCGGAAAAATCAACGCAGTGCCTGTCCCGTGGCTGAAAATTCAACGCATTGCCTGCCTTATGGCTGGAGAATCAACGCAGCACCTGTTCTCAATGCCCTTCACACAGTGCATCGGAATTTTCCCCGCATCGACCCTGTGCATCAAAATCTTCTGCATCACCGCACAGACCTGAGGCTGCTTGTCCAGAAATTGACGCATCCCTTCCCTGTGAGGAAAGAATCAATGCATTGCTTACCCAGCAGAGAAAGAATCGATGCATGGCCTCACTTATGAGTAAGGAATCGATGCATTGCTTGCCTTTCTGATGCACGCCCACCAGTACTGCCTCATTTTTGTTGCATATCAAGTACTTTGTGCTAAAGCAATACATCCACTGATTTCTATGGATTAAGACTCCTTTTACTTCAAAAATTCATATCTTTGCTTGTGAATGTTGGATTTTTGTTATTTTGGTTGTGTTTGCTTTAGGTAAATATTGACCACTTTTCTAAACTTGTGTGGAGTCATTTTGTGGTGTTTTCACTGTGTTACTGTGTGTGTTTATACAAATACTTTACACATGGCCTCTGAGATAAGCCTGACTGCCTGTGCCATGCTACCACGTGTGTTGAGTGGGGTTATCTGAGCTTGGTAGCTCCCTTACCCTGGCTAGAGTAAGGGTCCCTACTTGGAGAGGGTGTAAACTGACTGACAACTAGAGACCTAATTTAGTCACTGTAACATCTGCAGTAAAATTATTGATCAGATAACTGTGCATGGCGGGGGTGCAATTTATAGCTACTTGAAAGAACTCTAACTATAGCTGCTCAATTTCTATGGTATTTATGAGTAAATTCAGAATCTAACCATCATATCCCTGTAACCTTTGTTTTTTTCAGTGAATTGCTTTTTTTTTTTTTTTTTTAACGTA
The DNA here is from genome assembly GCF_031143425.1 of Pleurodeles waltl. Lineage (NCBI taxonomy): Eukaryota > Metazoa > Chordata > Amphibia > Caudata > Salamandridae > Pleurodeles > Pleurodeles waltl. The sequence continues at coordinate 725,184,793 of NC_090437.1, forward strand.
AAGCAATTTTAATGACTGTATGTTAATCCAATGACTGCTGCACACAGCCTTCGGCCATGCGTGGCAGGAATTGCCCGCAGTGCCTGCCCTGTGGCCAGGCCCTGCAGACAAACCCTTATAATCACCCAACCCTGTGCTGCGCACAACCTTTGGCAGGGCCTGTCTCTGTCAGTGGATCTGAAAGTGGATGTGTGAGTCTATGAGTGGGTCCAAGTGGGTGCATGAGTGTCTGAATGAGTGTGTGAGTAGGCTCAAGAGTCTCTGAGTGCATGTATGAGTGAAGGAATTAGTTCATGAATGAGTCTGTGAATGTGTTTTTTTGCATATCCTCGAATGCCCTCGAATATCCTTGAATATTCAGGGATATTCGAGGATATTGCACATGATGAACGAAAACCATTTTAGTCCCAAAATTTGATGCCAAAACACCGCTATTACACCCCTGGGGTCAGTGTACCTCCACCCTGACCATTTAAGTCACCTATCATTTCGATTTTCAGCCCCAGGATCCCTCTCTGATAACATAAAATGGCAGCTGCAACTTTCTAGGCAGCGCTTCTGTTTTTGTGTGCATTGGTGAATATTTCTGAGTATACGTGACCTCAGATATACATATTTATTTTCCCTTAAATATCTCCAAAACTACTGGATGGATTTACATCAAATAAGCGAAATCACAATCTGCCTACCAAAAGAAAGCTTTCAACCAAATTTGGTGTAATTCCCTCGAGTGGTTCGGGCCGTAGTCGTGTTTAAAGGTTCTATGGGAATTAACATGGGAAACACAACTTTTCTGACCCGCCCCCTTTTTCTCAGCTCCCACTTGACTTAACTATAACTACCTACTGGCAGCTGCCAGTAGGTGATATATATTTATGTGTGTGTGGGGGTGTATATATATATATATATATATATATATATATATATATATATATATATACATCAACTGATTATTATTTTTAATGATTGCAAACTTCTTTTCAAACTGCAAGTATTTCTTACAGCTTGAGCTTGGTGGAGGGCAGCTACAAGCACAATTGGCCATTCAAAAGGTACATTTCTTATTAATATATTGCCAGTTATCAGAACAGGTAGATTAATTTCACCAAGTTGATGAAGTTGATGCAGGACTGTTGGTCAAGGCAGGGTGATCACGATTTGATATTTTTCAAAAGTAATAGGTAGTATGTGGTGAAATTCATGAGGTAGGTTTTATGTTTTGGGGGCAATATTGACAGGTTGATCCTGACACCGAGTAATTTGGTGCAGGTGGCAAGTGAAGGAGTAAGGCCTGGTAGTGATGACTCCTTAACCAATCTTTATATAGAAGACAAGGAAGGATACTTCTACAGGAACTAATAGAAAAAATATATGTAGATTTTGAGTGTGTTGATCGTGTATGAGGACATTCAGTGTTCAGTTTTTGAATAAGCCAATTTAACAATTGTGTTATTGTTGCTAGACAGCTCTCTTACACATTTTACATAATCTTGTCTTTAAGCTCTTACACTAATGTTTCAGCATCGCTACATAAAAGGTAAATAACATGGGAGAACTGATTGACCCAGGCTTACAACATAGGAGAGTCACATGGTTGTAGAGCTACATGATGCATTTGGACAAATGGGTTTATTTCTTAGATGATAGAGGTTAGCTAATGTGATTTTGCTTCACAGTCTTTGTTGGTGTGACCGTAGAAACAATGAGGGGTATGATAGAGGCTGTTGACAGTGTGAACCACTTTATAACATCCAGAAGCCATCATTAACTTCCATCAAGGTTACAATCTCGTTTATTGTTAAATTGTTGTTAAAATCTAGACTGATGTAGGTTGAGGAGTTTGTGATAGATAAGTTGGTTATGTAGTTTTATCACTGCTAACATCTCAGTCTACTTATCAAGGAATGGCAACTAAATAACTTGTAGGTTTTTAAGGAGGCAAGATTTGTCATTTTTTATGGTGTATGAGAAGATTTCTTGTTACAGAAATGAGTCTATGATATTTAGAACAAGTGACCCTTTCTTGATTTCAAGGTCTATGAAGGTCTCTGAAGGAATGGTAGTTTCGGAAGAGCAGACATATTGATTGAATTTAGGATATGCAGGTGGTATTGAGGGTCCAGTGGTTTAGAATATTAAGGTGGTGTTAAATGTCCTGTGGTTAAAGGTGCCTAGAAGCAGGGATTGGGCAAGGAAGGGTATACAATGGAAATTATTATTAGGTGAGGCAAAGATGGGGTAATTAGTGGTCGAAATGTAATTGGTAAAAATTAGAGGTGTGCAATGTGCACAATTATTTTTGCAACCTTTGCAAAGCCCTGTGGAAAATCTTACTACAGCTGTGTGTAGTTTGCAGAGTTTTACATTTTTGTGGTACTGATATGTGAATCTTCACTAGTGAAACATTTTAAATTCTGTGTATCTTTTGTAAATTAAAGAAACTGCTCTGAAGATTAATTATTTCACAAAAATATTTAGGGCCTGATTTAGATATTTTCAGACAAGTTACTCTGTCACAACGGTGACGGATATCCTGTCTACTAGTATCTAAATCCCATAGGATATAAAGAGATTTAGACATTTGTGGACAGGATATGTTATGACAGAGTAACTCTAATATCTAAATCAGGCCCTTAATGCTCTTCTCCCTTACAATGCTATTGCAGATAGAAAACTGTGCAAACCATAAATGTGCATAAACATTTTCTGCAGACATTTTCCAGAATGACACTATCAGAACCCTGTTCAGAGGACCATGGGGCACATAGGAGATACTAGGTCCAACTGAGATGCGTGAGGCCTTTTAATCCTGATGTCCAAGGGCCTACCCTGCTGATCATGCTTAACTGGATCAAGCACCCCCTTCTGTACCTCTCAGTTGAGTAACGTAGCTTGAGCAGTCAAGGCACCTTTGGGGGAAGCTCAGATTCAGACCAGGTAACCGGACTCATAACTCAACGTGCAAGCAGCACAATGAATCAATATCCAGTCAAATACTTGTTTTTATTTATTTAAAAAAGTATTTTAATTCTAACTTCATCCATGCAACGGTAAACCACATTAAAAAAAAAAAAAAAACACAATAACCTTGAGGTCATGGTTCTAGTAGTTGTCAGGCCACTCTCTGTCCTCCCAACTCTAGTCTAACAGGTTCGGAATATTTGCCATTCATTGATGGCTCTATCCAGTGAATGTAAACTAGTAGGCCTAGTAGTTCTTTCCTAGAACTCTGCTACTAAGTTCAGTCATTAGAGTCCAGGGGTTTGCAGCACTAATGGTGGTCTGTCTCCCAGAGCCCCAAAGGCACAGTTCTGGCTTTCCTGCTCTGGCGGTGAGGAATTCTACGTCAGTACAGTGCGGTCCTTTTCCGGATCAGCAAAGTCAGGCAGCGTGTGATCACATGCGCCAGCACCTGGCAAGTGCCAGCTCTCTCTCACATGCCACACCACCTGTGGATTGAGATGGAGAGGATTGCTCCATCTCCAGCAGTCATGTGGTAAGTCACATTTCCCTTGGCAGGGATGGCAGATAGTCTCTTTGCTTCAAGGGTGCTCCTCGGGCCTTAATTGGTGCAGTCCGTAGAATGCAGATCATTCCCACCTTGGTCACAGCAGTTTTGTGGTCTCAGGCGATGGCCTGGACCCCTTGGCCTCAGTGTCTCTGGCGGCTCCTCCTGGCATACAAGGTCACCATTTTGGTTCTCACATGTCCTGTCACACTGGCCTGATGTTGGATTTCACAGTTGCCCCACCTGGCAAAAGGGGTTGGTAAGGTGATCTGGCACACTGGCAAAGTCCTGATCGATGTGGGGATGGGTTTCTATGGTGGACACTCCTGGCACACAGGTTTGCCAATTCACTCCAGCACACAGATCAAGGCAAGACTGGTGCATATTGGGGCTTTCTCCTGATACACTCCAAAGTTCAGCTCCCTGCAGCCCCTCCCGGAATGCAAGTTTGCTGACTCTGTCCAGTACACAAGCTATGGCCCGATCAGTGCTGGGATGGATTCCTCACACATCACACAGGAAGACCTCATATCAGGGCTCCCTTCTGGACCTCACTCCCTCCCATGCTCTCCTCTTCTTCACAGGCATATTGATCTTGGTGAGCAGGCAGGCACTGGTGCTCGAGGCTCTAGGGAAGGTGATCTTAGCTTCCCTGTGTGATGTCCTCTCACCCAACAGAGAGATTAGGAGGCTTGGGCCTCTAGTCCTAGTTACACACAGAAGTCTTGCAGAACTATCCCTCCTTAAAAAGACTGTCTGGCTGATCAGAAGATGAAGAAAGTTTGGGGTCTCACACTCCCCTACTTATAGTCCTTTTCCAGATGCAAGATGTCTTTAAGTATATGGGTCTTTGAAGTTTTATGGTAGGGTTCTGCTTCTTTGAAATTGCCATTTCTCTCCTTTCTTTTCCCTCCTGAAGGATGTCTGTCACTGCAGGCAGGATTCTGAAACTGATTAACCTGCAACGAGATTCATGGGAGTGACCAGACTTCACACCTGGATATCAGCCACAGTGACATGAGTATCAAAAGGTTAACCTTGGGCCCGAGTCCTACTCTTTATGATTCCCTTATCAGCCCCATCTCCTTATTGCTGCGATGTGTCCAGGCTCCTTCCTTGTGATCTGTCACTGAACCAAAGAGCCCTTTGAAATCCACAAGGAGAGCCTGGCTCTCCCATCCTCCAGTGCTTGTCCCACCCAGCTTACAGGACAGCAGCAATACACAAATCTCTCTGAGGAGATCCCTCTACTTCTCATGTTTTTACCAGGCAGGCCTGGGCTTCCCAAAATGGAACCCAAGGTCCTCCATGTAATGTACCAGTGCAGGCACTTCTGTACTTACTGTACACCCACAGCACACTCACTGCTCAGTACTGTTATCCTCATGTATTATGCCAGCATCATCATACCCATATGCAGCACACACACTCAGTCTGCACACTCTGTTCAGTATTGCAGTCTCTCTGTACTGTACCAGGTGTGTTACTTTAAAACCACACACTGTCAGCACACACATTTACCATGTGTGCACTGTATCACACTTCATCCTTTCGTGTAGTGAATTTCTTGAGAGCACACATGCACTCAGCACTTGTTTCCATTGTACACACACTTCAACATCAACCTGATGTAGGCCAGGAGTGAGTTATGCGCACAGCAGCGTCGCATATAAAAGGTGACTGAGCCTCTAGGCTTCACTCTAGTGACAGGGTAAAAAGGACCTGTTCACTATTACTGACCACTACACTGTATTCTGCCACCACAGCGCTTGTGTTGCTTAGTTCCTGGCGAATGCCGTAGCCTTCCATCACTATGAGAGTAGCACTTTGAGTGCCCCTCCCAGTCAAAGACTGCAATCCGTGAGACAGGCCTATGGCATTAGGGACCCAGACAACAACACAGTTGGGCACTCAGAGCAAGTGTACACATCTCACACCATGCAGAGTTTTTTTTCCATCCCAGCACACATTATGACATAATACTCCAAATAGTGCAAACAGCAAACCATGGGTTGTGTTTCATTTGGCTGAATTCTTTCAGCAAGAAAATAATCTCATTGTATAGAAAATACATTTTGTGTGGATGAGGTTAAGAAAAAGTGGGAAAATGGTTCAAACTGAGTGAAAGGCCCAAATCAGGAACTTTACAAATATTTATGTGTCAAATATCCTTACTCACCCCTAATTAATATATGCGCTTTTTTTGTAAGATTAAATTGTGTATGTCTCTAATAGGAGATTAACCTAATAATTCACCATTAAGATTAATCTTTTTGAATGGTTCATGCAAAGTTTTTTTTGTTCGTAACAGTGTGACAATTTAGCCTCCTGAGTAAGGAATGTTTGATGGGCTTTGAGACTTTAGAACTGTTAAGGTCTAGAGAATGGATATTGGGGAAATCGTTCCTCTCCATGTCAAGCTAAATGTTTACTTGCATTGGTGCACCATGATCCAGTTTTTGGTATTAGTTGTTTTCCCTGCTTTCATGAAATTCTGGGTTCTCATCACTGATAGTTCCACTCAGTCATATCTGACAGACATAAAGGACATGCCTTTCATCATATCGCTCAATATCTCAATATGTCATTTAGGGTTTGTTGTAGTGGGGTTTAATTGAGTGGGTAGGTACTTTGATCTAGAACAGATAACTTTGTTGAATATAAGAAAGACGAAGAATAGAAACAGTAATGATGATTTATCTGACTAATGAAGCTGAAACTCTTTAGGGTGAAAGTGCTTCTTTTTTATATATTTTAGGCCAATAATATATTTTGTTTTGAAGACTAAAGGTAATCATGAATGTCTAGCTACTGGCATATATTTTAAGGAGATTGTTTTGGGTTCATAAAGGTATAGGCATTTCAAGATACGTAGGCCCTGATTTATACTTTTTTGCACCGCATTACCATCACTTTTTGACTCAAAAGTGGCACAAACGTACAAAATAACATTGTATTTTGTAAGTTTGCACTGCTTTTGAGTAAAAAAATGACAGTAATGCGGCACCCAAAAAGTATAAATCACGGCCATAGTATGCAGTTGTGTAGGAACATTAATTGAGAAATTAACACAGCTGTCATCAAATCTATTTTCTTGATTAGGACATCAGTAGATGAAGTGAATCAAATGTGAGATCAAAAATTGGATAGCCAGGAAAACAAACATTGATTCACACTCCAGGTACAATCCTTCATTTTCCTCAAACAGTAAATTCACAGTACTCTAAAAGGAGGGAATGGATAGTAACTCTCCTCAAGAACCCTGGAGGTACCAAAATAAGTAAATGTCCTTGACCACACAAACCTTATTTTAGTCCATAAATAATAGTCCAAAGACAGATGGTGTTCTCATACTTCTTTGTTAGAGTTGATTCACTCTACCCGTTTCAATGTTTCAGTTTTGACAACACGTGTTTCACTAGCCAGCTTTATCAAGGCTCTCCACATCCACAACTCTATCACCAACTTTTCTAAGTTGTATTAGTCCAAAAGGCAAATCTCCTGTTTTGTAGACATTCTTTCAGAGTCCTAATTCCCTGCGACTACCAGATTTCGGTTGCTAAACATTAATATCTATGAAACCGTTTCAGTATTTGGAAGGGACACCTAGAACATGCCTTTTGTCAGATACTGAACCTTTTCTGACTCCTGAAATAGGATTGGTACATAGAAATAAGCATTTGAACTGTTGTAAGTGAGGAGTTGGAGCATTTATGACTGTTTAAGTGCTTGGTATTTCTGGACCTTCAGCTTTATCATCATTTATCATTGATGGGTTTTGTGAAGCAAATCCACATATGTGGACCCACTTCAGCTACATACATTTCTAGAAAGCTGTTTTAAAGAACAGTGATTCAAAGAATGATCTTTAGGATAACTGGCTGAGAGCACCTGCACTGTGATCTGAGGGTCTCACTTCCTGTTTATGTCTTTGACAAAAAACATTACTACATGTAGCACTTTCTTGTCATTGAAGCTCTCAATCCCAAGTTCCTGCAAAGCTGAGCTGGGGGTGTTTCATCTACTTTCCCATGTTCCACCAGTAGATGAATTGACCAAGCCCTTCTCCACACTAGGAAAGCTTTGTGTCATATTTCCTACACAGGGTGCAGGCAAGCATTACCTTGGCCCACTCCTATCTTGACTTGCTTCCCACACCAGATGGAATGCTACTGAGACCACAATCCTATCCAGACCTGGTTTCTGCACATGGTGCATGCTACCATCACCTCAGCCCTATCTAGCCTATATAAAAGACTACAACTTGTTTGCCATTTCTTCCTTCTACAGAGGCTCCTTGGCATCTACAAGCACATCTTCATAGTCTCCATTTTGTCCAATTGTTGCCTGTCACAAGATGTAATTCATTTCTGTCTGTCTCCATTGTCTTCCGGATCATACCTGGCACTGTACCAATGTGCTAATAATGAGGACAACTCTGGGCACTAGATGAAACAGATGATGCTATTGGCAGCTATCCAGAGTTCAACTGCACCCGGTGATCGATTAGTACATTTGAAGGCCATATTAATTTGTTACTAGTGGCAGGTTGACCAGTCAGAGGGCATGACTAAAAGCTAGCATGTTCAGACTCGGGTGTCGGAAAATCATCCACTGTGCAAAAATAGCTCATTGAGCAGAGTCAAATAATTTTCTCTATCCATTCTGGGGCTGGTGGGTTGGTATCAAGAAGTGGATTTCAATGTATGACATGGCCAAAGGTAATGTCCAATGCCCAGTGACTTGAGAGCACATTTGTATCATGTGGGAATTAAAACAGAGTCCGGTCAAAAGCCACACCTTTCACCAAGTACCACCGAAGCACATCTGTTGGCTGTGCTCTGTTTTTTTTGGTGAGGGGAGCTTTATGTATGGCATTTTTCGACAGAAATCTGCACTGTGGTACAGCTTTTTGGACAGAGGGGTCATGATTCTGGCATGGTGAAAGGCCACAACCTGCACTCAGAGGATAGTGGCCATGTCCTAATATCATGTCTTGCTTGCTATGCGGGCAGGATGATGCCCACAAGGCTTGGTCAAAGAGTCAGAGCCTGCTGTACTCTGATTTATGACAAATGATACACATTCCCTCAAAACACTGAGGCTGAAGGGGTACTAAGATTGGGATTAAAAGATAAAAACATTGACCTTCAACAGGTACGGTGGTTTATGCATCCTACCTCCCTCAATCTATTAGACACAACTTTCCACTTGTTTTCACAGATGACATAATAACATAACTGATTAGATCACATATCACATTAAGTATTAGATCTTCTTGACATTACCAGTGTTATCACTACCATGAATGCTTTTACAAAGGTAAAGTAGTATTGGTAGCAGATAAGTTTTCCTGTAAAGAAGCGAAATGAATGACTGATAAAGCTATACTTAGCAGCCGTACATATCTTCATATATTTTGTAGATAAAACACTGCAGTGCCAATTTACACACACAGCTGTCCCTCAATAGAAACCTTTCGAGTGTTAACATATTGACTTCGGAAATTTCACTAATTTGTGGATTCAATGGACAAAGTGGATAATAACAGTGAGGAGAAAAGAAAGAGAGAAATAGAGAAAGAAAGCTGGGCAATAGAAAGAGAATGAGATCAAAGCTGGAAGGAGTAGATAAAAAGTGAGGAGAGATGGAAAGAAAGAAAAGAGGGAGAGGATAAAGCTACAATTGATAGAGAGATGTAGAGAAATAGAGGGCAGAGGGACTTAGAGAGAGGTGTGATATGGGAAAGATAAATAGAACAGAGAGAAAAAAAGCGATGAGGAAGAATAACCACAAAAATTCCATGTACCACTTAATAGGTCATGCCCCACTGTAAAATTACCTAACTTGTTCCCCCCTCTTGTAAGTTTGCCTCACCACACTGACCAGTGGGAGCAAGAGCACTAGGCCCACAAATCACGTGTTGTGCACTCACTGGCCCACTTGTTTGGTACTGCCTACTGCCCCTTCACCGTTACTCCCTGCATTTGTGTCGACATCTGTCAAGGGTTCTGTTCAGTAGCACTTGGCCCCATAATATTTTCTCTATGGTATTGTGTTCTTCACAGGACCTTTCAATGCAGAATTTCCAATGAAAGTGATTAACATGAAGCATTCAATTTACGTATTTCCCAGTTTATGATAGGTTACCCTCTTTTGCCCTATGGAATACCTCAATTTGTTATGGGTTATTTCTGCTTGGCTCAATGTAGACAGTTACACAGTAAAAGATTGGTTTCAAAAGTTGCAACGGTGTATACAGCTATTCTGCTATTTGTCACTGAATAATATTCTAGTCTCCTATTTGCCTTCTCCTAACACTTCAGATGCCTTAGAACCACACCTTGTGCCCCGGCTTGATTAGATTTTTTTCTAGCTTGTGGACATTCTCCCACTGTTGAGACCTACTTTGGTTTCTGTTTCCAGGCACTAGTCCTGTATTCCGATGATCTATCCAGTACGTAAGGTGATGGGATGTTGAAATCGCCCTCACATATAGCACAGTATCTCATGACATGCTAAATGACACATTGAGACGCTAAGCCAAATGTTCCTTAGATGAATGGATCAACCATATTCTGACTCCTGTTAATGCCTTGACAACTAACAAATTGACTGTGTTGCTCATGAAACTGTGTCCTTGAATCCTCTTCTAATAACTTTGTGGCTCAGGTATGATGGTACTTTTGACCAACCTAAAGAACTGTAACACATAAATAGTTTAATTAAAAAGTGACTTTATTCACTCAACTGAAAATGAGCTGCATGAGACCTAGAAGCTCTAGCGTCTTTTCATACCAGTATTTTTGCTGGCATTAGGCTGTTAGTTGCTGACACAGGATGACATCTGTTTGATGGTGTTTGAAATTGGGTCTCTAGCTCATAGAGGAATGAAGCCGGTCCAAGTAGGGACCACAATCCTAGTCAGAGTAAGTCAGATACACACTATCACAAAGAGAGAGGTAGGAGAACAACCCTTAGGACCCCCACTCACTCCTGATCCATAACATAAACACTGGGACAGGATTCTGTTGCACTTCTGACACTACTCAATCATATGCTATATATTGACTACCACTCAGAAGACGTCTCTTTTTTATGGATGGAAAGGTCTCACCCACCTAGTCGTTGCATGCTTCATCATAGGACAGTCCATCCCACAGGGTTAAGATAGTACCCACCCTGTGGTCTCTACCATAGCCCCAAGGGAAAACTAGCTCCTTTTGTGGACAGGGAGAACAGAATAAAATATCTTCTAGTCAGTAGGGCACCAGTATCAATAAAAAATGAAAACTGCCTCCACATCTATCCAAAACATTGTTTTAATTCAGGATGATATGGGATAGGATAAAAACAGATTATTTGCTAGTCCCTCCTGTATTCCCAGAGGGAACTGCTTGTCGGTGTGCTAGGATCTGTGATGGACCCACGCACCTTCTCAGATGCCTGCCAACATGTTTCGGCCTAATGAGGTACCTATCTGGAATATTTGACTTCAGACCCACAGTCCTCTGGCCTTCTTCAGGATAGAGAATATGTCTAATGCCCCTACTGTCAATCATATGTTTAGATGGTATATATGCAACAAGGCAAGAATAGTTCTCACCTGGTCCTCTATGCATCGCACTGCAACTGTTAGGGAAAAACCTAATCAGTCACTAGGAGGGGGAGCCTCCCTAAGTGTCACACATTTGTCAAAGAGATGGCTCCTCGGGTTTCTGATTCCTCCAATAGACTGCTGCTGCCCGAAAAATACATATTTATCTGATTAAAACAAGACCAAAAGGACAAAAATACAGTAAGTAGAAGTAGAGATATGAATTTTTAAAGATTCACTGTGAAAACAGTGCTAGAAGTCACTAGCCATCAAAAGGTTACTTGAGAACGTGAGTGACCGGTGAAAATCAAAATTCCAGGGCACCCTCAATTGGGGGTAGCCTGGCTACAGAACCCACGCAGGGTCCACTGAACAGTGTCTTTGATGGAGCAGTGCATAAACAGCGAGTACACGATGCGTCAATATTTTCACCTCACTCGGGGTACTGTGTAGTCATCTGGCTCCAAAGAGGTGAAGGTGATTTGTTGTTGTCAGGCCGTACAGAGCATTAGTATCGGGCTGCGCAGTATGTGAATCCATTGTCATTGGGCAGCCTCTGCATTGCCATTGGGGATGCGATGTGTCCCAGACTCAGGGCAATACTTCACTTTTTTCAGATTTCAGCTGCAGAACCCACTTTTGAGGCCCAGGACTGGAGGGGGGCACCTAAGGCACGGGAAGGACAGATGGCAGAGTCCAACAGCACTAGGAGAGTTTCCAGCAGTGTTTGATGTCCCTGAGACTGCAAAAGAACAGGGGGCAAGCAATCAAGCCCTTGGAGATTTCTTGGTTTCAAGAATGAGAAGAGCAAGTACAGCCCCTCTCACTGCAGGCATGAAGCAGCAGGCCAACACAGCAAGGCAAGTAGAAAAGTGGCAGTCCCTCCTACATCACTGCAAGCAGTAGGACAACACAGCAATGCAGTTGCAGAGTGACAGTACTTGCTTGCAGCAGAGCATTCCTTCCTAGCAGAGTGCCCTTGGTTGCAGTACATACCTGATCTGGTGGGGGTTGAAGTCTAATACTTATACCCAAATGTTCCTTTGAAGTTTAGGATACTTCAAAGGAGGCATTTGAAAATCACAGGGTCCCTGCCCTTCCCTGGCTCGAAGCACTCTGCTTGGTGGTGTTCAGCCCTTGGTGTGACGAGAGGCATAGCCCTATCCGCCGCCCGCCAAGGTTGTACCACCGAGCGGCCGCCAATGCGGCCGCACTCCCGCCGGCCCCATTTTGACATCCCTGCTGGGCCGGCGGGGATGTCGGCTGCAACATGGGAGCCAGCTCCTAATGGAGCCGGCGGTATTGCGGCCGTGCGACGGGTGCAGACAGTGAAAAGCAGGGTGGGGCTGTGCCTGGGGGTCCCTGCACTGCCCATGCCAAGTGCATGGGCAGTGCAGGGGCCCCAGGGGACCTGCGACTCCCCTTCCCTCCAGCCTTTCCATGGCGACAGGCTGGCGGGAAGGGGACTCGTAATCCCTTGAGGATTACAACCGCAGGAACAACTATGGCGGTAAACCACCGGTCCCGGTGGTGCAACCTCGGGTTGTAATTCGCAAGATTGTACCGCCAGCCTGTTGGCGGTACAATCGCCAAAACATCCCTGGGGGTCTTTGACTGCCAGGGTTGTAATGAGGCCCTAAGTGTCAGCTCCTCCCACCCATCTTTATAAGTAAGACCCATCAGCCTGGTGATGGGCCATCATGGATGCAAATGTCACACCCAAGCTCCCTTTGTGTGTAACTATCTACAGGGAATGCACAAAGCCTCGCTGTCAACAAGCCAAGACGTGTATTCAGAGACTGGCAGAAGCACAGAATGGTTAAAGTAAGAAAATGCCAACTTTCTAAATGTGGCATTTTCAAACTTACAATTTAAAATCTGACTTCACCTCAGGTTGTGATTTAAAATTGTGAGTCCAGAGACACAAAACTCCACATTTCTATCTCTAACCTATGGGAAATTACAGATAAAAGATGTTTTAAGATAATCCCAATGTTATCCTATGGGAGAGCTAGTCCTTGCAATCGTGGAAAACTAATTTAAGAGTTTTTCACTATCAGGACATGTTAAATTTAAGAGTACATGGCCAACTGTTAAATACAATGAACCCTGCCTTTGGGGCTAGCTAAGGACTATTTTAGCAGAGACTTACATGTAATGAAAAGAAAGATTTGGGTGCCAGGGTAAAATGCAATTTACACTGCACACATGGGCTCTGCAGTGGCAGGCCTAGGGCATGCGTGAAAGGCTACTGTAGAGGGTGGCATAATCAGTGCTGCAAGCCCACTAATAGCATTTACTTTATGGGCCCTAGACACATATAGTTGAATTTACTCAGGACTAAGAAGTACAATAAATATCCCAATTGTGGAGAAGCCAATGCTACCCTGGTTAGAGTACAAAGCACCTGTACTTTAGCACTGGTCATCAGTGTTAAAATGCCCAGAATTCTTAAAGTCACAAAAATGTGACTGAAAAACGGGTGGTCAGAGGGCCAAAAGTTAGGGGAAACCCCACCAACGATGCCAGGTCAAACAGAAGAAAATAAAGTATATTAGAAAAGGCACTTGGAAATCAACTTATGAAGTTTCTTTCATCTTTAACTCAGTCTGGCATCCCACCACTGAAAAAAGACCTTTGGAGTTGGGAGTTTTGAGAGCTCTTTTTAACGACACACAACCCCAACACTGACCCTCTTTAGATATTTTCTTATTGTGTGGAGAGTACTGATATCTTTTTAGAGATTGTCATGTGTTATCTATTAGGAAGACACAGTCAAAGGAGATGCTACACGATTCCCATCAACTGTCAGAGTGGATCTTTTAACTAGGCAGCAGAGACACTAAGGCCCAGATTTATACTTTTTTAAGCAAAACTGCGCTAAAGCAGTTTTGGGCAAGAAGGTTAGTGCTGACTAGCTCCACTTTTTAATGCCACCCAAGTGTCATATTTATACTATGACGCTGGGTGGCGATAAACATTGGTTAGAGTCATTTTTTCGGACGTTAACCATTGCACCTTGTTGTAAGGCAAAATGACAATAACGGAGGAAAAATGACTCTAATCCGGTTTACGACATGTAAATACATTGCAAAACAGGAATACACCATTTTTGCCCACAGTAGCATCAAATACAGATGAAAATTGAGAAAACGTTGGAAAAGAGAGGCAAAATAGAGCCAGGAAGCCAGGAGAGATCCCAGGGAGACCCCATTCAACCAGGAACCAGCCAGGAGGACACAGACAAGACCCAGGGGAGGGAGAAGAAAAAGAGAAAGTATTGTTTCAGCACGGAGGAACACAAAATACTGGTGAGAGAGGTGATGGAGCATCAAAATCAACTCTTCATCACCTCAAAGTTGCCAATTGGAAGGAGAGAGGCTATCTGGCAACAGATAGTAGATAGGATAAACAGTGTGGCAGAGGTCAGGAGAACTGTAACTGAGTGCAAGGAACGCTGGCATGACTGCAAGCGAAGGACAAAAGAAAAAATGGCAAGAAACAGGAAGGCAGCACTACAAACTGGAGGTGGGAGTCAAGCACCGCAAGAGGACTTGGACGAGATGGAGGAGATGGTTTCAGCGGTCACCCCGGAGGAAATCCAGACAGCGCAGACTACCAGGAAACACACAAATGCAGGGTAAGTTGTTTGAAAGTTATGCTAAAATGTTAAATGCAAGGAGGGGGAGGCACATAGGACTCAGTGCATGTCAAATGAGCGCAAAGGAGCGCAGAGGAACACAATACACCTTAAGCAAGTTGCACCATGCTGACTTAAGCTACACATGTACCTACACCTTGGTAGTGCCATGCACCATGACACGTACACAACCTGGACATAAGTTGAACACCAGGCCTAAATACCTAATACCTACATGTACATATGCAGCACATGGGATTGATGGCATGTATAATCACTGTGCCACTGATTGTGTCATCACAACATCCCATCCACGCAGTCATATTAACATGATCAAGACCTCAGAGACCAGGTAGTCAGTCAATACCATTCCTGGGGTTACATCATAGTGGTGTACCTTGCAGTAACACCTTGCAACTGCCTTGCCTCATTGCCCAAACGCACATGTGCTGCATCTCACAGCACACAAGTCATTGCAACTGTCCCAACAGTACCCAGACATGTGCCGGTATCACCACCACACTGCACATAGACAGCACATCCACTGAAGGCAGCCACCACTCCATCATGCAGTCAAGGTGTCCCCAGGGTGCATGGAACAATGAGCTGAACAGGCGCTGGGGAAAGAGCAGGCTGAACCTGTATCATTGGTAACATGCCACTACCCTGACCAACTAAACTGAAGTAGTGTTGAACCACACATCTTGAAGCTGAACTGAAATGAGCCACTACTGAAAATATGTACCACAGATAGCAAACAGTAGGTCACAACAGTCACAGGCTGAGCCCACAACTACTCTGACACAACCATGTCAACATGGGAATGGGGAAATAAACACACTCATACAACACCTGGGGTATGACCGTGAACATAATGGTGTATAATTCCACTACGAAGGGTGGGGTATGGTGCATGGGCAAGCCCGGTGTTGGTAAGACTGCCAGTGCAGTGTACACTGTGCACTTGGTAGTAAGAGTCACATGTTGACCAGCTGGCAACCATCAGCCAAGAGACCCGCCAAGAAGTTCTTGCAAACCTCCAGACACCACCTCCAGTCGCAAGGAGGAGTATTGATGTAGCAGACATCCCACAGGCGCCACTTAGCACCCCAATAGTACGACCTGCCAGCACCAACACAGCTGAGGACTCCGAGGACCCAGGGACCAGCTTTGAGAGGACAGTGGTAGGAGTCCAGCGGGAGCTGGCCAAAGAGGTGCGGGTGGGGATGCACTCTGAATGGTTATGGCTACTGAACAGGCTGCAGCCAACCAATGCACACCCTCCCCAATTTGTGGAGTCCAGGAGTGTCTGAGGGACATAGCTGATGCCATGAGGGAGATGCCACAACAACTGCTCTCCCAAACTGGCATCAGCGTTCTTGAGGAAAAGATGGACTCTGTGCACCGGGAAATGGTCTCCCTCAGAGCAGACATTGCTGCCTACCACAGGGATGTTGCTGCTATACTCAAAAATCAGCAGCTCCTCCTTGCTGCAGTGGTGCCATATGTAGTTCTACAGATGGCAGCTAACAGGAATTGGGAGTCCACATCTCCAACCATTGAAGTGAGTGTGGCCTCTCTACCTCCCTACTACTACAATCAACAGTAGAGGAGACACCACAAACATCGGAGGATGAAGATGTGGAACAGATCATCTTCACTTGTAGGAGTTCCCGGTAGCACCAGCTCATGCCACATGGGCAGTGTTTTCATCATGTTTCATCAGTGCTTGACATCATGCCATTGTTAGCACTGTTGCAGATATGCACTCTTCACCGACACACTGTTGACCTTTCTGCTATGGACTGCAATTGTCTTACTTTTCAATTGGCAATTTATGTTCCCCTGCACTAAAATACACTTTACCAAAGCATGTCCCATGACATGTCCCTCAACCCTGGACTTGTGTTGTGTCACAATTGGATGAATTCCACTAATGGGGGTCACAGACCTGGACCTTGTAAATATTGCACTATGACACTTGACACTATGACAGCATGTCTTTGTGTGTTGTGACACATCTACTATGCTTAGGAATTGTGATGTGTGTAGCATGTCTTTTGTGTTAATTATTTAGTCACAGAGTGTCAGCACAAGAGAGCAGGAATATGCTGGCACATATCTACGCACATGGGACCAGATTTAAAGAAAAGTAGTGCAGTGCGGTGCTGCGCCAAAATTGGCAGTGTCGCGTGCGTCACTTTAGAAATTCAGGGATGCGTAGTATTTAAGGGAATACAGCGCACCCCTGCATTTCCCCCTGTGCTGGTGTAAAATGTAGCTGCCAGTGCAGGCATCCTTGCACCATCGTGCAAGGATGTCTTCGTTGAGGGGTATGATTGTTTATGTGTGGGAAGGTGTCCCTTCCTGCACATAAACAATCATTAATGGCGGTTTGGCACTTCTGTGCATGTTGCACAATGCAGCACACACAGAAGTGCCAAACTGTCATTTTTAAATAATTGTTTATGTGCAGGAAGGGACACTTTCCCGCACATAAACAGTCATTTCTGGCATTTCGCTTTTTCTATGCGTGCAGGAGAATGCAGCACACATAGAAAAAGCAGAAAACGAGGAGGAATAAAAATGTATTCCTCCTCATTGCACCCTGCTAATGCCACCCCTAAGGGTGGTGTTAGATTTTGGCGCTGCCTCATTTTTACGAGATTTTATAAATCTGAGGCAGCATCAAAATGCAGTGGGTCTTGCTGTGGCATGCCCACAGCAACACCCATTGCACGCCTCTTCCACGCACAGTGCTGTGTGGGAAGGGGCCGTATTTACAAGGTGGCGTTAAGCCACAAATAGTAGCTTAACGCCACTTTGTAAATATGGCGCTGTGCTTAGCACCACAGGAGCGTCACTAACAGAGATGTTCCTTTGGCTCTAGGGGCCTAAAAATATGGCACCTGGTACCTACATGGTGAATGTCGATGCTGGTGTCATCCCCCACAAACAATTCACTGAGTATGTCAAAAATGTTGAACACATGTTCCTCCCACTACATACAACAGGAATTGCTGTGAAACAGTTCTTGGGCAATATGATCATCTGGGAGTACCAGTAGAACACATTGGTGTGAAACAGAGGGACTCAACCTCATCTGTAATTGCCATTGGGCAGTTTTGCAGGATAGATATGAAATGTAGGCTGTTATCCGATGTCCCACACTGCCCAATATTCTGACACAGGACCTAAACAATGACAGCTGAATTACCACACCTACCTGTCTAATACTTGGTCAACATAGTCACCTTGAGTGGTGATTACACTTGATGGCAGAGGCACAGACAAATAGATGTGTTGTAGGTGCCAATGTGACAGCTCAGTTGTAAGAAGGTGATGAACATGTCAAGAGAGGGATCTGGAGGCAGGATGGAATCTGTGGGCCAACATAAAATGTTCACGGTACACCCATGGGAAGACCCTGAGACGCAAGCATAAGACACATGAAGGAAGGAAGTACCCAAAGAATTTTAATCATAATTTAACTAAAATAAAAAGAACGAAGAACACCTATCCTAACCTAATCTATCCTAACTATACATAACCATCAACTGACCCTAACTACTCTATGCTAAATTTACCTAACACATTTATCGACACATTGTAAACATTGGCCCCTCACCCCCTTATATCGCGTAACACATGCATGACAACATATACTAAACTACACATGTACTACCTAGAACTAAACAAATATATATTTTTGGGTATATTTAAAAAAAAACATTATATATATAAATATATATATATATATATATATATATATATATATATATATATATATATATATATATATATATATTTTGTACATAACACATAAATGCCCCAACATCATCCCCAACACGCCCACCCACATAGTAAAATGTAAGAAGTAGAAAATCCACCCCAAACCTACTTATCCTAGCTAAACTACTAACCTAATCAAACCTTACACTAACCCCCTAAAACCCACTATAAAACATTAAAACAAATGAGGAGGGAGGGGACTGAACTGGTGTGGTGCTTGGTCCTCCCTCTGTGGGCAGTGTGTCAGTCCCCCTTGGGTGAATGCCCGCTACTCCCCGGTGGATCGCTCCATGCAATATCAGCGTGCCATCCTCTGGAACCCAGATTCCACTGCCAGTATGTGCCTATAGCAGACTGCCCTCTTCTGAAAAACCCAAAGTTCCTGATTGTTCATGTTGGCAGCTGTTAAATTGAGACAGGCAACCATCAGTGTCAGCATTGTGTGGAGTATGTAGATTATTAGCTTACACTGTACATCGAATTGCACATGCACTCCAACTCACATTCCAGATACTACAATGGCCCTGATGAATGAAACAACAACGTTGCCTTAGCATCATTTCATTGACACCAAAGCTACTCACAACAAGATTAGGAAACAAATCAAATTAGGTGTGCCTTGAATTTGTACCATGTGTAACAATGCAAAGACAGTGTCAACTTCACATAGATCAGGGCCACTATTCCTCATCATCTGTGTCAATTTTCAACCACACATCACCAGTAACTTGAATCTGTTATTGGGAGTATGGGATGCAGTTGGTAACCATAAGGGGTCAGTGTTGATAGCTACACATGCAAGCCTGATAATTATGACTGACACCTATACTGTGAGCATCACATCTACCTACAAATTTGTGGTGCCTCAAGGGGGATGGTCATGCAATCCATCATCTCAAGTGTCCAGGTCATCCACAAAGGCATGCCCACTCATACGTGGAGTCAGAGAGTGGACCATATGTTAGAAGGGCTGACATCTAGGAAGCTGGTATCCATATGCCTTTCACATCTACATTCATGTGTCCAGGTTTAGACACCCATTAATACCTGATCAGCCAATACCATTCCTTACACACCCATATCCACACGTTTGGACTTGACCTGCATGCACGCCTATTACATTCCATACAACTGTCACATAAGTGGAGTACAAAATATGTGGCACCATGCTAGGGGACAATTGCCCACCCAGTCCTACATGTACATTACAATACAGGGATGTACCAATTTGTGTACAAAATGGTGCATCACTGTGTTGTGAGAATGACGGTGTGTGCCAATGCCAATATTTTTCACAACGGTGCACATTTAAGTCACATATGGGCCTACGTGTGGCTTGTCATCACCTTATTTACAAAATGCTGCCCATTGAGCACCACAAACCTGACAAGATATGACTCTCTGCTTGTGAATGGGGAACCCTTAAATGGGACGCAGTGTCACCATCCAGCCTACTTTGATATCTGCAAAAACAACAGATGATGGATGGAATGCAGAACAAATCAAACATTCATCCCCATTCACAGATCTGGGTTTAATCCATGAGTTTTTTTGCTTGCCATGACATTCCAGTTTAGGCCCAGCCATATGTAAATCAGTCTTGACCCTGTTCCTCATGGGAACAATCTAGCCCGAACTACCAGGCCACATCTTTCCTGTACCAGAAACAAGCACCCTCAAATCGGTTTCATCAGCCAGGCTAGCTTGAATCTGGTGTCATAGCAAGCACGGGACCCACGTCTGGGCATACCCTTCCCACTTGGGGCAACAAATACGAAAACAACAGATGATAAACGGAATGCAGAACAAATCAAACATTCACCCCCAGTCACAGATCAGGGTTTAATCCATCAGTTTTTTTGCTTGCCATGCTATTCCAGTTTGGACCCAGCCATATGCAAATCAGTTCTGTTGTGCATGTCTTCTTCCCCTGCTTACTCGTCTTCACTGTCCACAGGCTCCACAGCTGCAACAACACCACCATCTGGACCACCCTCCTGCAGAAAAGGCACCTGTCGTTGCAAAGCCAAGTTATGAAGCATACAGCAGGCCACGATGATCTGGCACACCTTCTTTGGTGAGTAGAATAGGGATCCACCTGTCATATGGAGGCACCTGAACCTGGCCTTCAGGAGGCCGAAGGTCCGCTCGATCACTCTCCTAGTTCGCCCATGGGCCTCATTGTAGCGTTCCTCTGCCCTTGTCCTGGGATTCCTCACTGGTGTCAGTAGCCATGACAGGTTGGGGTAACCAGAGTCACCTGCAAATGGTGAGGGACAACTGTTAGACATGCACTAACCTGGAGGGATATCCCCAAACCCAGACAACCATTCCCACTGACTTGCTTCCAGGTGCTCTCTGGAGTTGACCCATCACATAAGGGATGCAGCTATTCTGCAGGATGTAGGCATCATGCACTGAGCCAGGGAACTTGGCATTCACAAGGGAGATGTACTAGTCTGCCAAACATACTATCTGTACATTCATAGAATGATAACTCTTCCGGTTTCTGTACACCTGTTCACCCCTGTGGGGGGGGACCAAAGCCACATGTGTCCCATCAATGGCACCTATGATGTTGGGGATGTGTCCCAGGGGATAAAAATCACCTTTCACTGTAGGCAAATCCTCCACCTGAGGGAAAACAATGTAGCTCTGCATGTGTTTCAGAAGGGCAGACAACACTCTGGACAATGCATTGGAAAACATAGGCTGGGACATCCCTGATGCCATGGCCACTGTTGTCTGAAAGGAACCACTTGCAAGGAAATGGAGCACTGACAGCACCTGCACTTGAGGGGGGATTCCTGTGGGATGGCGGATTGCTGACATCGGGTCTGGCTCCAACTGGGTGCACAGTTCCTGGATTGTGGCACGCTCAAGCCTGTAGGTGATAATCAAATGTCGCTCCTCTATTGTCGACAGGTCCACCAACGGTCGGTACACCAGAGGATGCCGCCATCTCCTCACATGTCCCAGCGGACGGTGCCTATGGAGGACAACAGCGATCACAGAGTCAAACAACTCAGAGGTACGTACCCACAGTTTACACAGAACACCTATCATACACAAAAGGTGGCCTGTATGTGTGTTGAGTCTAGGCCTAGGTATGAGTGATGCAGTTGGAAATGAAGCCATGTGGGCCCCTGAAATGGCGGCTGCCTGACCTCTAAAGTGGGACAATGGGATGTGAGGTAACTGCGCTGGTGTTGTACACCGTCGCAGTAGGCGGTCGAAGACCGCGGCGCAATGCTGCATTGGTTAACATTGGACCCTATGGGTCACAGGAGCCAATGGCGATGTACGCCGGCGGTGACAGTAGGCACGGCCGCAGAGGTGACCACCATTTTCTATCACTTCAATCACTCGATAGCTGATCTTCGACAGGAGAGGACCTACACTGCAAGTGCTGCTGTGACCTCGGTCTGGAAGAGTCAATGGCTCGAGTGTCTGGAGAAAGGGCCCCTGCCTTCACATCGGAGGAGTTGGAGAAACTTGTGGGTGGGGTCCTCCCCCATTACACGCTACTCTACGGTCCTCCAGACAAACAGGTCAGTACACTGGGAGCATGCTGTATGGAGAGAGCTGGATGTAAGAAGGAAGGGGGGAGAGTGCTGCATGCATGAAAGACGGTGAATGCATGTGCCACATGGCAAGGGTAGGAATGGGGGCCAATCACTTCGACTGTGCAGTTGGTAATAACTTCTCTTTTTCCCGTGTACATTTCATGTAGGTCAGCGCCCACCAGAAGAAAGATATTTGGCGTGCCATCGCCAAGGACGTCCGGACCCTGGGGGTCTACCACAGACGGAGCACCCACTGCCGGAAAAGATGGGAGGACATTCGCCGCTGGAGCAAGAAGACGGCGGAGGCTCAGCTGGGGATGGTCTCCCAACGTGGGAGGGGTGCCCGTCGCACCATAACCCCCCTGATGTTCAGGATCCTGGTGGTGGCCTACCTGGAGTTGGATGGCCGCTTGAGGGCATC
This sequence comes from Pleurodeles waltl, assembly GCF_031143425.1. Lineage (NCBI taxonomy): Eukaryota > Metazoa > Chordata > Amphibia > Caudata > Salamandridae > Pleurodeles > Pleurodeles waltl. The sequence continues at coordinate 725,207,317 of NC_090437.1, forward strand.
ACAGCAGACACAAGGGGGTGAGCACACTCTCATTCTGCTGACTTTGCGTGCAGTGGAGGTGTCTGGGTGGGGGAGGAGGGCTGTGGGTTTCCCTAGGCCAGGGCGAGTTCCGTAGGCAAGGCCCCTCCGTTTGTCAGGCCATGTGGCACCCCAGCCCACCTTTGTAGAGTGCCAAGTACAGGTAGTCATGCCCCTGTGTCATCTATGTTTGCAGAGGTCGTCCATAGCCTTGTAGGCCATTTCCCAGAAATTGAACAGTGGAGCCCAAGAGCGCAGCGTAGTGCAGGGGGCTTCTGTGTCTGTCGTGTCTGCCAACGGTAGCGGTAATGCATGCACTCAACATGTCTTTCTTCTATCTTCCCCCCCCTTTTTGTGGTCTCCCTGTTCTTGTGTGCATTAGCATCATCAGGTGGAGGAGCAGTGGCAACGGAGCACGAGGGAGCTGCATCCCACATGGCCCTGGTGGCCGACACAACGGAGTATGAATTTATCAGTGGGACGGAGGGCGAGGGGAGCTCCACGACGGGGACAGGAGCTGACACCAGCGACACGGACTCGTCCTCTGATGGGAGCTCCCTTGTGGTGGCGGCAACATCTGTGCCCCCCACATCTACAGGTACAGCCGCCACCCCCCCGCCAGCACCGCCCTCCCAGCAGCCCCTCGGCCTTTGCCCGTGCCTGCTCACCCAGGAGGGTGGGCATCACCTTCACCCCAGCACCTCAGGCCCTGCCCCAGTCACCCCTGCTGCCCTCAGTGAGGAGGCCATTGACCTCCTCAGGTCCCTCACTGTTGGGCAGTCTACCATTTTGAATGCCATCCAGGGTGTAGAGAAGCAGTTGCAACAAACCAATGCATTCCTGGAGGGCATTCATTCTGGTCAGGCGGCCCTTCACCGAGCTTTACAGACTCTGGCCTCAGCACTGATGGCAGCCATTGTCCCCGTCTCTAACCTCCCCCCTCCAACTTCCTCAACCCCGACCCAATCCCCTGTACCTCAGCCTATCCCAAGCACACCTACAGACCAACATGCACACACCTCAACAAACAAGGGAAGCTCAGGCAAACATAAGCACCACATATCCCACAGGCACTCACGCAAGCATCACACACATGCAGACACACCAACATCCACTGCCTCCACTGTGTCCCCCTCCTCCTCGTCTCCCTCCTCCCTCCCAGTCTCGTCTACACTCACATCTGCATGCAGCACCTCTACAGCCACTACATCCCTCTCCAGCACACCCACCACCACACCCCGCTCATGTGCAGTCACCACCCCCACTACCATTTACACGTCCCCTCTGTCCTCTCCCAGTGTGTCTGTGACGCCCTCTCCCAAGATACACAAACGCAGGCACATACCCACCCAACAGCCATCCATCTCATGACAGCCTCCAGCGCATGTATCTTCACCCAAAGTCACCAAACGCACACCTCCTACAACCACCACCTCTTCCTCCACTCCCAAACCCCCTCCAGCTACCCATCCCAGTGTGTCCAAAAAACTTTTCCTGTCCACCCTTGACCTCTTTCCCACACCTCCCCCACCCCGTCCGTCTCATAGGTCCTGAGCTAGCACCTCAGCCACAACATCTCCGGGACCAGTGGTGCCTGTAGTCACCGGAATCTAGAGTGCTCCGGCCACCAGGGCAGCCAGTGTGGCACGGAGCCACAGCACAGACAGTCCCCCATCTGTGAAGCATCAAAAGTTGGCCAGTGCCCGGCAGGAGAGGGGGAAGACTCCAGCCACCAAAGCCGCTCCCAGGGGTCCCGTTGGGAGTGTGGGGTCAGCTGTGACACCTTCCAAGGTGGGGAAGGGCCACAAGAAACCCGGCAAGTCTGGGAAGAGCTGCATGGCGGAGAAGACCGCCATCATCCCAGCTGCCCAGGAGACAACCGCCAGCAGCAGCCCACCTGCCCAGGAGGCCACCGCCAGCACCAGCCCAGCTGCCCAGGAGGCCACCGCCAGCACCAGCCCAGCTGCCCAGGAGGCCACTGCCAGCACCAGCCCAGCTGCCCAGGAGGCCACCGCCAGCACCAGCCCAGCTGCCCAGGAGGCCACCGCCAGCACCAGCCTAGCTGCCCAGGAGGCCACTGCCAGAACCAGCCCAGCTGCCCAGGAGGCCACCGCCAGCACCAGCCCAGCTACTCAGAAGGCTACTGCCAGCACCAGCCCAGCTGCCCAGGAGGCCACCGCCAGCACAAGCCCAGCTGCCCAGGAGGCCACCGCCAGCACAAGCCCAGCTGGGCCATGAAGGACCGCCAGCAAAAGGCCCGTTGGGCCATGAAGGACCGCCAGCCCCGGTGGGCCATGAAGGATCGCCAGCAGCTGAGACCTGCAATGGAGACCGCCATCTGAGGCACCGCTGAACAGGGCACCGCCATCTGAAGCACCGCTGAACAGGGCACAGCCATCTCAAGCACCGCTAGCCCATGAGTGGCAGGGCCACTGACGCAACTGAGTCCGTCACGGGGTGAATGATGCACTCTGGGCACCATGCCCCCTCCAGAACCAGTGGAGACTGACATCCACTACCTCTGTCCTTAACAGGATGAAGCACTCTGGGCACAAAGCCCCCTCCAGAACCAGTGGAGAAAGGCATCCACTACCTCAGTCCTTGGCAGAATGAAGCACTCTAGGCATAAGGCCCCCTCCAGAACCAGTCGAGACTGACATCCACTACCTCTGTCCTTAACAGGATGAAGCACTCTGGGCACCATGCCCCCTCCAGAACCAGTGGAGACTGTCATCCACTACCTCTGTCCTTAACAGGATGAAGCACTCTGGGCACCATGCCCACTCCAGAACCAGTGGAGACTTTCATCCACTACCGCTGTCCTTAACAGGATGAAGTACTCTGGGCACCATGCCACCTCCAGAACCAGTGGAGACTGACATCCACTACCTCTATCCTTAACAGGATGAAGCACTCTGGGCACAAAGCCCCCTCCAGAACCAGTGGAGAAAGGCATCCACTACCTCAGTCGTTGGCAGGATGAAGCACTCTGGGCACAAGGCCCCCTCCAGAACCAGTGGAGACTGACATTCACTACCTCTGTCCTTAACAGGGTGAAGCACTCTGGGTACCATGCCCCCTCCAGAACCAGTGGAGACTGACATCCACTACCTCTGTCCTTAACAGGATGAAGCACTCTGGGCACCAAGCCCCCACTACCTCGGTCCTTAACAGGATGAAGCACTCTGGGCACCATGCCCCCTCCAGAACCAATGGAGACTGTCATTCACTTGTGAGACTGTGGCTTTGCACTCCCCAGGATTGAACAGTGGGCAAGCCACCCACTGTAGAGACTTGAGAGACTGTGGTTTTGCACTCACCAGGATGGAACAGTGGGCAACCCACCCACTGTAGAGACTTGAGAGACTGTGGCTTTGCACTCCCCAGAATGGAATAGTGGGCAACCCACCCACTGTAGAGACTTGAGAGACTGTGGCTTTGCACTCCCCAGGATGGTACAGTGGGCATGGAGGCCCCTCGTGGATCTGGCGTCGTGGACTCATGTGGCTGTGGTGCCCCCCCTTCCTTCCCCCTGAGGTGCCTGTAGTTTTATCATCTGATGCCCCAGCAGTGTTCTCTCCAATGGTATCTGGCCTTGTGTGTGGGCTTTGCCCATGTGTTTGTGCACATTGGCCCACGGACTATGGAACTTTGCCAAAATGTGCAGGACTTATTGCCTATGTATATATTTTTCACTATGTTCATTCTTTGATATGTATATTTCATATTGCATATTTCCCATAACTTCAATTGAGCTATAATATACTTAAATTTTAAAGATCATTTTAATTTTGTCTTTGCATTATTCCGTGGGGTTTGGGGGGTGTCACTCTGACTTGTTGCTCTGCATTGGTGTGTAGGTATTTGGGGTGGGGGGGTGGGTGTATCGCGTATGTGTGTGCCCGTAACCTTTCCTCCTCCCCCTCCCCTGTGTCGTAGGTGCAGTACTCACCGTTGTCGTCTGCGCCAGCGTTCATACTCCTGGTAGATGAGCAGGTAGACAATAGCTGGTAGGATGTTTAATTCGGGTTCCATGCTGTCCTCCTTCCTCGTGGAGTGTATAGAGGTGAGCGTTTTCCCGTTCGTAGTCTGTTTCCGCCGTGTTTTTATCGGCGGGGCTCCCGCCCCGGAAAAGGTGGCAGATTGGTGAGTTGTGATAGGGTGGGCGGTACATTGTCTGCCGCCTGCCTGTTGGCGGTGACCGCCGCGCTGTTTGTTTGTCCCGCCGTGGCGGTCGGAGTGTTAAAGTGGCGGGCTGTGTTGGCGGTTCCCGCCAGGGTCAGAATTCCATTTTTTTGACCGCCTGCCTGTTGGTGGGTTGGCCGCCGCTTTATCACCGACCGCCAGGGTTGGAATGACCCCCTAAGTCTCCCAGCTCCTCCTCCCTCATCCTTGTTAGCCTCCCCCTACCAGACATACCTCTGAGGTACAGGTGACAAAAATTATGATTCTAAAAAAAAATAAAGGAAAGGAAACTTAAGGCCCAAAAATAACAATCCCAACTAACCCAACTTAACAACTATCCCGGACAGACACCCCACAGTACAATGAAAGATACAAAAAACACACAAATATACTATCACTAGGACAAACTACAGTCAAATCCTACAAAAAACCCAACAGGAGGGACACCCCAAGCTACAATACAGAGCAAGGACACACCACTAACTCCAAGACACAACCACACAGTCAAAAGATGCACAGACTGTAAAGAGAAAGTGAAAGTACACCTACTGTACCATGCCTGTAAACAGAATTTCCTATTACATCACTTCCTGTCCCAGTGCGTCACGTTTTCTGCTATGCGTGCATTTATTTGACAAATCTGATATTTGTGTGAGTATTTCAGACGCATGATCTATGTGCATCTTTTATGTTTATGGATGCACACTGTATCAACATACAAATGGTATGGGCTGGGGTGCAGTGTGCCATTTTGTGTATGGCCACATGTGGTAGTCCATACAACAATGTGATTTGGGTGTGATTGGTCTGTTACACCAATCTGTGTTACAGAATTGACAGCATGCAAATGTATTCACGTCATGCATATGAATGCATGTGTGACAATAGCGTATCCACATATGTATGGCAGTCAGTACTATGCAACCGTTATGGAATGTTATAGTGAATTGTGTTTACTTATGTGATGTGTGTAGTTGTCTTTCTGAGCATTACATTTCAGATGACATACACAGCTCGGACATTGTTGATGATGGCTGATGAATGCTATCTAGCAAAAATGTTACCTGGCAACTGTCTCTATATGTTGATCTTGACTATGTGGTGACTTGTGTGTGGACTACACATATGTCAGACATGTGTACATATTTGGTACATACTGTGATTGGCACACTCTGCCTACATTCCACCAATATCATGTTTAGAACACAATAGTCAGATCAAAGTCATTACATTTAGCAGTGTTATTTTAATTTTTGTGTGGTGGACCTGCAGCCCTAGCTGTGTATGTTCTCATCCATTCTGATGTGTATTCCACAGACGTGTTCATCCAAAGTGTGAGGTTATGTATACCTGTGTGAGGATTGGGCCCCATGGCAGTGACAGGACTGATTTCCATGGATGTACTGCACAGGCTCAATTTCTTCCATCGCTTGTCATTCTTGGGCTAATCATGATGACAATTGTCACACATTCTCCATGCAGCCATTGCAACTCTCACACTGAGTTGTGTCAGTGGTCTGTTCAAACCTCACAGCCTCACTATATGTTGACATCCACTGTGTGGTCCCCTTGTTTACCTCCTATTTGAACATGTTGTAGTTGTGTGTGATGAGCTGTTGTTGTACATGTTGTCAACATGGATGTAAATAATATGTTGTAGTCCATAGACTGTGTCCTTCAGTTGTCACATTCAAATGATGAGGCTATTTGTGATATGTGTGACGGTAGCAGTTCAATCTTACTCATCACATGTGATGTTGCTACTGTACTCATCAGATTAGTGTTTGTGCCATGCTCCCTGAGGTTAGACTCACAATTCTGTGGTATATGATGTGTAGACTGAAGAGAACAAAGACACATTTTGTGAATAAGTGAGGTGTTTATTGTCAAAATGTACAAGGTGAGTTACTTGATTATTAAGTGAAGAAGTTCTCAATGATGTGCACTCTGCGGCGTGTCCCAGCAGCTTTGTTGTGCTGTTCCCCCTCATTTTCTTCTCCACCATCCTCTTCCTCCTCCTCCTCAGGCAGGACATCAACCTGATCAAATAAGGGGACGTTAATCAGCACACATATGTTGTGCAGGATAGCACGTCCTAATTATCTTGCAGACGATGTGTAGGGCATATGGGAGGCTGCCTCCTGTGATGACCAGGCACCTGAATCTGGACTTCAGGATGCCAAATGTCCTCTCCCTAATAGTCCGTGTCCTCCGATGTCCCTCATTATATGCTCTGCTGCTGTGCTTGGGTTGGGAAATGGGGTCATTAGCCATGGCTGTATGCCATAACCCTGATCTGCTGCAAAAGATTAATGGAGTAAGTTGTTGTTAGGGCTTGCAATAGGAATGTCATGTAGCATGACAGTTGATATAATGAGCTGGTTGTGACTCATATGTATTTGTGGTATGGTGTTAGTTCCTATCCTTGTGTAATGCCTCCTCAGCACTAGGTTGTTGGACATGACAATCTTGTGTTTGGCTCAAGGACCTGGGACATATGATTTGGATTCCAAACTGAAGGTCATGATGTATGAACCGTGCGTTGTGTAGTGCGCCTGTGTCTCAGTGTGCTATCACTAGAGGGAACATGACACATCCTCACAACACAATGGGGTCAGATGTCATGGCAACATGGTAGCACTACAGAGCCTGGACATCCCATCCATTTTGACATGCGTCATTGCAGATGATGTGTGACACTTAGGGCCTTTGAAATTGGTAAGTGAGAATGCACAACACATCTCTAAAATTGATTGCATTGTCCTGCAACATTTTGACTATGCAAAAATGCCCCATGTGTAACATGTCACTTTGCAACCCTTTGTTGTCCCCTGCGCCAGTTGCTCATATGCAGCCATGCACCAACACTACCTACCTAGCGCCAGGGTACTTGGCTAGCTGCCTTTTGGAGGTGGACGTGTTTGTGCAGGAAGGGACACCAACTTATACATATGCTGTTTTGGTGGCCAATTGGCTCTTTCTCTGTTGCAACAGTATGCAGCATGCATTGGTGGCACAATCATCTGAGTTCGAATAACAGTCTACTTCCTTATTGCAACCTGCATACAGCACCCCTGGTTTGGTGTTTGTTGTTGGCACTTCCTCAGGTTTTAGGTTACAGCTACATCTGAGCCAGCATCATCATGCTATGTATCTTGTGGTGACAGACCTGCAGCGACACACATTGCACAACCCTCCCTTTCTCCTACTGGGTCCCACTATGACATCCATGAGCTGCACTGTCTGACAGTGACTCTGCCCCATGATGGGCCATTTATTGTATCTGGTACAAACATGATGGTGTTGTGAGTCAGTGAGTGTTGCATGTGAGGTGGCACTACAGTAGGTGTGGTACCACTTATCACACATCTGGCACATGGTATGTGATGGGCATTGATCTTGTATTCCTTTGTGTGTGAGCCAATGCGTCAGGCAGATGTCTCTGCACACTACAGGTAAGTCAGGTATGTGTTGACGAGATGTAGTTGGTATAGACGCAAGTTGTCTGGTATTTGATATTTGTTCTGGCAGTAATTTGCACAGCATGGCTTGAGGGATCTGTGCCGATATAGAACTTATATGACAGGGCATGGTGTATGCTATTGACATGTCTGTGCTATTCTTTGTTTGGTGTACTGTGTGTGAAGTGTACGTAGTAGGCAACCTGTGGGCACTTGTAGTGGTCTGTGTAGTTCTACTGTTAGCAAAGGGTACTTGTCTGCACCTGTCCTTACCGTGGTGTGCCTGTCAATTGTGGGTGTGCTACGTACATGTGGGCGTATGTGTTTGTGGTGTGCACTGATTGTGCTGTACTGCAGCATGGTGCATATGTGTTGTCACCTGCACATGTGTGCTACCCTGGCCATGTGTTAATGTAGTGGTATATGTATTGTGTGTCCGGTGTGTTATGTGTATATTGCTAGATTTGTTGACTTACCCACAAGTAGACCATTTCCAAATTGTCCATCCTGGAATTGTTCATTGATCCTGCTGTGCTGGAATATGTGGGCATCATGCACACTCCCAGGATACTTGGCCAAAATGTTTATGAATAGTCACTTTGCCCTGCACATTAATGGAATACGTGTGCTTGCGATTCCGGTATAAGTGGTCTTTTGCTGCAGGTGGTACAAGCTGGACATGGATGCAGTCAATTGCACGAGCACATGCGGGAAGCCCTGGATTAGATAGAACCCCTATTTGTTCTCCTGATGCTTTTGCTGGGTTTTGGGGAAGCTGGTGTTGCAGGGTGTCAGAGAGATGATAGTGTCTAACACCTTTGGCAGGAATGCAGAGAACGACGGCTGTGAGATACCACAACCATGGCACCCGTTGTTTGGAAGGAACCACTTGCCAGCATGTGCAGGAAAGCTAGCAGCCTTGCCACAGGTGGTATGTTGTGTGGGGTCTACAGGTTGGCTGTAATTTGTGGCTCAATGTGGTGCCGCAGGTGTAGTAAGGCTTGCCGGTTCAGTCTGTAGGTCCTAATAATGTCCAGGTCCCTGAGGCCAAGGAGGGTTGTCCTTGTTCTGAAGGCCCTCTCCCTTTGTGGGCCGCATTGTAGTGGTGGTGATTGTTGGAATTGTTGCTGTCCTCTGTGCCGTCCTGCAAGCTGAATCATTATCAACTCCATCTTCTCCTGTCGGTTAGTAATATTGTTTCTGTATGGTTTCCTTAAGTAGTGGTGTGCTTGCTTTATTTTAATGCCGACCCAGGCATTACATTTTGATGCAAATCTGTGTTAACATCATTTATTGGGACTGCCTCCCAGGTGGATAAATATGGTGCTAGGGTTTTTGAGTCATTTTTTGGACTGGAACACCTACATTGCATCTCATTGCCGCAAGGAGTTTTCACGCATCCGAAAAATGACGTTAACACCAATATTTTGACGGTAGACGGGTCTAGAGTCAAAATATAAATATGATGTTGTTTGCGCTGAATTATTATTTTTAAAAAAATCAACGCAAACAAAGTATTAATATGCCCCTGACTATTTTTCACTCTAAAGTGGATCAAGAGTGTCATTTTTGCCACACTTAAATCCCTGTATTTGTACATTCATGTGCCTCTGTGTATGGATCAAGAACAGGCTTTACAAAGTGTCATACCTGTGATCAAGAAACAACAAGTCTGTGTGCTTGGGGCTGCTAATGGAACCTCAGTACTTTCTGGTACATTGACTGAAGAAACTATTCTTTTAAACTTTCTGATAACCACAAGCTCTTTCACTTGAAATCATAGCTTGTCCAAGGTTTGTATTGATTTTGGGAATGTCCTCTTTTTCTCATCACAACCCTTTTCTCAGTTGTCTCCCATGACCTTGTCCATAGGCTATGAATACTGTAGCAATAATTGCATGAAATTTCTTTAGAACAAAACAGTTACTCTGTCAGCCTCCAGTTGGGAAACGTTGGGAACAACAATTAAGTTGTTAACGCAAGCAGAACCACGCTTGCGTTAATAACAACTTCCTTTTTCTCTGCCTTAATCATGCATGTGCTGAACAATGCACATGCGTACTTAAGCCAGAGAAAAAGGGAGAGTGCATCAGGAGAGGAATCTGTCAGGTAAGTGGGTCTGGGGCAAGGTTGGGGGTAGTTTCTAGGGGTGGGGGTGGATGAAGGGCTTGGGGCAGGGGTGGAGGGTTTGGGGTAGTTTGTTTTTTGCGTCAGGGTGGGTGGATCGGGGTAGTTCTGGTTTTTAGGGGCAGGGGATCAGGCAGTTCTGTTTTTAGGGGCAGGGTGGGGGGATCGGGGTAATTCTCCTTTTAGGGGTGGTAGAGGAGGGCCAGGGTAGTTTTGTTTTGGGGGTGGAGTGGGCTGGGGTACTTTTGTTTTGGGGTGGGAGGCAGGGTAATTTGTTTTTTGTGGTGGGGTGGTGGATCAGGATAGTTTGGTGTTTGGGGTAATTTGGTTTTTGGGGGTTGGGGGACCAGGGTACTTAGGTTTTTGGGGTTGGGAGGTCGAGGTAGTTTAGTTTTTGGGGGTGGGGATGGAAGGGTCAGGATAGTTTTGTTTTTGGAGGTGGGGTGGAGTAGTTTGGTTTTTGGGGGTAGGGTGGGGTGGGGGATCGGGGTAGTTGGGAATTTAGGGACAGGAGTGGGGGGATCAGGGTAGCTTGGTATTTGGGGGTAGGGGTAGTTTGTTTTTTAGGGGGGATTGGGGTAGTTAGCTTTTTTGAGGTGGGGGATTGGGATTTTTAGGGGTGGGGTGGGGGAATCTGGGGACTTTTGTTTTTAGGGGCGAGTTGTGGGGATTGGGGGAGTTTGGTTTTTGGGGATGGTAAGATCGGGGGAGTTTTGTTTTTGGGGCAGGGTGGGGGGGTTGCTTATATTTAGGGCGGGTGGGGGAGTTCAAGAAAGGGTTTAGGGCTCATGGTGGGTGGGAGGTATCTGGGGTAGTTATGTTTTAGGGCTGGGGGTCAGGGTAGTTTTAGTATTAGGGGTGGGGTAGTTCTGGGCCATAGGGCAGGTAGGGGGTCGCACGCTAGAACCACACATGCCGTTCCCACACATGCCTTTGCTAGGTCTGCTTTTACAACGAAAAATCATTGTAAAGGCATGCATGGTTCCAGCATTAGTTGTTCCATCATACATTCCCTCCATTGCCTTAACTGATCATTTAAGACTGTTTTAAAAGGTAGTGGGTAACTAGCCATCATTTAGAATGTCCATGTACCCATTCTACCAACCTTTCTGCCAACCTTTCAGTGCCCCACCTCACGTAGAGGAGGGGGAGGTATTGTGTTACCGGTAGGAGAAATATAGCCATTTCAGCCTGTGGAAACATCATTACTGGTGCACAGCTGCTGCCTAACATAGTGCTGAAAGACACGTTGTACTTATGGCAGGCCTTCTGATAACAGGTCAACTCCTTGTTTCTTGTATGGGACCCTTACGGAAGGCATATAATTACAGATTGCCAAATAAAAAATTATTCCTCACACATTTCTAGAAAACACAAAGAGCATCAGGGACTTTGATTCCTTGCTGTCCTAAACAAACTCACAGTCTGGGTTTTTTTAGAAAAATATTGCAGACGGCCTATCATGGCATGATACTCTTGTCAACACTGGTTGTTTTTCTTTTTTAACATGCTCCCATCATGTCAGCAGGAGTACTTTTGGCAAACAAACAGCCACAGACCTTTTGACCAAATAAGGAACTGAGAGTCAGACAGTGGCAGGAGTGGTATAGTTAGCGACTTCACTGCACTAGCCATACTTTGCCTGGGTTTACCAGGGGTCAAACATTTTTACATTTTAGAAATAAGTTCTGTAACCTCTTACCTGTTGCTTTAAAAGTCTCCACTCTTTTCAAGTAAGACCTCATGCCACAAGTTCTTTTTGAAGGAAGGCACCCCATAACTCCCACTCTGGTCTGTAGCAGAAATTTCAGTTGCACCTGGTGCCTGGGTTCCCTCTGCAACAGCTTAATCTCCCCCATTCTTGAGGGCATTTTTACTCCCAAAGGCAGAGGAGACTTTTGGTATGTGCCGGCTGAAGAAATTTCCAGTTTACACTGGTCTACTGGATCTCTTCCACATGCACATAGTTTATTTACTCCACTTCAAGAACATGTTGCACTTCAGAAGAGAATTTCCAGCAGGCAAGCAGACTCATCAAGACACCCTGCTTCCCCTATCTGTGTGTGCCCAGCACTCCCATGCAAATTTAGTAAATATTTTGGTGAATCTGCCCATGGTATTTTGAACAACATTATGGGGCAGATTATGAGATGGGTTTGCTTCAGAAAAGTGTAAACCAGTGCAGTCTGTTGATTTGGGATTTACTTTCCAGTGCAGATATGGTGTTGTTCTGCTTTTTCACTTCCATGCAACACAGCACTATTGGTTGCTTTACTGTGTTACATGAAAAGCTGGTAAATACCCCCATTAGGAGCACATTTACTTAGAATTTGAGCTGTGTTTGCATCACAAAAGTAACACAAACTGTTTTTAAGGAATGTACTTTTCAGGTCAAAACTTTGTGCTGGAAAGTAGCTCTAAATTAATACAAAGTAGCACTAGCCCTGCTTTGGGCTGCTTATAGATGGTACATGGGTGTTCCCATGCAACCTATTCTGGTTTTTGATGCCATGCCCTAACAATGTTGACACAAAATAACACATCTTTTTAGACTGGAGTTAACTTGGAGAAATGTTTTTAATTGTGTGCTGCACTATATAGCACATATTCAAATTGGTAACAGTGTTAAATTATACCTAAGCATTGTATTTTGTAATGGAAGGCTACTCTTGCTGTATAAAATCTTTGCCTGTCATCACAGCGCTCTGATGCAAGGGTGGGAGGCTAAAGTGCTCCAGGACATGGAAAGGAGAGAACAACACCATATCTTAATGAATATGATGCTGTTTTGCTCTCTCCCTTTTACGTAAGGCAGCTCAGCTTGCTTCAGTATTGCCAGTTAGTGAATGTGCCCTTATAGTCTAGGAAGACCACTGGAAAGCTTTCATTGCTATTGTTATGCAATAGGGTTTCCTCAAATTAAAGTACGTTTTGGATGCTTAAGGTTATGACAATCATGTTAAGATATGTTATGACAATCATGTTAAGCTAACAAAGTGGAGGCAAGGAATTACTGTTCACATATCAGGTTTGCCTACCTCTATATAATTATAATAATGTGAACACAAAGGCCAGGGCACACCAAACGTATGGTATTCGTGTAGTATATCCAAGTGGTGATGCAAGAATTTAGTCGAAGTCCAGGTAAGTAGGTGACACAGAATATTTATTGGAGGTGAAAGCAAATGGTCACAATTCCAGTCAAATGACCATATATACTATAAATCCAAGACAGCAAAAACAGCCGACATGTGTTTCGTCTTCCAGACTTTGTCAAGGCTGTGAAATAGATGAACATAAATACCAATGCATGAAATGGAACGTGAACACAGAGATAACAAACATTTAAGTAAAGTAAACAAATGACGAGGGAAAGAGGCCCAACCACCAGTGCCCTGTGTGACAAAGAGTAATCACCTACGGGTGAGTATATAAAAACAGAAAATCACTTAATCATACCGTGCTTAACAGGAAGCGCACAAAAATTGAAAAATAGCAATTGAGGTAGAGTAACTGTATGCAAGTAATGAACATACTAAATGAGAGTGAAGTAGTGGGAAAGGCCCAACACAAAGTGACGTTAGAGTACTGATTGTGGCCTGGACGGCACCTAAACAATGGGTGTACCATGCCTTCATTGTGCAGAGAGTATTGTTGATTAGGTTATCACCAAAAAGAAAGTGCATATGTGGATAAATGCAAAAACAACCGATAATAGAAGGTCAAATACCTTTAGCTATGTGGACACATAAGGATGAAGATAAATAGGTGGGAGTCCCGAAGGTTCATGAGCAGGAAAATGGCTCCTGATGCGCCAATCAAGTACAAATACAGATAGCAAAGAGGGCTATGATAAGCCTAATGTGAAGGAAATAATAAAGTTTGTAAAACTATGGATGAATGGTGCTGTACACATAGCAGTAAGTAACAATTAAACAGTAAATGTAATTAAGTCAAGGAGGTGTAAAATAAGCCTTAAATCCTGGGTTGAGATATACGGGTGCAAAAAAAACTAGAGATTGCATAATTGTAAAAGCAAAATAAAACTAAGTTATACCACTAAAAAAGGACCAGGCAAGACGCAGGAAATGGGAATAAAAGTGAGGCACTCTCCTAAGACATATGTATATCTGTAAAGTTATATAAGATACAAAACATTAAATATAAATGCCATGGAGCTGTAAATATATTAAGCAAAATGGCTAAAGATTTTAATGGTATTAGGAGTCTAAGAAAGGGGAAGTGGCTGCGCGGGGATGTAAGTTGCCTCCTTGTAGAGAGAAAGGAAAGTTGCTTGAAGCTGGTCGCGTCGGGGGGGCTAAAAATGCCGTCCGAGCATGACCCATATAGCCAAGTATTGGCTATATGGGGAGCGAGGGGGAGAGGTATAGCGAGGTGCTGATACTCAAAGAAATTATACTGAAAAGCAAATGCGCTGGGGAGGGAAAAGAAAAAGTATATATAATTATATGCCACCTAATTGGCACGTAGAAGGAAGGTAAATGAAACGCAGGTCACGTCGGGGAAGCGGCTCAATTGCCGTCCGCGCTTGACCTGCATAAAAGTAACACATGAGCAATGGAAAGAATAAGGAGGGAGAGGTGGCGCTCAACAAGCTAGCGCATTCTTACTTTAGAAATAATATAGTTACGCCGTGCCAATCGCGTCGGTGCAAAATTAGATGTGTACTGCCTGCACGTGCGGTCGGTATTTAAATGCCAAGCAAATAAGGAACTGGATGTGGAAACTAAAAAAGGACCACGTCCACTGCACAAAATGAAAAAAGGTGGACAGAAATGGGGGCCATGTTGGAGTAATCAACACAGAGCCTATATTTCAAACGGAGTGGTGCGTAAACCAAGACAAAAGTGTGAGGAAAAGAGAAAATGTAGGTGGGAGCCCGAATAGTGACTTATATGAATTACATTGTAGTAACATGAAGTATACACTTTAACAAAGGAAGTGTAAGTTTGATGGATAAGAAGGTCATCAATAAATGAAAGGCATTACATGGGATCATATGACAGTAAACCATTATTAGAAAAATGTCCATGAAAAATTAGTACAGGCAAGTGAGGGGCATACATACAAAAATATACCAAGTGGAGATAAAAAACAACAAATTGCATATTTAATATCAGCAAGTAAAAATATGTTAGTCCAGGCAAGAGTAGCATTTTAGTTAACAACAGTCAAGTGAAATAAATCTTAAAGTGGACAAGGTGAATATCAGTTAGGTAAATAAAATTATCCACTTTTGCAGTATAGAGGCATTCGAAAAAGTCAAGTAACAGAAAAGAATTGTTAAAGATAGTGCCGATTACACATTAAGTAAGGGCAAAGGGAACGAATATACAAAAATTTAAATAAATAGAATATAGAGGAAAACATTTTACATAAACCACAGCGGTGTCCCAGACATGTGCAGTGGATTAAAGGAAGGTGTGTAGATCTTTCTCGATGTTAATCCCCTCCTCCACAACTTTGAATTTAATAATCCAGCTACTCTCAAGCTGTCTCAAAATTCAGGTTCTGTTTCCGCCTCTGGGTAGTGTATTGACCACATCAATGGCATGTATAATGATGCCTAAAACTTCTCGCTGTTCTTGAATAGCATTGTAGTGAACCGCAGAGGGGTAGTTGACGTTGTTATTGTGGATGGCTCTAATATGTTCTTGTAGCCTCTCTTTGAGTGGTCGAATGGTGCTGCCTACATAAATAAGGTTGCAAATGCAGATTAAACAGTAAACCACATATTTGGTGTTATAATTGATAAACTTATTGATCCTATAAGTGACTGGTGTGTTGTATTGAAATTTATGCAATTTGTCTTTAATGTAACAACGCATATTACAATTTCCACATTTGTAGGATCCATGTGGTGCTGAAGGTAGCCAAGTCTCTTTCAAATCAGGTGGTAGGAAACTATGACAAAGATAGTTGCGTAGGGCAGGTCTCCTACTGTAGGTGACAATCGGTTTAGGGGGGAGACTGTTCTTCAGGTGCCCATTGGCTAGTAAGAAAGACCAGTGTTTCTTGAGAATTTTAAAAATATTCCAAATCAGTGCGTTATAAGGGGTAATGAAGGAGAGTGGTCTCGATGTAACAATCCTCTTCGTGGAAGGAATCAGTAGATCGGATCTTTTAATCTGGTTAATTCTATTATTAGCTTGTCTCAACGTGTTATGTGAGTAACCCCTCCGAATGAAACGTGTGTTCATTGATTTTAGCTCTTCCTGAAAAACCATATCTTCACTACAGTTTCTTCTAATCCTAGTGAGCTCCCCATAAGGTATAGCATTGATTTGTGCGGAGGGATGTGAGCTTGTGATGTGTAGGATGGAGTTACATGCTGTAGGTTTTCTGTAGAGTTTGGAACAGATTTCATCACCTTTGATATAATCCAAGAAGTTAACATGTGATGTGCTGTGTTCACCTGAGAAGGTTATGTTATAGGTGTTAGTGTTCAGATGATGTAAAAAGAGCTCAAATGCGTCAAGGCTACCCGACCAAAAAAGGAGGACATCGTCAATGTATCTGCCCCAATATAGAATATGTTGTGTCAAATCAGGAGGACACTCCCTCCATACATGTGACCATTTAAAGAAGCCCATGTATATATTGGCAAAGGAGGGGGAAACTTTAGCCCCCGTTGCCACCCCTTGAGTCTGTCTATACCATGTCCCATTATTTACAAAGATGTTATTGTCCAAAACCAATTTAATCAAGTCTAGAAGCATGTTAGAATGTTCTAGAAATTAAACTTCGCAGATATCTATGAAGTGCTGGATGGCATGCAGGCCCATGCTCCGCGGTATACATGTATACAGTGAAGTGACGTCTAGAGTGACTAACAGATGTCCATTCGTCCAATCAAAATCGCTCAGTTTGCTAAGAAGGTCTTTTGTATCGCTCAGTTTGCTAAGAAGGTCTTTTGTATCCCTGATAAAGGAAGGAAGGTTAATAACCAATGGTTGCAGGAAAAGGTCGATGTTTTCCGAGATTCGTTTGGTCAGTGAGCCAATGCCTGAAATGAAAGGTCTCCCAGGTGGAAAAAGGCCTGGTTTGTGTATTTTGGGTAGAATGTAAATGCAGGGGGAAGTTGGAGTGGGATTGCACATGTATTTGAACTCTAAGGGCCTGATTCTAACTTTGGAGGACGGTGTTAAACCGTCCCAAAAGTGGCGGATATACCACCTGCCGTATTACGAGTTCCATAGGATATAATGGACTCGTAATACGGTAGGTGGTATATCCGCCACTTTTGGGACGGTTTAACACCGTCCTCCAAAGTTAGAATCAGGCCCTAAGTCTGTGATGAGACTTCTGTCCCTCCAAAACGTTAATCTTTATATGATATGTGTGTTGACATCCGCCAGTGGGTTGTGTGATAAAGCAAGGTATGCAGCTTTGTCCTCCAATTGGTGATCTATTTCATTGATGTAATCAACTTTGTTCATGATGACAATGTTGCCCCCTTTGTCAGCTTCTTTGATGATTATGTTTTTATTGTTAGTGAGAGAGTGCAGGGCTCCTATTTCGGCAATGGTGATGTTGTGTGTGATGTTTTTGCGTCCTAAACGATATAGATCTTCACGTCAATGTAAGTCTGCTGTAACCCGTTTATAAAAAATATCAATAATGTTGTCACTTGCTAGACTTGGTGTAAACTTAGAGGAGGTTTTGAAACCACTGTCACTGAATGAGTAAGCATCAATGTCTAAGTCCAACACAATATCCAATAGGGAAGGAGACATACCCGGCATCTGTTCTAGAGATAGACGGGTCTGGATGTCTTTTATATCTTTGATGGTTATATTACTGGCAGGACGAGTATCAGGCACATGGGAATCAGTCTGAACAGGTCTACCCCTAAAAAATTTACACATTTTGCAATTACGAATACATTTAAAAAGGTTAACATGTAGTTCAGTAAAGTTAGGTAAAGAAGATGGCACAAAACCCAAACCTTTGCTCAAGATGTTTATTTGTTGTGTACTCAGTTCAACATTGGTTAACTTAACAATTGAAATCTCACTGTTGATTTTCGAATCAGAATGTGTTACTTCTGATTGCGGGTGGTAGATCTCGTGGTCATTCCCTCTCTTTCCCTTGTTATGTCTGTAAGTTTTTCTCTTGCCTCTCCTGATGGGTTTGTGTGAAATTCTTCCCTCCTGCGATTTAGTGTTTGACCCTTTCTGTACCTTTCTAATGCTAATAAAAAAGGGGATTTGTGACTTGTTGAAATCATGGCCTCGCCTATTGGGTGGTTGGTGTCACTTTCTCTGAAACTGGAGGTGCTTGAGAGATCTGTCTCACTTGTGGAGTAAGTAGAGGTTGCACCCTCATTCGGTAAGTGTGGAGGAGCTTTCTGTCTGTCCAATTTAATGTTGTCAAATTTCCGTGAGTAAGTAAATACCCTCTCATTTTTATAATTTCCCTCATCTCTTTTCAGTTTGCGGATTTCTTTGTCCTTAATATATTTTTGATGTTTAAGTAATACTTCTTTGAGTATCTTGTAGTTTTTCTCTTTGGCCTCAGGTAAGTTAATATCTTTGATTTAGTTTTCTAATGCAAGAATATCATCAATTAGTTTGTCCCTCTTGGCACGTGCATCTCTGATTAATAGGTCTATCATGCCAAAGGAAGAGGTGACTAAGAGGTGTTCACACTCCTTAAGTAGTTCTGGATTAAGATCTTCAAAAGAGGGGAATAGTATGATACGTAGACCCCTGGGAATCTGTTTGTTGTCTATGTATTTCTGTAAAATCGTGTAATGCCACCACCTTGATAATTCTTGCTTTTTTAGACGTTCAGGTTTAACAAACTTCATTTTTAGACCTTCTTGTCTTGTGAGCACTAAGTGGGTGGTGGAGTGGCTAGTGCCCGTTTGAAAAATCTCTTCAAGTAGCGCATCCCTATTGTCATCAAATGTATCCATGTTATATATTCACAAAGCAAAAAAAAGCAAAAAAAACAACACAGTAAAGTATAAGAGAAGTATAAGAGAACAATAGAATCACGGTCCTGAGTGCAACGCGGACATTGAATCAATGAAATGAAAATGAGAAGAGGTGGATAATGCCAAAGGTGCTTGCACATCAACAAACGTTTTCAGCAAGTGTCCATCAGTAGTCCTTTTCTTGTGCAAATGTTAGTAGTGGGTGCCAGGCTAGACAAACACCTACCACCTCAGGTGTAAACAGGCTCACACACTGAGAACAGTGAGTAGAAACCTCAACGATAAGAACACAAAGGCCAGGGCACACCAAATGTATAGTATTCGTGTAGTATATCCAAGTGGTGATGCAAGAATTTAATATTAACATTTTTATTTGTATGATTTGTCATACAAGACAAAGTCAGAGTGCTGCTGCATTTAATTACTTCTATTATTAAAAATATAAGCAACATATGCCAGAAATCAAAATGTGAAATAAGTAGATGAATACCCTACTGAAAATACGAATTTTAGGAGAGAGGAGGCCTGGTTAATTTTGCTTTTTGTTTGTGAATATTCACAAAACATATAATGCAACTTTCTCCCGCTCAAATTCCATTTTTTCAGGAGGAGGTCAAAATATTGCTGTCAATGATGTAGTCATCTAAATAGGCGCAGTGTCTACAGCACTTTGGAGATATGCAGCCGAACTCACAATGAGCTAGATGCCAGGCTGTGATGATTTAATCAAAACAGACAGTGGCGACGATGTATTTCCTCCCCTTATTACAGGGCCTGCATTGAGAATGCACACACCGTTTGATTTTAGGAACAGTCGATCTTTAAAGTAGAACTTTGCCTCAAACTGTTAGTTGCATGGCAGATGAAGGGGACAAAAAGATTACAGAATACTGAAAAGGTCGATATCGACAGGAGAAACAGTTTTTATGAATATTTGATTCAATGAGTGAAAATTCTAATCCCCATCCAGAAGACCGCTGTCGTTGTGGTTTTTCTTCAATGTCTTGTGGAAAGTGAACACTGTAGAAATATCCTGAAAACCTGTACACAACTCTTCTCTACATAATTTCAGGGTTGAAATTGTAAAATGCACAAACATCACGATTTCCATCAATGCTACAAAATGATGCACAATAAATTACAGAAAAGGCACCAAATGCTTTTGCCGCCGGCGTTGATTTTAACAGCTTAGCAAACAACGTAGTATTGTGGTGCTTCCTCACAGAGCTGTACTGGATATTGTGGGACTGAATCTTCAAAATCAAAACATAAATATAAATAGAAACAACCCTATACGCTGAATAGCACTGCTAACCTTTGTTTTCACAATGAACATATGCGCCTATCATCCAGACCGTTTATTTGAAAAGGCAAATTCTATATAGACAACCGACGCTAGAAGGTACATTTTTGCATGTTCAAATTTCAGTTTGCACAAATTTTTAGCGAAGCTACCGAATTGCAAAATGGGTTTAGAAACCTATAGCAAATCGTTGGAAGGGGCAAAAATTTACCCTGTTGCTCCACTGGCTTTTAGCCAGAGGCTGCTCCTTCGCAATGGCAAAGGAGCCTCACCCCACTGGCTCAGAGCCAGTAACTGAAAAATGAAACAATATTTTGTTTTCTTTTTCAGCTGCTGACTCTGAGCTAGCATGTGCAGGAATTGTTGGGGCTGGGCCATGGGAGGGGAGAGGAGGAGTGAGTGCACATAAGTGCGCATGTCTGTCTGACGGCTGTTCTAGGCCGGTCAAACAGACATGTGCACTTTGGTTTCTCCAACCCAGCTGTATTTGGCAGCCGGGTTGGAGAAACCGCACAAACTCCCTGTGCCTGAGCAAGCGCTAAACTAGCCCACTCAGGACAATCCCCGCGCTGCCCTCATGCTTGAAAATTGCATGAGAGCAGCATAGGGAATGCACAGGGAGTCTCTGAAGCTGCTGAGACCAGGAAGAGGAGCGCGAGGCGGCCGGCAGCACCAGGTAAGCTTAATTTGTTTTTTTGTTTAATGTTAAAATCCTCCACTCTAAGAGTATACTGAGTATTGATTTCAATGGTGTATGCAATAGGCATTAGGCACAGAGAAATAAATTCAACCAGGTAAGGCACAGCACATATAAGTCTTTAGACAACAGAGTAACCTTAGATGACTAGAGATGTTGGGCTTAGGGGGCAGAGCTGGCATACAGTGCTTTAAGCTGTTAGAGGAAAGCACTACAGGTAATAGGTTGTATGATCAAACAGCCAATTGATGCATCTCATAAATACACGTCAGCACTACCATGTCATTTATATGGTGACATTCCTCATAATGGAACAGGTCAATAGCTAGTTGCTGGTTAAACATAAACCAATTGAGGCAGTGGATCATTTGCCGGAGTCGAGTAAGTAAATACCCTTTGGCTGTAGTGGAGAAGAGGGCTGGAGATCTTTTGGGTGAACCATGTATGTGCTCTAAATCAGTAGAAACCCAGTTCCAGAAACTGCTGAACTGAACTTCACTTCGGTAGGCTGTGATTCCAATGATGGTGGTAGTCTTTAGGCAGTGGAGCAATACATCTAGAAGGACAATTGTGGACGACTACTGAGACAGAGTCAGTGGTTTTAAAGAAGTCTGCTGATTAACAACTACACGAGAAAGGAGATATTGACATATTACTGTTAGACCTCAGCATAATTTTAATTAAGCTGGAATAATTGGAGTAATTCAGTATTGTCACATTTTGAAAGGTCCTCGTAATAACTGATATTAGCACCATGACACCACAGCACGTGACAGTTTTTCCATTCGGGGAAAACCATACTGAGATTAGTAATGAAAAAATTAAATAGCACGAATGCGATCATTCATCTTGTTTTGGTGATCACTACCTTGCAAATGTGATCTGAAGGTTAAAAAGGCGTTTTCGAACACTAACAGCAGTTCTCTAATGTGTGCATAAATTAGTCACAATTTTAAGAAGATTGTTTTATCCTATCTGCTAGAAAATCAACTCGAAATACGTTTTTGAGTTGATATTTTATCTGATTGGACCATTTAGTCATTTTTTCAAAACAGAAATGAAGTGCCATAGATATTTGAGGCTACTGGAGATACAAGATAACTTCCTCTTTCTGTTCTTAAGACTTCTCCCTCTGCTTGTTGAGCCTTGGGTCACATTGGAATTGGATTTTGGAGGGAAAGCAACAGTCTCTTTGGCTGCCATCTCTGTTGCATTTTCATCCTTGGAATCCTAACTTTTTGGTAAAAAATCAAGTAAGTTGAGTGCAGCGCTTTTTAAAGTGTTTGTTGTTTGAGGCACAGCATGCACTGGTATTTGTGTTCCTTTGTTTTTCTATCTTTCTTGGTGAGTAACCTGGAGTTTGGAATGGAGTATGGGCCTTTGTGGGATTAAGATTTTTAAGGGAAAATGTTCGCACTTTTGATGTGGAGGCCTGGGGATAACTATACCTTTTTCCCATTTTCTTGTCTGTTTCTTGTGAATGTACTGGTTTGTTTATCATTTTACTGAGATGTTGTTTTACTGTTTGGGACTAATTCTGCCCTGCCAATGTCTTGGGTGATTTTTTAAATGTATTTTTCATATTCTCTCTTCTGATGTGTTTATTTAAAAAAAAAAACATTAGGGAATTAAAGATGCATGGCCTTGGATAAAGTGCAAAATATTGGTTATTTTTGACTGCACGTGCCTGGTAGTGGATTGGCTTGGGGTGGCTCCTGGAGTCCTGAGCCATGTAGTCAGATATTTTCCTTTGTTCTCAGCTACCTTTCTCCCCACGTGGTTATCCAAAATTTGTTTGTGAAATTATGATTGACATGATTGATATATTTTAATTAGGTAATATTTAAGCAATTTAATGTTTGTTTTGACATTGCTGATTTAATGGTGGTGGGCAAAGGGCAGTTGCATATATAGGCCCAGACACATTAGGTAAATAATATCATGACATTCTTTTCCCTGCAATTCTACAAGATGTTTTTCAGGGGCAGGTGCTCCAGGAGGGACAGGGTAAGTGTGATCTTTGTTCTCCATGCCTCCTTCTTTGCTGTCTGTGTGGCCCTGGCCATTTTGCGTAGACTGTATGGGGCATATTTATACTCTGTTTGCGCCGAATGTGCGTCAACCTTTTTGACGCACATTCGGCGCAAACCCTGCCCCATATTTATACTTTGACGTCCGACGCAGCGGGCGTCAAAGTTCCACCATGTGCGCCATTTTTTGGAAGGGGGAACCAGCCTTGCGTTAATTATATGCAAGGTAGGCATTCCCTTCCAAAAAATGACTTTAAGGCCTGTGCCCCATATTTATACTGTGACGTCATTTTGACGCACAGGAGGGGGCAGGCCTTAAAAAACGGTGCCCAGCCTGATGGGCACCGTTTTTTAACGCCTGGGTCAGGGCAGGCGTTAAGGGACCTGTGGGCTCAGAAGGAGCCCAGAGGTGCCCTCCCATGCCCCCAGGGACACCCCCTGCCACCCTTGCCCACCCCAGGAGGACACCCAAGGATGGAGGGACCCATCCCAGGGAAGTTAAGGTAAGTTCAGGTAAGTTTTTTTTTTCGTATTTTTTTGTGGCATAAGGGGGCCTGATTTGGGCCCCCCTACATGCCACTATGCACAATGACCATGCCCAGGGGACGTAAGTCCCCTGGGCATGGCCATTGGGCAAGGGGGCATGACTCCTGTCTTTGCTAAGACAGGAGTCATTTCAATGGGGGTTGGGCGTCAAAAAAAATGGCGCAAATCGGGTTGAGGCCTGAATTTTGCCTCAGACCTGACTTGCCCCATTTTTTGACGCCCAAGCTCCATTTTCCCCTACGCCGGCGCTGCCTGGTGTGAGTAATTTTTTTTTACGCACACCAGTCCGCAGCACCGGCTAATGTCATTCAATAAATAAGGCGCCCGCATGGCTCTTTGGAATGGCGTTAGCCGGCGGTAAAATTTTTAACGCACAACTGCGTTGGCGCAGTTGTCCGTCAAAAAGTAGAAATATGGGCCAATTTGTTTGAATGGAGCTGTCCTGTAGTATTTGTTCTCCATGCCTCCTTATTTGCTGGCCAGGCTGTGGTGGCCGTTTTGTGTAGCCAGTGTCCATTGTATTTGTCATAGGCCACCATTTTGTCTTTGTTTTCTATACCTTCTTTTTCAGTGGCCATGTGGTGGATGGACTATCTACCACCATTTTGTGCAGCTAGTGTGTGTTTCAATCATTTCTTTGACTTTTATAATCCATTTTCTAGGAACACTGATAGAAGAGGCCTTTAACCTTTCTGTTCATTTTTGTGTGTGTTTTCACTGGCTGTGCGGTGACCACCCTTCTTGGAGCCAGTGAGTGTGTGTGTGTTTGGTGGTTGGTTTGTCTTTGGTTTCTATGCCTCATTCTTTAGTGACCATGTGGTAGATGAAATACATACCACCATGTTGTGGAACCAGTGTGTGTTTAAATAATTTCTTAGACTTTTAAAAGCCATTATCTAAGTACACTGATAGAGGAGGCATGTGACACTTCTATTAATTTTTTTGTGTTTTTCCTAATTTATGTATTTGTTCTTGTAGCTTATTGCAGTACAGTTTATGATTTTTGTAACTTCATGTTTGCAATGTTTGCCTGCTCCCTGCCTCTCATAGAAGTCTCATAGGCCTTGGAGGGACACTACAATTTTTTCAGACATTAATGGGATTTGATTCCCTACACCCACTGCCTCTCACAAGGGCCTCATGGGCCATGGAGAGACACCAGCTATTATTTTATTTGTTTGTTTAATTATCTCCCTGTACCTCCTGTTTTCATAGGGGTCCCTGGATGAACACCAGTGTATCAATAATTAATTTATTCACTTACTGTTCCATACACCTCCTGTTTCCCATGGGGGCTCATAGTCCTGGTGGACAACAGCTATTATCTAGTTAACTTATTCGATTTTTTCCCTGCACCCACTGCCTCCCATAGGGGTCCAATGGGAGGGAAGGGGGGTACAACGTAACCAATGTAATCTTTCCTGTGTAATGTTGTCATGAGAACAATATTTAGTTTATGTGTGGTTTGGGTACACTATTGTTAAACATTTATGATGATGATGAATCCAATTGTGTTATATTAGCTAGTTTCAGACTGCCCATGTCTCACTGACCTCCTGTTTTTCATTTTTATGGTTGCTTGCAGATGCACATACATTCCTAACAATAATGGTACGGAGAGAAGTCTGTGAATTAGCTGACAGTGACACCTGTGCCCTCTTCTGCTAAGTGCATCACCATGTTCAGAGTGCCAGTTGCTAGTGTTAAGAAGATGGCACCAAAGAAAGAGGTTCCTGCAATGAAAGTGGCCAGTAGAGAAAAGAAGTCTGTTGCTACCACTGGCATCAGCCCTCTCCTTTTTCAGGAAACATGACATACCTGCTACCCTGTCGTCTGGAAAGGAAGAGGTGGGGAGGATCACTCCTGAGTCAATGGCACCAACACCAACACCAACAAAACTTAAGCCCATGTCTGTCTGCAATCATGACTGCAATCTTAGAAAGCAGTAAATCTGAAATATACTTGTCTCAGCTGCAAACTGGAAAGTAAACAACAAGAGCTGCAGTAAGCAGTAGATCTCCCAGAAGTAGGAACAGAATGGGAGGTTAAGCTTTCTGCTGAGCAACAAGTTGAGATGGATTCTCCCCCCCATCGGCCTTATGATCTCCTGCATGGAAAAGAAATAGTACTTCCATTTTCTCCAAGCCGCCTCACTGATGATTAACACATTGATTGGACCCTGGCAGAGTCTGAGACCTGCCACTTGAGAGAAGGGAAAAGGAAGGATGGTTCCTCAAACCATTGCAAGTAAGGAAGGTGATAATGATGATGAGCCAATGACCGTCAGTGTGGAGAGTGGCATAGGGTAAGTAGAACACACCTATATTCAACCTGTACAGAGGCATGTGGTTCCATCAACACCAGTGGCTGTCATATAGACAAGACCACAGAAACCTGCAGCCACCACCTCTACAACAATTGGAGATAATATTACAGTATGCACCATTTGCAACAACAGAGTTTGCCATGGTAAGCCAGGTGGGCATTAGGTTACCAGAAGCTAACTGTCCCATTTAAAAAACACAACATGCAATCATCTGTGCATTGTGTGCAATCCTCACCCGCGACAACCTCTGCATTGCATGAGGCACATCAGGATACAGTGACTTCTACCCCTACGTGTCCCAGCGGCCGACATGCTGCTTGTACCCAAAGGTCACTTGTGGCAGTAGTAGCGTAACAAAAAGAGCCTACTATGAAGGTTATGTTTAACAATGAGTCTATGTACCATTGAAGCCATGAAAAAGTCTGTTTTTACAATGGAACAATGTTAGCGCTTGACCTTCTCTCTTTTTTTTTGTGGAAGTAGTGGACTTTCTGAAATTTGTGGAGGCCCTCTGCCCAAAAAACGTGGAAGGCTCATAGCTCATTTTGCCACAGTTGCTGTCACCAGTTGATGACAAAGCTATGAAGTAGATCATTGTTCAGTCCAACCACCTGATGACAGATCTGACAGACGTGGACTTGATGTCAGGCAACGAATTACATGGCCATCACTGCACACACAATCTCTTTGCTGGAGTTAAGTGAAAGCTAGCTACTGGTATGACAGTTGGAGATAGTTTTCCAGACATTCAATGACATGTAACGGTTGCATTGTTCACCATACAGAAATCACATACAGCTGCCAACATCTTAGATGAGTTTAATACTAAGGTCTATGAATGCCTTCAACACAAAGGTCTCAAAAATTGTTTTTTTTGCTACTGACAATGTGAGTAATATAGTCGAAGGCCAGGCTATTTCAGAACCCTGTGTTTATACCACAACCTAATTGTGCAGGACTTTCTAAAAAAGAATATAGCCAGCAACATATTAGTCACCAGCTGAACAATATGCACTCATTTCAGTCATTCATTCAAAGCCCGGATGCTTAGAAACTACCAGTAAAAGCCCTCAATAGAAGGTGCCAAAATGTTGGAACTCAGCCTATTACATTCTACAATGCCTATTTGAGCAGTATGAGTCTATTATGTAATTCAAAGAAGAGGGGGTGCAACCGTGACAGCTATGACATGGAGATGGACAAATGATTTTTAAGGGAGTGCCTGATAGAACTACTACTTTCTTTGAGATTATGACATAGGAAGTCAGCTAGAATGAGAGTAACATGAGACTAACAATCCAGTTGATGCATCTGCTAAGGGATCATTTGCAAAAGCTGGAAAAAATGTTCACCAGTGTCAGTGAAGAAGCAGATACTTTGGAAGTTAGCTTAAATCTTCACTTGAACACTACGCAAAAGACTACATTTGCACCACAATATTGGATCACCGATGCAAAAAAGCGCTGGCCTCATTCACTTCTTTAATAGAAATGGATGTCTAAGTTTACAAGATTTGGATCGTCAGTAAAGTGAGTGATCAAAATAGAACAACTGCAAACTCAAGCTTAGGGTACAAGCTCTGAAAGGCAGCCTTCAACCTCCAAAGACAGTGGTGCTGACGGCTCCTAGTCTCTGCAGCAGCAACCAAGACCATCACCAGCTACTAAAGTCAAAGGAAGAATGGAATCATGTTCTCTGCCAACCTCTGCAAAATGTTGGTTTCATTTGGCAGGACTTATATCAAGTGCAGAGATGCAGACAACACCGGCACAGCAAACGGCAGAGCCAATGACAATTGAAAATGATGGCTATTGGGATCAACTATCAGAGATGTACCTGGATCAAGAATCATTGACGTTTTAGTATGAGAAGAGGGCACAGTGGCCACAGCTCAGCAGACTGGCAATAAGGAATCTACCATATTCAGTGACCAGAGTATCTTCTGAATGTGTGTTCAGTGTACCTGCCACAATTGTCACAGTCAGCAGGACCAGTCACTCACTTCAAAACATGGAGAGACTGACAACTATTCATATCCAAACATGAACCACTATTTCATATCCAAACACTATGTAGTGTGACATCACAAGTGTGGTGAGTTATTATCCTCCGGATGATCCCCATGAATTTGACTGAGTTTAATTATTAACTCTACTTTGCCTACTCTTACATCAGAAGCCACATTTAGGAGGACTGTTTTTTTTTTAATATGCATATTTTTTTCTTTTTAAAAAGTTTTTGTTGACATTTTCTTCTAGCTATAACATCCTTTTAACTTTCGTCTTTTGTTTATTCAGTGACTAGCAAGCTAGATAGATAGATAGAAAGATAGACAGAACAATAGATTGATTGATAGCAATGTTATATTTATAGTGTGATTTATGGCACCCATTGTTAATAAACTGAAATATAGTGGACTAGTGTGCATGGCACAGACAGTAAACCAAGGATGACACAGCTATTGTTTGCCCAGGGCAATAGAAGCCTCATTTCCACCAAAAAGATATAAAAGGAGCCTCCCATCTCTAGCCTTTGTTTCATTCCCTTGCTGGGCTGCCAAGTGCTCCTTGTGATCATGAAGCTTACCTTGGCTCTCCAATATTTACATTTTATGTTTGCATTCCACAGGCCTTCACTTCTGTAGGAATGCTCCATAGCACTCCTGCTTTACAGATCAGTCCTGCACCCAAGGCACAAAATGCCACAAGAATGAAGATCCACTGTTGATTTGTATACAGTATCATTTTTCTTTTCCTAACTATAACTAATTTGCTTTACTGTGTGTGTCCTCCCTATTTTGCATTTTGTAAAGCCTAGGACACAAATCAATTATATAACTTAGGAGTCTGGGGGGCTGAAGGAGCATTTTTGTTGGGTAATTAGATTGTCATTCACCATTCACAACAAATGTGTGGGCTCATCGATTTGATGAATGGAGTGTTTGTCTATGTCTCACCTTTGTACAATTCCCTCTACCCATCCCTTCAAGGAATCCCTAACCCTCTTCCCCCAGGTTGTGTGATCAATTGAGGTGTGTGTTAATTTGAACTACCAACATACTTGTTGGGGGAGATGTGGTTAAACCTACACCAACTGTTACAGAAGGTGATTGTCAAAATGTACACATTTGCCCACACCACCCCTCCTACCCAGGCATGAAAGGGACATTATAGTGCTTAGACTTAATTATAGCAATGTTTTTACACTATCTATGCCAAATGGATTCTACTGAAGTAGTCTTCACCTGTGTCCTGACTCCTGAGACTTGAGGGCTTCATTATGTTTACTTTAGTAAATAACCCAACAGTATGTTGCTAGTTATTGTTTTGTCATTGTGGTCTCAGTTATGGATTGTCCTCCCACTGTGTTTGTTTAGGCTAGTTGCCTGGGATGCATGTTCAGAATTCTTTAGTTAGTACACCCTACCAATTTCATTTCAAATAAGATAGTTTTAGTGTATTTTGACAGAGCCCAATAAAAGTTACTAGCTGTAGATGGTAGGGCAAGGACATTAAGAAAGTAGTACATACATATTATTGATGGGAGGATCAGTGCTACAGATGATCAAGCCATAACGTTAGGGAGGCTTGTGTGGTTCTAGTCAGTTTTGTGGTTTGGGATATACATTGTGTGACAATTGCTTTGCAATAGGACAGTTGTGGAGGACTGCTTCTTGTTACTACGTAGGTAGTGCTTCCTGTTAATTAACGGTGATATTACACTAGCTGGTAATGCAAGGCAGTTTTCAGATGATGTTGCGAGGAGTGTGGCGTTGATGGCTGGGAACTTTCACTGCCTGTGGAGGCAGCAGTAACATTACCAGGGTCAATCTAGCTGGCAGACTGAGGCCCATGTGGCTGCTCCTTCTGCTACTCTT
Organism: Pleurodeles waltl; assembly: GCF_031143425.1. Classification (NCBI taxonomy): domain Eukaryota; kingdom Metazoa; phylum Chordata; class Amphibia; order Caudata; family Salamandridae; genus Pleurodeles; species Pleurodeles waltl. The sequence continues at coordinate 725,236,849 of NC_090437.1, forward strand.
CCACCAGTGATTGGAGCTGATTGGCTGCCTCCCATCTGGTTTGGGCCCCTGGGACATGTCCTCCACCCGGAGTAGCTAGATGATCCAAAGAAATAAAAAAAGAACATGAATTTTAGTGCTCAATGCAAACACTTGTTTATATACAGTCCTACCATAGCATAACATTGCTGGTTTCCTAGGTCCATTGGTTTGATTCTTGGTCACAGGGCCAAGATGTTTCCTATACATACTTCACGTAAGGCAATAGCAGTGTTTGATAATAATTAATCCATTACCACTACCATAATCAAAATATCTTTGCTTTTTGCAAAATGATGAAAAGGTGAAACGATTTCAAAATGTTACACTAGCCACACAAACCTCATTGTGAGCTACTGTTAATAATTTAATTCACTGCCATTGTAAATTTACAATTTAAGATGGGATTGCAATTTGTGAGCTGTCTGGAACAGAAACAAATGTATGAAGAGGTAGGTGAGTGGGCACTAGATAATGCACCTTTTCTTCTACCAAGTCAAGAGAGGATGAGACAGCTGGATAGTTTATGAAAGGATTGCTAACTGGTTTTGGAATAAAGGAAGGAAAACCTTAACAAATGAAGTAGTTGTCATTAATAAAGGAAAGTGACTTACCACTCATCCTAGCAGTCAATTTGTCCCCCTTTGAACGATGGTCTCTGTCCTTCTCCTCACAACCCTGGAGTACTCTGCACTTATTCAAACACCTCATGCACATATTTAGATTCCTCTTACTGCCACAAATGTTTTGCAGAAATTATAGAAACAATACCTCACTAATGTGAGGCTATCCTTACCTATCCTTTAACCAGAGTATCACTTTGAAAGGGTTAATTTACATTTTAAAATCCAAGTGCACAACCATTCAATATTATAACATTGTTTTCTTTGAATAAAGAGACATGGCTACAAACTGATCTAAAACAATGAAGAAGTGGATGGGAATGGGAAGGAGCTATGGTATTGATGTCCTGCCATGCTATTCTGTCATGACATTATGAAACCTTATATCACATGTTCTAATACACGGAAAGATAGAGAGGAGACAGAATAGTTATAATTAGATACTCTTTGAAAAAAGGCATTTTTAAGACAAACAAATCTACTGCCTGACTAAGCAATCCTTTTCCTCCCTTCATCTCAACCCTAAAAATAAAATAGTTCTGTCTTCAACATAGTTTCTTACAAATTATATTGCTCCTCCACTCGCTTTATATAGTTTTACTATTTTCTCACTCTAAAAGCAAAGCCAGTCTCTCACAGTGTACTACACGAAACAGAGATGTGGAGCAAATATGTATAAGAGGAGGAGGGAAATGTTTCTGTCATTTAAAAAAGGGGTATGTAAGGAAAGCTAATGACAGGAGGAAAACGTCAGCTGATAATGAACATTAGATCAAGGGAATTTAGGAAAATGAAAAATTCTGAAAAAAATAGCACATACTTAGTAAATAATTATTAAACATGATGACTTACCAGCACCAACAAAAGCAGCTTCTGAAGCTGGGGCATCAACTGCAGCACAATCACCCTACGTTCTGGCCATGCTACTGCTGTTGCTGCTGCTTGCAGCGCTCTTCTCTCTCATCATCTGCTGCTTGGTTCTCTTTAGTTCATCAGAAATGAGGAAAGGTAAATATAATGATTAATTTAGCACTACTTTCTACAAAAGGGCATTTTTACAGGCATACAATGCACTGTCTGACTAACCAATCCTGTTCCTCCCTTCAACCTTAGCCATAAAATTAGTTTTCTTTCCTAAACAAATGTGTTTGCATCTTCTTGCTATTTTCCTCAATTCATACTTTTTTGCTATTGGTGGGCAAAGTCAATCTCCATTAGGGTTCTGCAACTCATATAGATGGAGGCATTATAAGCGATATAAAACAAAGTCATGGAGGAAAGCCAACACCCCTAATGTTAGACTAACCTAGTGACATCACTTAAGTCAGCCCAATCACAAATCTGGCTCACCATGGAACGGAACCCGGGCAGTATGATTCACTTGCTATCCACTCTACTCAGCCCTCCAGTCCTGCACTAGTCAGGTTGCCAACATGCCTCATTACCTTGCATCACATGCACTGCCCAAAGTGTATAGAGAAACCTGAATGTATACCCACTCATTTGAAACAAAGGAAGTGAACACAGGCACCCCTGATGCACACATCAACATTAAGAAACCACTTGGTCTTTTCACTGCAAACATGTTACCACACACATAAATAAATGTCTTTGTTGCACCACAGACACAGGTGTCCATATAGTTATAGTTAGGGTCCAATTTCCCGAGGAAGAGTTTTTTTTAGTTTGCTAATAACATTGGTTCTGTTTGTTGAATCTGCTTGGAATTTTCAAAATTAGTTAGCCAGTCACTTCACTGCTGTCTGAAAAGTTTTAGGGTGAACCATCAAGTGTGGGCCAAGAAAAATGGAGGGGTCTCAAAATGCATTTGCCCCATAGGGATTTTAGGCACAACTACAGCCCGAACTGCAGAATGGAATTACACAACATTTGGCAGAAATCTAGATTTTGGTTCAGATAATGCTGTTTGTTATTTGGTGTAAATATGTTCAGTAGTTTTGGAGTGGTTACATTAAAAAAAGTTATGCATATCTAGATCCTCAGCTCTCATACCAACAGAAATGCCATTTTTGACTGGCCGCAACCTCAGAGGAAAGTTGCAACTGCCATTTGGTGCATTGGTACTCAGTTCCCAGGAAGGAAAATAAAAGTTAAAAGTGATAGAAGGAGCTAGGGTAGAGGTACTGTGACCCCATGAGACTCATGGAGGAGTCTGTGAGGGATGCCTCATGAGGAGGAATTTTCCCAAAATGTTTATTTAGGCATAAGAGGATCCGCGGATCCACCAGAGTGCTCAGCTTAACCCCCTGTGTGCTCCACAGCATATATGCTTACCCCAATTAAAACAAGCTTTGGTAAATGCATTAAGTATTACCCCTGAGGTTAGTAATAAGTGAACAGGTGTGGGAGCAGTGTATGAGTGCAGGGAGGATGGGTCTGAGTGCTCTCTGTGCAGGGTGAATGGTGCATGAATTAAGTTTGATAAGTGTGTGAGTGGAGGGTGAAAGTGCCTCAATGCATGGTGATCGATGGCATATAGTTCTGTAGTGTAGATTCCAGTGGCATAAAGTTCAGTGGTGGAGAATGCAGTAGTGCAGAGTAGGGTAGCATAGAGTTCAGTGGCAGAGAGTGCAGTGTTGTAGTGTGCAGTAGTATAGGGTGGTGTACCTAACATTGGCTTAGAATTCAGTGGGCTAGTGCAGTGGTGTACAGGTAAGTGGCATAGAGTGGGGGAGAGTGCAATGATGTAGAGTGCAGTGGTGCAGAGTTGATTGTTTCAGAGTAGAGTGAAGTGGCATTGAGTGGAGCGGTGCAAGGAAGAGTACAGTGGAGTAGAATGACAGCGTAAAGTGGAGTAGAGTACAATGTCATAGAACGCAGTGGTGCAGAGTAGATTAGAGTGGCGTACAGAGAATTGGCTTAGAATGTAGGGGCGTAGGGTAGAGTGGTACAGAATAGAGTGCATAGGCGTAGAGATTATTGGCATGAAGTACAGTGGCATAGAGTGCAATGTTGCAGTGTGGTGTAAAGTGGAGCTTGGCACAGTAGAGTGGAGTGGCCTAGACTGGAGGGTGTAGAGGAGAGTGCATTGGCATAACGTAGAGTGGTGCAACGTAGAGCAGCACAGAGCAAAGTGTTGTATGGTGAAGTGGTGTAGAGTGGAGTGTGCAGTGTGGAGTAGAGTGCAGTGGCATGGTGTAAAGTGGAGCGGTGCAGAGTAGAGTACAGTAGTGTTGAGTGGTACAGATTAGAGTGGATTGGCATAGAGTGGCGTATGCATGGTGTGGTAGGACACTGCCATTACAGACATCACATTTGTAATTGAAGTGACCATTGCATTTGCACAGACATACTGTTTTACTAGTAAAACTATACAGCTCACAGATGATAAGGTGTGAAATGGCATCACCTAGTGTACTGATTTGTTTTGGTCATATTAAAGTATTTGTTTACAACACACCTCAGACTTAACAACAAAACTGTGCTTCATTTATGCTTTGCTAATTCTGTTCAGTGTACAATTCAACCAGGCATAGTGTAGGAGGCTGGACTGGCTTGTAGTGAGTACCAAGGGGTACTTACACCTTGCACCAGGCCCAGGTATCCCTTATTAGTGTATAGGGGTGTCTAGCAGCTTAGGCTGATAGAAAATGGTAGCTTAGCAGAGCAGCTTAGGCTGAACTTGGAGACGAGTGAAGCTCCTACAGTACCACTAGTTTCACTTGCACAATATCATAAGAAAACACAATACACAAATATACTAAAAATAAAGGTACTTTATTTTTATGACAATATGCCAAAGTATCTGAGTGAGTACCCTCAGTATGAGGATAGCAAATATACACAAGATATATGTACACAATACCAAAAATATGCAGTATAGTATTAGAAAACAGTGCAAACAATGTATAGTTACAATAGGATGCAATGGGAGCACATAGGGATAGGGGCAACACAAACCATATACTCCAAAAGTGGAATGCGAACCACCAATGGACCCCAAACCTATGTGACCTTGTAGAGGGTCACTGGGACTGCAAGAAAACAGTGAGGGTTAGAAAAATAGCCCACCCCAAGACCCTGAAAAGTGAGTGCAAAGTGCACTAAAGTTCCCCAAAGAGCACAGAAGTCGTGATAGGGGAATTCTGCAGGAAAGACCAACACCAGCAATGCAACAACAATGGATTTCCAGACTAGAGTACCTGTGGAACAAGGGGACCAAGTCCAAAAGTCACGATCAAGTCGAGAGTGGGCAGATGCCCAGGAAATGCCAGCTGTGGATGCAAAGAAGCTGCTACTAGGCAGTAGAAGCTGAGGATTCTGCAAGAACGACAAGGGCTAGAAACTTCCCCTTTGGAGGATGGATGTCCTACGTCATGAAGAGTTGTGCAGAAGTGTTTTCCCGCTGAAAGACCACAAACAAGCCTTGCTAGCTGCAAATCGTGCGGTTAGGGTTTTTGGATGCTGCTGTGGCCCAGGAGGGACCAGGATGTCGGCAATTGCGTGAGGGGACAGAGGGGGCATCCAGCAAGACAAGGAGCCCTCTCAAAAGCAAGCAGCACCCGGAGAAGTGCCGGGACAGGCACTACAAAGTGGAGTGAAATGGTGCTCACCCGAAGTTGCACAAGAGAGTCCCACGCCGCCGGGGGACAACTCAGGAGGTCGTACAATGCAGGTTAGAGTGCCGTGGACCCAGGCTTGGTTCTGCACAGAGGAAATCCTGGAAAAGTGCACAGGAGCCGCAGTAGCTGCAAAAGACGTGGTTCCCAGCAATGCAGTCTGGCGTGGGGAGGCAAGGACTTACCTCCACCAAACTTGGACTGAAGAGTCACTGGACTGTGGCAGTCACTTGGACAGAGTTGCTGGATTCAAGGGACCTCGCTCGTCGTGCTAAGAGGAGACCCAGAGGACCGGTGATGCAGTTCTTTGGTGCCTGCGGTTGCAGGGGACGATTCCGTCGACCCACAGGAGATTTCTTCGGAGCTTCTAGTGCAGAGAGGAGGCAGACTACCCCCACAGCATGCACCACCAGGAAAACAGTCGAGAAGGCGGCAGGATCAGCGTTACAGTGTCGCAGTAGTCGTCTTTGCTACTTTGTTGCAGTTTTGCAGGCTTCCAGCGTGGTCAGCAGTCGATTCCTTGGCAGAAGGTGAAGAGAGAGATGCAGAGGAACTCTGATGAGCTCTTGCATTCGTTATCTGAGGAATTCCCCAAAGCAGAGACCCTAAATAGCCAGAAAAGAGGGTTTGGCTACTTAGGAGAGAGGATAGGCTAGCAACACCTGAAGGAGCCTATCAGAAGGAGTCTCTGACGTCACTTGCTGGCCCTGGCCACTCAGAGCAGTCCAGTGTGCCAGCAGCAGCTCTGTTTCCAAGATGGCAGAGGTCTGGAGCACACTGGAGGAGCTCTGGGCACCTCCCAGGGGAGGTGCAGGTCAGGGGAGTGGTCACTCCCCTTTCCTTTGTCCAGTTTCGCGCCAGAGCAGGGCTGAGGGGTCCCTGAACCGGTGTAGACTGGCTTATGCAGAAATGGGCGCCATCTGTGCCCATGAAAGCATTTCCAGAGGCTGGGGGAGGCTACTCCTCCCCTGCCTTAACACCTTTTTCCAAAGGGAGAGGGTGTAACACCCTCTCTCTGAGGAAGTCCTTTGTTCTGCCTTCCTGGGCCAAGCCTGGCTGGACCCCAGGGGGGCAGAAACCTGTCTGAGGGGTTGGCAGCAGCAGCAGCTGCAGTGAAACCCCTGAAAAGGCAGTTTGGCAGTACCTGGGTCTGTGCTAGAGACCCGTGGGATCATGGGATTGTGCCAACAATGCCAGGATGGCATAGAGGGGGCAATTCCATGATCTCAGACATGTTACATGGCCATATTCGGAGTTACCATTGTGAAGCTACACATAGTAGTGACCTATGTGTAGTGCACGCATGTAATGGTGTCCCCGCACTCACAAAGTTCGGGGAATTTTCCCTGAACTATTTAGGGGCACCTAGGCTAGTTCCAGGGTGCCCACACACTAAGTAACTTTGCACCTAACCTTTACCAGGTAAAGGTTAGACATATAGGTGACTTATAAGTTACTTAAGTGCAGTGGTAAATGGCTGTGAAATAACATGGACGTTATTTCACTCAGGCTGCAGTGGCAGGCCTGTGTAAGAATTGTCAGAGCTCCATATGGGTGGCAAAAGAAATGCTGCAGCCCATAGGGATCTCCTGGAACTCCAATACCCTGGGTACCTCAGTACCAAATACTATGGAATTATAAGGGTGTTCCAGTATGCCAATGTAAATTGGTGAAATTGGTCACTAGCCTGTTAGTGACAATTTGGAAAGAAATGAGAGAGCATAACCACTGAGGTTCTGGTTAGCAGAGCCTCAGTGAGACAGTTAGTCATAACACAGGTAACACATACAGGGCACACTTATGAGCACCGGGGTCCTGGCTGGCAGGGTCCCAGTGGCACATACAACTAAAACAACATATATACAGTGAAAAATGGGGGTAACATGCCAGGCAAGATGGTACTTTCCTACACAAGCCCCCCCACCCCCCCAAACGAAGTACAATAAGACTAGTCATTACCTGATGGGTCTTCATTGTCTAAGTGGAAATATCTGGAGAGTCCATCTGCATTGGAGTGGGTACTCCCAGGTCTATGTTCCACTGTATAGTCCATTCTCTGTAGGGATATGGACCACCTCAACAATTTAGGATTTTCACCTTTCATTTGTTTTAGTCAAAGTAGAGGTTTGTGGTCTGTCTGAACAATGAAGTGAGTGCCAAACAGGTATGGCCTCAACTTCTGTGTGCCCAGACCACAGCAAAGGCCTCCCTCTCTATGGCAGACCAACGCTTTTCTCTAGGGATCAACCTCCTGCTGATAAAAGCAACAGGTTGATCCTGGCCCTCAGAATTAAGTTGTGATAAGACTGCCCCTACCCATAATTCAGATGCATCAGTTTGGACAATGAATTTTTTGGAGTAACAGGGGCTCTTCAGGACAGGTGCAGAGCACATGGCCTGCTTCAGCTCCTCAAAAGCTTTCTGACAGTTTGCTGTCCATAATACCTTTTTAGGCATTTTCTTGGATGTGAGGTCATTAAGAGGGTCTGCAATGGAGCCATAGTTCTTTATGAACCTCCTATAGTACCCAGTGAGGCCTAAAAAGGCTCTCATCTGAGTCTGAGTAGTAGGAGGAACCCAATCTATAATAGTTTGGATTTTCCCCTGAAGTGGTGCAATCTGTTCTCCACCTACCAGGTGTCCCAGATAAACCACCTTCCCCTGCCCTATCTGGCACTTTGAAGCCTTGATAGTGAGGCCTGCCTTTTGCAGGGCCTCCAAAACTTTCTATAGATGGACCAGGTGATCATCCCAGCTGGAGCTAAAGACAGCTATATCGTCCAGATATGCTGCACTAAAAGCTTCCAGCCCTTGCAGGACTGTATTCACCAACCTTTGAAAAGTGGCAGGTGCATTTTTCAATCCAAAAGGCATTACTGTGAATTGGTAATGGCCTCCAATGGTTAAAAATGCAGTTTTAGCTTTTGCATCTTCTGATAATTTGATCTGCCAATACCCTGCAGTCAAATCAAAAGTGCTTAGATACTTGGCAGATGCCAGTGTATCTATTAGCTCATCTGCCCTGGGTATAGGGTGAGCATCAGTTTTGGTTACCTGGTTGAGACCTCTGTAGTCTACACAAAACCGCATTTCCTTCTTTCCATCCTTGGAATGAGGTTTTGGCACAAGTACCACAGGAGAGGACCATGGACTTTCAGAGTGCTCAACCACTCCCAGTTCCAGCATTGTCTGCACCTCTTGCTTTATGCAGTCTCTGACATGGTCAGGCTGCCTATAGATTTTACTTTTGACAGGCAAGCTGTCTCCAGTATCTATAGTGTGCTCACACCAAGAAGTGGTACCTGGCACAGTAGAGAAGAGTTCAGAAAACTGACCCAGGAGATTTATGCAGTGGTCTTTCTGCTCAGCAGTGAGACAATCTGCCAGTACTACACCTTCCACTAGAGCATCTTGTTCTGTGGAAGAGAAGAGATCAGGGAGAGGGTCACTCTCTTCTTCCTGTCCCTCATCAATTGCCATGAGCAGGGTGAGATCAGCCCTGTCATAGTAGGGTTGCAGGCGATTGACATGGAGCACCCTAAAGGGTCTCCTGGCAGTGCCTAAGTAGGTGACTTCACCCTTCTTTTCAACAATTATGTGGGGTCCACTCCATTTGTCTTGGAGTGCTCTTGGGGCCACAGGCTCCAAGACCCACACTTTCTGCCCTGGTTGGTACTGAACCAAAACAGCCTTCTGGTCATGCCATTGCTTCTGGAGCTCTTGGCTGGCCTGAAGGTTTTTACTGGCCTTTTTCATGTTCTCAGCCATCCTAGATCTTAGACCAAGTACATAGTCCACTATGTCTTTCTTTGGAGCTTTTAAAGGTTGTTTCCAACCCTCCTTAACAAGTGTTAGAGGACCTCTCATAGGGTGACCAAATAGGAGTTCAAAGGGGCTGAAGCCCACTCCTTTCTGGGGTACCTCCCTGTAAGCAAAAAGGAGGCAAGGTAACAGGATATCTCATCTCCTGCAGAGTTTTTCAGGGAGTCCCATAATCATGCCTTTGAGAGTTTTGTTAAATCTCTCCACCAGTCCATTTGTTTGTGGATGATAGGGTGTGGTGAACTTGTATGTAACACCACACTCCTTCCACATGGCCTTTAAGTAAGCAGACATGAAATTGCTTCCCCTGTCTGATACCACCTCTTTTGGGAAGCCCACCCTGGAAAAGATTCCCAGGAGGGCCTTTGCCACTGCAGGAGCTGTAGTGGTCCTTAGAGGAATTGCTTCAGGATATCTGGTGGCATGGTCCACTACCACCAAGATGAACCTATTGCCTGAAGCAGTAGGAGGTTCAAGGGGGCCAACTATGTCGACCCCTACCCTTTCAAAGGGAACCACAGGCAGTGGAATAAGGGGTGCCTTTGGAGTGCCACCTGTCTTGCCACTGGCTTGACAGGTTTCACAGGACTTACAAAATTCCTTTGTGTCCTCTGACATTCTAGGCCAATGAAACAAGGGAACAAGCCTGTCCCAAGTTTTCATTTGCCCCAAATGTCCAGCTAAGGAAATGTCGTGAGCTAGAGTTAGGAGGAACTTTCTGTATTCCTGAGGAATCACCAATCTCCTGGCAGCTCCAGGTTTTGGATCCCTTGCTTCAGTGTACAAGAGGTTGTCCTCCCAGTAAACTCTGTGAGTCACTGACATCCCCATTTGCTTGTTTGACAGCTTGCTGCCTTAGACCCTCTAGTGTGGGACAGGTATGCTGTGCCACACTCAGCTCCTCCCTGGCAGGCTCCCCTTCACCCAAAAGCTCAGCAGTGTCTGCTTCCAGCTCCTCTGGTGTAGGTTCTGCACAGGGTGGGAATTCTTCTTCCTCAGAATTAGAATCCACTGTAGAGGGAGGGATAGTAGGTAGTGATTTACCTTTACTAACCCTAGCTTTAGGGAGCACTTGCTCCATTCTTCCAGGATCCAAGTCACCCTGTCCTTTTTGCTTTTTGGCCTGAGCCCTGGTGAAAGCGAAAATATGCCCTGGAATGCCCAGCATTGCTGCATGAGCCTCCAACTCCACTTCTGCCCAAGCTGATGTCTCTAAATCATTCCCTAATAGACAGTCTACAGGTAAATCTGAGGCAACCACAACTTTCTTTGGGCCAGTAACACCCCCCAGTTGAGATTCACAACTGCCATGGGGTGGCTAAGGGTGTTGTTATGAGCATCGGTTACTTGGTACTGGTGACCAAGTAGGTGTGGTTCAGGGTGGACCAGTTTATCTATTACCATTGTAACACTGGCACCTGTGTCCCTGTAGGCCTGAACCTCAACACCATTTATTAGGGGTAGTTGCTTGTACTTATCCATGTTAAGAGGATAAGCAACCAAGGTGGCTAAATCAATAGCCCCCTCAGAGACTAACACAGCCTCTGTGGTCTCCCTAATCAGACCAACCCCAACTACTAGTGAGCCCAGCTACTCCCTTGGATTGGCTATTAGTAGGTTTGCTCCCACCACCACTGCTATTACTAGGGGCACTAGGTGTAGCAGCAGGGGTTGTAGTGGTAGGAGGCTTGGTGATTTTCTTTGGACAACTGGGATCTGTTGTCCAATGGCCTTTTATTTTACATAAATAGCACCATGGTTTCTTTTCTTTGTTTTGATTTGAAGAGGATTTGGGCCCACCCCCCCCCACCAGAGTGTTTTTGTGGGCCTGATGAAGACTCATTTTTAGATTTGTCCCCACCCTTGTCAGAAGACTTACCATCCTTCTTCTTGCCATCTTTGTCACCCCCTGTATGAACTTTTCTGTTCACCCTTGTTCTGACCCATTTGTCTGCCTTCTTTCCCAATTCTTGGGGAGAGGTCAGATCAGAGTCCACCAGGTACTGGTGCAACAAATCAGACACACAATTATTAGGAATATGCTCTCTCAGGATTAAGTTATACAGGCTTTCATAATCAGTAACTTTACTGCCATTTAACCACCCCTCCAAGGCCTTCACTGAATGGTCAACAAAGTCTACCCAGTCATGTGAAGACTCCTTTTTGGTCTCTCTGAACTTCATCCTGTACTGTTCAGTGGTTAAGCCATAACCATCCAGGAGTGCATTCTTAAGAACTGCAAAATTATTGGCATCACTTTCTTTTACAGTAAGGAGCCTATTCCTACCCTTTCCACTAAATGATAGCCATAGGATAGCAGCCCACTGCATTTGAGGGACATCCTGTACAACACAGGCCCTCTCAAGTGCAGCAAACCACTTGTTAATGTCATCCCCCTCCTTATAAGGGGGAACTATCTTGTGCAGATTCCTTGAATCATGCTCTCTTGCAGGATGACTATGGGGAATACTGCTGCTGCCACCATGGGTGTCTAACCCAATTTTCTGTCTTTCTCTTTCTATTTCTAAGGACTGCTTATCTAAATCCAGCTGTTGCTTCTTGAGCTTCAGCCTGGATTCTTCCACTCTCAATCTATTGAGCTCCCTTTCTAACACTCTGTCATCAGGGTGGGTGGGTGGGACATGCCTAGAAACAGAAGTATGGTGAAAATGAACAGAAGGAGACCTGTTCCTAACAGATGGCACCCTAACAGCTTGGCTAACAGAAACAGCACTTCTACTATGATGAGAAGGAATACTCTTACTGTGATGTGAGACCACACTATCTGTATGATATGACTCTACATCAGTACCAGCTATGCTAGGTTGTCTGCTAATGGGCAGGCTAGGAAGTTTCCCTTCCAAATCTTTTGCTAGGGGTGCCCCAGGGTCAGATTGGGAACCATCAGCTAATTTCTCAACAGAAGTGCCACCTCTGGCCTTATCCTGTTCAACAAGCATATTAACTAACAGTTCTCTACAGGGATTCTTCCCTACACTTAAACCTCTTTCTATGCAGAGACTCCCTGCTTCTTTCCAGCTAAGGTAATCATAAGCAAGTTTGGACAGATCAACAGTTTGGCCTGTGCCAGACATTTTAGAAAGTGTTTAAGTGACAGAAAAAGTGAGAAAAAAGTTTTTCAGAACTTTTGGAAAGACAGAAAAAAACTTTTTAAACTTTTCAATAAATTTTTAGAAAGTTTAGAGGTACTTTTCAGCACTTAGTAAGGAAGTGAAAAGAGAAAAGCAAAACTTTTTGGTTAGGTGTACATACACTGAACTTGTTTTGTATATTTTTCTCTTATGAAAAGTACAATGACAAAAGTGGTAAGTAGTTGCAAAGTACTTATCCCACCGCTGCACAACCAATGTAGGAGGCTGGACTGGCTTGTAGTGAGTACCAAGGGGTACTTACACCTTGCACCAGGCCCAGGTATCCCTTATTAGTGTATAGGGGTGTCTAGCAGCTTAGGCTGATAGAAAATGGTAGCTTAGCAGAGCAGCTTAGGCTGAACTAGGAGACGAGTGAAGCTCCTACAGTACCACTAGTGTCACTTGCACAATATCATAAGAAAACACAATACACAGATATACTAAAAATAAAGGTACTTTATTTTTATGACAATATGCCAAAGTATCTCAGTGAGTACCCTCAGTATGAGGATAGCAAATATACACAAGATATATCTACACAATACCAAAAATATGCAGTATAGTATTAGAAAACAGTGCAAACAATGTATAGTTACAATAGGATGCAATGGGAGCACATAGGGATAGGGGCAACACAAACCATATACTCCAAAAGTGAAATGCGAGCCACGAATGGACCCCAAACCTATGTGACCTTGTAGAGGGTCTCTGGGACTGTAAGAAAACAGTGAGGGTTAGAAAAATAGCCCACCTCAAGACCCTGAAAAGTGAGTGCAAAGTGCACTAAAGTTCCCCAAAGAGCACAGAAGTCGTGATAGGGGAATTCTGCAGGAAAGACCAACACCAGCAATGCAACAACGATGGATTTCCAGACTAGAGTACCTGTGGAACAAGGGGACCAAGTCCAAAAGTCACGATCAAGTCGAGAGTGGGCAGATGCCCAGGAAATGCCAGCTGTGGGTGCCAAGAAGCTGCTACTAGGCAGTAAAAGCTGAGGATTCTGCAGGAACGACAAGGGCTTGAAACTTCCCCTTTGGAGGATGGGTGTCCCACGTCGTGAAGAGTTGTGCAAAAGTATTTTCCCGCTGAAAGACTGCAAACAAGCCTTGCTAGCTGCAAATCATGCGGTTAGGGTTTTTGGATGCTGCTGTGGCCCAGGAGGGACCAGGATGTCGCCAATTGTGTGAGGGGACAGAGGGGGCATCCAGCAAGACAAGGAGCCCTCTCAGAAGCAAGCAGCACCCAGAGAAGTGCCAGAACAGGCACTACGAAGTGGAGTGAAACTGTGCTCACCCGAAGTTGCACAAGAGATTCCCACGCCGCCGGAGGACAACTCAGGAGGTCGTGCAATGCAGGTTAGAGTGCTGTGGACCCAGGCTTGGCTGTGCACAAAGGAAATCCTGGAAAAGTTCACAGGAGCCGGAGTAGCTGCAAAAGACGCGGTTCCCAGCAATGCAGTCTGGCGTGGGGAGGCAAGGACTTACCTCCACCAAACTTGGACTGAAGAGTCACTGGACTGTGGGAGTCACTTGGACAGAGTTGCTGGATTCAAGGGACCTCGCTCGTCATGCTGAGAGGAGACCCAGAGGACCGGTGATGCAGTTCTTTGGTGCCTGCGGTTGCAGGGGGATGATTCTGTTGACCCACGGGAGATTTCTTCGGAGCTTCTAGAGCAGAGAGGAGGCAGACTACCCCCACAGCATGCACCACCAGGAAAACAGTCGAGAAGGCGGCAGGATCAGCGTTACAGTGTTGCAGTAGTCGTCTTTGCTACTTTGTTGCAGTTTTGCAGGCTTCCAGCGCGGTCAGCAGTCGATTCCTTGGCAGAAGGTGAAGAGAGAGATGCAGAGAAACTCTGATGAGCTCTTGCATTCGTTATCTGAGGAATTTCCCAAAGCAGAGACCCTAAATAGCCAGAAAAGAGGGTTTGGCTACTTAGGGGAGAGGATAGGCTAGCAACACCTGAAGGAGCCTATCAGAAGGAGTCTCTGACGTCACCTGCTGGCCCTGGCCACTCAGAGCAGTCCAGTGTGCCAGCAGCACCTCTGTTTCCAAGATGGCAGAGGTCTGGAGCACACTGGAGGAGCTCTGGGCACCTCCCAGGGGAGGTGCAGGTCAGGGGAGTGGTCACTCCCCTTTCGTTTGTCCAGTTTCGTGCCAGAGCAGGGCTGAGGGGTCCCTGAACCGGTGTAGACTGGCTTATGCAGAAATGGGCACCATCTGTGCCCATGAAAGCATTTCCAGAGGCTGAGGGAGGCTACTCCTCCCCTGCCTTAACACCTTTTTCCAAAGGGAGAGGGTGTAACACCCTCTCTCTGAGGAAGTCCTTTGTTCTGCCTTCCTGGGTCAAGCCTGGCTGGACCCCAGGGGGGCAGAAACCTGTCTGAGGGGTTGGCAGCAGCAGCAGCTGCAGTGAAACCCCTGAAAAGGCAGTTTGGCAGTACCCAGGTCTGTGCTAGAGACCTGTAGGATCATGGGATTGTGCCAACAATGCCAGGATGGCATAGAGGGGGCAATTCCATGATCTTAGACATGGTACATGGCCATATTCGGAGTTACCATTGTGAAGCTACACATAGGTAGTGATCTATGTGTAGTGCACGCATGTAATGGTGTCCCCGCACTCACAAAGTTCGGGGAATTTGCCCTGAACTATGTGGGGCACCTTGACTAGTGCCAGGGTGCCCACACACTAAGTAACTTTGCACCTAACCTTTACCAGGTAAAGGTTAGACATATAGGTGACTTATAAGTTACTTAAGTGCAGTGGTAAATGGCTGTGAAATAACGTGGACGTTATTTCACTCAGGCTGCAGTGGCAGGCCTGTGTAAGAATTGTCAGAGCTCCCTATGGGTGGCAAAAGAAATGGTGCAGCCCATAGGGATCTCCTGGAACCCCAATACCCTGGGTACCTCAGTACCATATACTAGGGAATTATAAGGGTGTTCCAGTATGCCAATGTAAATTGGTGAAATTGGTCACTAGCCTTTTAGTGACAATTTGGAAAGAAATGAGAGAGCATAACCACTGAGGTTCTGGTTAGCAGAGCCTCAGTGAGACAGTTGGTCATAACACAGGTAACACATACAGGGCACACTTATGAGCACTGGGGCCCTGGCTGGCAGGGTCCCAGTGACACATACAACTAAAACAACATATATACAGTGAAAAATGGGGGTAACATGCCAGGCAAGATGGTACTTTCCTACACATAGTACTTATTAAGGCAGAAAAATATGCGAAACAGTACATTTGTATGTAATGCACAAATGTGATGGTATAATCTATCAAATATATAATAAAGTATTATATATATCTTACCGGTCGCCACTAGGTAGTTATAGTTAGGACCTAGTTTCTCGATAAAAAACATTTTTTTACTTGCCTATATCTTTGGTGCCGCTTGAATCTTCACAAAACTTTGCAAAAAGATTTGCCAGTCCCGTCAGCTGCTACCTGGAAACTTTTAGGGTGATCCATCTGGGGGGGGGGAGAGGAAAAAGGGGGTCCCAAAACACATTTTCCCCATTTATTTTTCCTTAGGGAATTTGAACAGCGATAGCGCAAAACCTACTGGACGAATTACACCAGATTTGGCGGGAAGGTAGGTCCTGGTCCAGATAGAGTGCTTATTTGTTTTGGTGTAATTCCATTCAGAAGTTTTAATTAAGTGAAAACCAATTTGTATATCCTGAGATGTGAAGGATTTGCGACCTCTAGCGATCTTGTGCTGAGATCTGATTGGCTGATAACATTTCAACAACAGAAGCTGTTGAAGTGTTGTCAGCCATCTTGGGACTCGGCTTGAGTCGAATCCCACAATAAAAGGAAAAAAAAAGGAAAAGGGGACAGGGTAGGAACACCCTGACCCCTTAGCTCTCGTGGTGGGGTCAAAAGCATTTTTTTTAAAATATACAAGCAGAGATGCAGTGGATCTGCAAATCTGCTTGTAAGATAAAAAAAAAACACAAAACACATTCTGCGGTGCTTCATTAACTCAAAGCCTCCGGGTGGGCCAATCCCGGGGGCTTTATTTAAAAAAAGCAGTGGGGCCTGCTGGCCCCCTCCCGAAGCCCCGTGGACCGCCACCTCCTCAGGACTTTTGTTTTGGATGCAGCCCCCACTGCTGCCCTGAGGACCCCCCCAGGGCTTTAATGTAACATGATGGGGGCTGTCTGGCTCCCTTTCGCTGCCCACGGGACGACTTCCTCCCCGGGCCAAACTGTAGTTGGAGCAGGGGGCATGTATTCTCTTTAGAAGGTGACATGCGGCCTCCTGCTCCAGGGACCACTACCCATGGGGCTACACTGGATTAAGAAAGGGGCGGTGCTGCCCCCCGCTGCCCCAGGGACCACCACCCCAAGGCAAATATTTAAAAAAAGAAATGGGGTTCCGATGGCACCACCATCAGCTCCAGGCACCACCATCCCCGGGGGCTATCTTCACATTGGAGGAGGTCCAAGCGGCCCCGCTCATGGAGCCACTAATGGCCCTGGCCACCCCCCAGCGCCGGCTTCTGCTATGTCCCAGGGTGGCCACCCCCGGGACATAGCTGTTTACTGTGGATTGGCTACAATGCTGCAGCCAAGCCAAGGCACAGCAAACACTCTTCTGTTTGAGAGCAGGACCTTTAAAGCAGGTCTGGATGTCAAACAGCAGAGCTTTCATCTCTGTCTCCTGCGCACATGCAGAGGACAGAGATAAAATGCCTTTGCAAGCACAGAGATAAAATGCTTCAGCAAGCACAGTGCAGCTGTCAAAGCAGCTCCGTGCTTGCTGAAGCATTGGCACTGTGAAGGAAGCCTTAAGGCCATGTTTTTTTTAATTAAATATATATATAAGTGGGGACTGCAGGAGAGCCCTTATGGCTCCATCGCGGTCCAAGATAGCCCTAAAAGGAATTTTTGTTACTTTTTAAAAAATAAATAAAGAGGGAGTGTGGGGGAGCCCTTATGCGCTTGTCGCAGTCCCAGATAGCCCATAAAGGGCTGATTATTATTTTTTTTTTTTAAACCTGTAGCTCAATGTGAAGGTTGCACACCTTCACACTGAGCTACAGAGGTTCAAGTCCAGCTGGATTCATTACCATATTTTTTTTAATTACAAAAATATTATATTTAAAAAAAAAGTCAAATGCATTTTTGATTTTTGATTGGATACAAATATCTCATGCTTAGTATATCAGACATCAATCTGATCTCTTTCCCACTAACTTTCTTTTTCTCTGTGTATCTTCTAATCAGTTATTACAAACACACTCAGACACTTAAGACCCCACTCACAGTCTCATTCAGACACTCATGCACCCACTCAGACCTACTCAGACAGTTATGCACTCACTCATATATCACTCAGACACAGACTCACAAACCCACTGCCACCCTGATGCACCCCCTCACAGATCTGTGCACAGTCTGACACACCCAGTAAAACATTGATGTATGCATTTTCACATCCAGAAAGACAATCTGACAGCTATTCTCACCCCCCAATACACCTTCTCACACCTGTTCTCACACCCAAAGGAGACGCGGCCAACTCCCGATGTGCACGAACAAAGAGCTGTGCAGATCGTGGTTTGGAGTTATGAGGTGTTGGCCACAGGGTCTGGCTGCATGCCAGGTCTTGCGTTCAACCTCCCCTGCACACGGGTGAAGCCTGTGCACAATGCAAGGTTGGGTGCTTTCAGGGGGTTGACCTCAGGGCCTGGCCTGAGGCCAACCACCGCCACACACGTCCAAAGGCCGTGATCAGAAGTGGTTGGTTTAACATATAGGCTCTCATTATGACATTGGAGGTAAGTTCTGCTTACCGCCATGCCGACTGCTGCCAACATACCGCCGCTGCAGCGGTTTACTGCTCCCTATATTATGACACACACATAGCAATCCATCACTATACAGACACAATCACAAGTCCGCCAGCCCAAAGGTCAGTGATAAACTGGCGGTACCAAAATCCACACTGTTACGCCAACAGAACTACACCCACAATATTATGACCCACGAATCACTGCAGCGGACATTCAACCAGTAAACCATTGGCGGTACATACCGCCACACTCAAAATACACACAACCTAACAAAACAACACTACATTGGGCAATAGCAAATACACACACCTGACACACATACACACACCACACCCACAGCAATATAATAAATACACCCACACTACCCACAACCCCTTCCGACTCAAAGATATTGCCAGCTGAGAGAGACAGACCAACAGCACCCACAAAACCAGAGCCACAAAACACCATCACCCATACACCATCCACATACCTCACAGCACACACCCCAACACATCACCCCACACACACCACTCACACTACACCCATGGCACCACAACAACACCCCAGATTCAAAGAGGAGGAGCTAAGGGTCATGGTGGAGGAAATCATCCTGGTAGAGCCACAGCTATTCAGATCACAGGTACAGCAGACATCCATTGCCAGGAAGATGGAGCTGTGGCGGAGGATCGTGGACAGGGTCAACGCGTGGGACAGCACCCAAGAACAAGGGATGACATCAGGAAGAGGTGGAAGACCTACAGGGGAAGGTGCGTTCCATGGTTCAAGACACCAGATAGCAGTACAGAGAACTGGCGGTGGACCCCCACCTCCTCCCCCACAACTAACAACATGGGAGGAGCAAGTCTTGGCAATCATGCATCCTGAGGGCCTGGCAGGAGTAGGAGGAGTACTGGACTCTGTTAAGTCAACTCTTTACTACTTTTACCTCCCCTACCTGCATGCCATCACATACCCCCACCCTTCCCCTCACTCCCATCACTCCACCACCTCCCCCATCCCAATACCAAGCCCTACATGCACCACCAAAGCATGGACACCACTTACAGCCCTGCAAGGACACCCATCACCAAAGCATGCACACCTGAGACAATCACCTAGCCAACCAAATCACCACGCACACAAGCCTAAGCTGCCAGGGCAATAACAACCATAGAGTGCAACACACCCATGCACAAGATGGCACACGCATAATCAATGACACTACGTTTACATCCCCACAGATCCGCCATACAACATCACTGGAGAGGAGGTACCAGCAACATCCAGTCCCCCCCCCTAGAAGAGGCCCACAGTGATGACAGCAGCTCTGCACGTCTGGATCAGGATGACCAATCTGGCCCATCAGGGACCTCCGGACAGCCGGTTACCCAGGCACAGTCCCATACCACCACAGAGGCTCCCTCCTCAGGAAACACCACCATAGCACCCACCCAGCGGGCCCATACCACTGTCCCCAGGACACGTCAATCAGCAGTGTGTCCACCACTACAGGGACCACAGGCCACCCCACAAACACAGGACAATCAGGGACATGGGGTCAGTGGCACTGGGCACACGGTTCAGGGGACAGAGGCACAGGAGAACAGGGAAGCTGGGAGGACTGCTGTGCGACAGGGGGAGGACAGGCCCAGGGAACCGACTCTCCAGGAGGCACTCACCAACATCCTGGGAGCATACCACCGTTCCCAGGAGACGATGGGCCAGATACTGGCCAATTTGCAGGAGACCCAGCGGCTGCAGGAGGGACAGTACCTGGGGATCAGGGATGACCTGAGGGACATTCACACCACCCTGGTCAGCATTGCAGGGGGTGCTGGCAGACAAGGCCAACACCATGAGGGAGGCAGTGGCACACCAACCGGCCCCTGACACCAACCAAACCCATGAACAGCCTTCCACCTCTTCTGACGCTAGTGGACAGGAGGCCCCACCATAGGAACAACAAGCCATCAGCACCCCTCCCCCTGCGGAAGGAGAACCACCACGCAAGCGGTCCCTGCGATCCAGGCATGAACAGCCTTCCACCTCTTCTGACGCTAGTGGACAGGAGGCCCCACCATAGGAACAACAGGACATCAGCACCCCTCCCCCTGCGGAAGGAGAACCACCACGCAAGCGGTCCCTGCGATCCAGGCAGAAGCCAGAGAATATTGACAAGACCCCCGCCAGGAAATAAGACTCTCCTGAATATCACCCTTGTGTCCCACTCTGTCACCCTGTCCACCTTGAACTGCCATTGCTCCACTTTCTATGCCCCCTTGGACAGTACACCTGTGATATAAATTACTGGAACTTTACCCTGGACTGTCCTCCACCACCACCCCAGCCCATTGCAATACCCCATCCACTTATTAGCACATAAATGAACACCCTTGTAAAAAATACAAGTATGGAGTCTGTTGATTGAACTATGTATTTGTTTAACAAGCTGTAAACAGTGCAATTCATCTGTACAGTAATGTACACATAGATAAGACCTGTAGTTGGCTGCAGTCAACACACAAGGAGCCAGAGTGGGGCACAGATATCCATGGTATCTGAAAATAGACATGCCAAAGAGTACAGTAAGTGGCCATAGTAGTGGGAATATCAGCCTGCCAGTGACAATATCCAATACAAAACTGTCAATGGAAGGTGAAGTTACAGTGTCTTACTTGTGTGTCACTGGAAGTACTGGTGTATGATTGCTGTTCAACTGTCCACATTCTCTTCCTCTTCGTCACTGTCCACAGGGTCCACTGCTGCGACACGCCCATCTCCAGCCTCCTGCAAAAAAGGCACCTGGCGACGTAAGGCAAGGTTGTGCAACATACAACATGCCACTATGATCTGGCAGACCTTCTTGGGTGAGTAGCACAGGGAACCACCTGTTAGATGGAGGCACCAAAACCTGGCCTTCAGGAGGCTCAATGTCCTCTCTATTATTCTTCTGGTTCGCCCATGTGTCTCATTGTAACATTCTTCTGCCCTTGTTCTTGGATTCCTCACTGGGGTCAGTAGCCATGAGAGGCTGGGGTAACCAGAGTCACCTGCAAATATCAAGGGACACCTGTTAGCCAAACACTAACCCTTAGGGCCAACCCCATATCCATAAACCAACATATACTGGGTGGTAACCATGGGCTCACCTATTAGCCACACCCGGTGCCTCAGGAGTTGAGTTATCACATATGGGATGCTGCTATTCCTCAGGATAAAGGCATCATGCACAGACCCAGGATACTTTGCATTGACATGGGAAATGTACTGGTCCACCAGGCACACTATCTGAACATTCATCGAATGAAAGCTCTTTTGATTTCTGAACACCTGTTCATTTCTCCAGGGGGGGGAGACAAATGCAAAATGTGTACCTTCAATTGCCCCAATAATGTTAGGGATATGTCCCATTGCATAGAAGTCTGCTTTCACTGTGGCCAAATCCTCCATCTGGGTGAAAGCAATGTAGCTGCGCATGTGTTTCATCAGGGCTGAAACACTCTTGTTAGCACTATTGAGAACATTGACTGTGACATTCCTGCTGCCAAGCCCATTGTCACTTGGAAAGAACCGGTTGCCAAGAAATGGAGCACAGATAGCACCTGCATGAGAGGGGGGATCCCAGTGGGGTGACGGATAGCAGATATCAGGTCTGGCTGCAATTGGGCAAACAGCTCTTGGATTGTGGCCCGTCAAGTCTGTAGGTGAGGATAATGTGCCTTTCCTCCATTGTCGCCAAGTTCACCTGGGGTCTGTACATGGGGGATGACTCCATCTCCTATTCATCTGCAACGGTTGCAATCTAGGGGGCACAACGATGAGCATCTGGTCAGTGTTCCACATTTCCATAATGTACACTGCATTGCATGTTGTGACTGAAAGAGTATGTTGTTGGATAGGCCCAAATGATGCCTATGTGTACCGTGACGCAGTTAGGTGCCATGGCCTGCCCCCCCTGAAATGGGGTCCCTCTGTCCTGTGTGGAGGGACAGGTGAAAATGAGGTAATGCCGCTGACGTTGTGAGTTGTGGCGGGAGGCAGTCGAGTACCGCTGTGCAACTCCTCATGGGTTGTCTATGGGCCCTATGGGTTACAGTGTCCAATGGTGATGTACACAGGCGGTGACGATACGCACCGCTACAGACATGTCCACCATTTTATATCTGTTCTCTCACTTGCTACCTGACCTTCAACAGGAGAGGACCTACACTGCAAGTGCTGCTGTGACCTGTGTCTGGACCCGACCATGGCTCGAGTCACTAGGGGAATGTCCCCTGCCTTTACCGCTGCGGAGTTGGAGAGACTGGTGGATGGGGTCCGACCCCAGTACTGAATGCTTTATGGGCCTCCAGACCAACAGGTGAGTACACTGGGAGCATGATGCACGTGGCATGAATGCTTGGAGTGCTGTGTGTCAGGGCTTCATGTAAGGGGGGTGTGGAAGGGTCCTGGGCAGCGTGCTGCATGTATGGTGGGCAAGGTCTGTGCATAAGGGGATGTGCGGGATTTGGTGAACATGAGTGTAACAGGGCGGACGGTATGGCTGACACCTTTTTCTATGTTTATTTCTCTGCAGGTCAGCGCCCATCAGAAAAAGGGTATATGGCATGCCATGGCTGAGGACGTGAAGACTCTGGGGGTCTACGGCAGGCAGAGCACCCACTGTTGCAAACGGTGGGAGGACCTGAGACGCTGGGCACTGAAGACGGCGGAGGCCCAGCTGGGTATGGCCTCCCCACGAGGAAGGGGTGCCTGTCGAACCCTGACCCCCCTGATGTTCTGCATACTGGCGGTGTCCTATCCAGTGCTGGATGGGCACCTGAGGGCATCACAGCAGCCACAAGGGGGTGAGTACAGTTTCCCAATATACTACTTGCACTTGGTGGGGTGGTCTCCGGGTGGGGGATGTGGGCCTGTGGGTGTCCCTAGGCCAGGCAGGACATTGCATGGTAGGTCCCATGTTGGGCAGGGTTCTGATGTGAAATTCCTCCAACCAAGCTAGTAGGCCTCCACTAATGGTCAGGGGTTTGTGAGTCTCAGGCATGCTGCTCTTGGCCTTAGGTATGCCTGTCCTAGGGCTGGTGACTAGCATTGTGACTTGTAGTGCATTGCATAGTGCGTAGGTCTGTTCCCTGTGTGAGTGTGCTGTGGACACCAACGGTGGTGATGGTGCAGCCCTTGACCAATTGTATCCTTTGTATCGCCCCCCTTTTTGTTTTTTCACCCTGACCTTGTGTGCATTAGCATCATCTGGCAGATGAGCAGAGGCACCGACGACGGAGGGAGCTGCATCCCACAGGGCCCAGGAGGCAGAATCCACTGACGGTCAGGGCACCAGTGGGACGGAGGGCGAGGGAAGCCCCACGGCAGAGACAGAAGGGGACAGTTAGGACAGTGATACCTCCTCCGATGGAAGCTCCCTGGTGGTGGCAGATACCTCTGTGCCCACCCCAACTACAGGTACAGCCGCCACCCCTATACCAGCACCTTCCTCCCAGCAGCCCCTCAGTGAGTTTCCCGTGTCCTCTTACCCAGGAGGTTAGGCATCTCCTTTGCCCCAAGCACCTCAGGCCCTGCCCCAGTTAGCCTTGGTGCCCTGAGTGAAGAGGCTATTGACCTCCTGCGATCCATCTTTGTTGGGCAGTCAACCATGGTGAATCCCAACCAGGGGCTGGCAGGCCATTTGCAAAAAACAAATGCATTCCTGGAGTGCATTCACTCTGGCATGGCGGCCCAACAGAGATCAATCCAGACTGTGGCCTCCTCCCTGGTGGCAGCCATTGTCCCTGTCTCTAGCCTCTCTCCCTCCAATTTCCTGTACCCAGTCCCATTCCCCTCAACCCCAACCTATCCAAGCACACATTCAGACCAGCATGCACCCAAGACAACACACAGGAGTGGCTCAGGCAAACACAAGCACCACACATCATCCCACAGGCACTCACACAAACACCATCCAGAATCAGACACACCAACATTCACTGCCTCCACTGTGTCCCCCTCCTCCTCCTCGTCCACCATCCTCCCAGTAGTGTCTCCACTCACACCTGCATGCACTACATCCTCATCCACTACCCCATCACTATCACACCTATCACTACAAACCCCTCACTGTCAGTCACCACCCCCACATTCATGCACACATCCCCTGTGTCCTCTCCCACTGTGTCTGTGCCCCCTCCTCCCTAAGTACACAAACACAAGCACTCAGACACCCAACAGCCATCCACCTCACAACAGCATCCAGTCCATGCAACTGCACCCAAACACAGCAGATTGGCACCTCCTACAACCACTCCCTCTTCCTCCACTCCCAGACCTTCACCCTATTCCCACCCCAGTGTCCCTAAAAAGCTTTTCCTCTCTGTCGTTGACCTCTTTCCTGCCCCTACCCCCATCCCTCACGTTGGGCCAAGGTGGTCAGAACCCATGCTAGCACCTCAGCCACCTAGTCCACGGCCACAGTAGTGTCAGCAGCTCCTGCAGGTGGGAGAGGCTCCAGGGAACCAGCCATAACCACTGACAGTGTGCCTGCACTAGCTGCGAAATGGAAGGACAAGGAGGCACCACCAGCTGTGAAGGGCAGGGGCAAGGAGGCACCACCAGCTATGAAGGGCAAGGGCAAGGAGGCGCCACCAGCTGTGAAGGGCAAGGAGGCACCACCAGCTGTGAAGAACAAGGGCAAGGAGGCACCACCGGCTGGCAAGGTAAAGGACAAAAAGGCACCACAAGCTGGGAAGGGCAAGGGCCTGTGCATGGACAGAATCTGAGCCCCCACCAACAACCATGGCAGTTCAGCCATCCGAGGCTGCAGGGGAAGGGCTGGAGCCTCCCCCACCACAGGCATTCCCGGCACCAGCACCACCACCAGCATCACTGCCTGCAGCAGTGCCACAGCAGCAGCCCCAGTGGGCAGCCGTCCAAGGCGTCTGAGGCTATAGGGGACGGGCAGGAGCCTCCCGCCATCATTGCATCCCCAACACCAGCCCCGCCACTGAGCAGCCGTCACTGCTGGCGGGCAGTGTGTAGTCCTGCCTCCATGGACTGTAGTGCATCCTGGCCCTGCAAATCCTGTGGGTGTGACACCCAGGTGAGAGACTGTGACATTGCACTCCCCATGTGCTGCATCACAGAGCAGGAAGCTATCTCCAGAACTAGTGGTAGAAGCCATCCACTCACTGCATCCTTGCCAGGATGGAGAACCTGTGCACAAAGCCCCCTCCAGAGCCAGTGGAAGAAGCCATCCACATACCCCCTCCTTGCCAGGATGAAGCACACTGGGCACAAAGCTCCCTCCAGAACCAGTGGAAGAAGGCATCCACTCACCCCATCCTCCACAGGATGGAGCGCACTGGGCACAAAGCTCCCTCCAGAACCAGTGGGCAAACCACCCACTAGAGAGACTGTAGCCTTGCACTCCCCAGGACCAAGCAGTGGGCAGACCACCCACTAGAGAGACTGTGGCTTTGCACTCCCCAGGACCAAGCAGTGGGCAGACCACCCACTAGAGAGACTGTGGCTTTGCACTCCCCAGGACCAAGCAGTGGGCAGACCACCCACTAGAGAGTCTGTGGCTTTGCACTCCCCAGGACCACGCAGTGGGCAGGCCACCCACTTGAGAGACTGTGGCTTTGCAGTCCCAAGGACAGTGTGATGGGCATGTAGCCCCCTCCAAGACCAGTGGTGTTGTTCCATCTTCCGGCTGAGGTGCCCCCTGTTCCCTGTCCCCCTGAGGAGCCTGTGAATGTTTGACCTGATGCCCCTACAGTGTTCTGTCTGTGTTGATGCAGGAGTCAAGTGGGGCCTTGGCCTATGTGATGTGGCCTGGTGGACATTGTGTACTGGGCAGTGTCCCTCTGTTCGTATATATGTATATATTGTTTTGATTTTGATGGACGTATTTATAGTATTTTATCTTATTACACTCACTTTAATCAATTCCTTTTGTCCTTGCATTAGTCCTGAAGAGTACAGGGAAGATATTTAATGTTTGTGCATCTGTTTGCATGGTGTTGAGGGTGGGGGTGGCGGTGTTGAGTGTGTGTGTCAATTTCTTTTTCCTCCCCCTCACTTGTGTGCTAGGCAGCAGTACTCACCATGGTCGTCTTCGCCGGCTTTGGTATTCATGGTGAAGAAGGAGATAGACCAGCATGGGGAACACCTGCAACTTGGGTTCCATGGCAGCGTGGTTCTTCCTTGAGTCTCCAGAGGTGACTCGTTTCCCTTCTGTAAACTGTTTCCACCGTGCTTTTGATGTCGTTGGTACCGCCCCGGAAAAGGCGTTGGATAGGCCTGTTGTAATATTGTGGGTGGTACATTGTCTTCTGCCTCGCTGTTGGCGGTTACATCCGTGGTGCTTGTTGGTACCGTCATGGCGGTCGGTGTGCTACAGTGGCTGTCTGTGTGAGCGGTTTCCGCCGTGGTCATAATTCCATTTTTTTTACTGCTGGCATGTTGGCGGTGTTACCACCGCTTTATCACCGACCGCCAGGGTTGTAATGAGGGCCATAGTAATTAAAATTACTATATGTAAAAAAAACATACAAATTCACTTGAAAAAACAATGGTTGCAGGGACATTATAGTCAGGCTCAGATTTTAACCATACCAAATCATAGAAATTCAACACTTATAGTTAGAGGTACCTCAGGTAACTATAACTCGTGCCCTAAGGTAACTATAACTCACGCCCTCACCATGCACTACAAATTACCCCACAAATTACGGCAATCATGTCCTCTTTCAGAACTTCATTGATAATGTCAATGTAATATTTGCTGTAAAACATTTGATGAAAAAACTGTGCTTGGCGGGGGCGCTAGTTATAGTTACCAAAGAGTTCTGAATGGCGCATCGAGTTTTATATCCCATGGGCCAGACTCCTGTGGGTGTGAGCACTCTAATTGGCTGCCAGCAATATGAGAAATATCTGGCGGTCATATAAGGACTTGGGTAATTAGTCCCCTGTCCTGAAGTAAAAAAGTTAAAATGATAAGGGACCATCCCTGGGGAGAAAAATAAAATTGTTCAGCAAAAAATTCTGCAATCCTGCTGGAGAGAAAAACCAAAATGTTGGCTGGGCCTCATTTGCGTTCTTTATGCCCGTGAGCCCATCTCCAGGCCTACATTGATAGAGGGGAAAAGGGCTACATGGCCCACTCCCTGGGCCTCCATAGGCCCTTGAGAACCTACCTCTGGGGCCTAAATTAAGTTATATGGGGTGCTCCGTGGCCTCTGTCACCCGAGCCTCATAAGGTCCTGGATAGTCCACCCGTGCATCAAAATTTAATGAACTGGGGAATCGGCTGCATTTCCCCCTCCATTAGCCTTAAAAGGGCCCAGGGAGCCCATCCCCAGGGGCGGAAATGTAGGAAAATGGGGGGGCACTCCTGAAGCCAATATAGGTCTCAGGCCCGATTATTTTAAGGGAGGGTGACCCTCCCACCTTTGGCATTAATGGCTATGCAGACCGTATCACCCAAGCTGGTCGACTAGCTATGTCCTGGGGAGCTCACCCCCGGGACGTAGTGTTTCCCCTTCGCGTAGAGGCATGGGCAGGGAAAGCTGTGTTTGCTTTCACTTTACATGAGCATTTTTTAATTTCTTGCCAACTAGAAGCAAACATCAAGTTCATTCTTAGCAAGTGTGAGCTTTATAAATGCTCCAGCCCACTGGGAGTGGACTTTTCATCTGTTTCCCCGCTCATAAAGAAGTGTGGCCCCCAGGGCCAGGCTAAACGGCCAGCCCCATGCTGCACACTTGCATTGTACCACACATGTGCAGTGTGGGATTGTCTGCCTTTTGGGGAGGTTAGCCAAAGGCCTTGGCTGCCTTGTGGTCAATCCATACTGAACATGGCTGTGGCTGAACTTAGCTCTAATGCTATACCTGTTTATAGAGCAGTGTGTACAAAACATGCTTGAATGATGGTATCAGTGATTGGCTGAAAACTATAACGAAAGGGCCTAAGGATCCCCTCTCTGAGCATTTAAAAGGGCCCGAGTGACCCCCTTCCCTGGGGCTGTAACATAAATTGAAAAGAAGGTGGGGTATGGATCCCCCTTCTCTGTGCCTTTGAAGGCCCCAGGGACCCCTCCCTAGGGACCAGCTTAGTTACTGTGTCCCAGTTAGCCCACTCCAGACAGAGTAGTTTCTAGCAATGGCAAGGAAACATATGTTTGCCCCCACCTAGCAGGACCATTTTTAAATCTCCCACCAAATGAGAGCAAACATGCCTTTCCGTGCAAGTTTGATTTAAAAATGGTCCCACTGGCTGTGGGCAGACTTTTGTTCTATTTCCCTGCCCGTACTCCTGAGGGCAGAGAAAGAGAACAGATATTGCTCATGCCTGGAGAAGTCATGGAAAAACAGCTGCTCCCTCTGGGCGGGAACAATGCAGGATCTACAAGGACGCTGGGGCTTCCTCCGAGGAACCCAAACCCGTGGGGTGGGGCCTGGGGACCAAGAAGGCACAGGGAGGGGGCTGCTCTCCCCTTCCTCTTATTTAAGCATCTTGGCACCAGGGGATGAGGTCCCCATGACCTAATAAGGCTTAGGGAAGGGGGTCACGTAGTCCCCCTTCTCTTCTAAATGACATATGGCCCTTAGGGCTGGGGTTCCAAGAACCTAAGAAGGCTTCCGAAGGTGGCCCTGTGGAAACCTCTCCCTTTTATTGGAACTTGGCCTCGAGAGATGGGATCCCCAGGGCCAATTAATGTCCAGGAAGTGGGGCTGCGTACCCCCTCCCCTCTATATATATGTTTTGCCCCTGGGTATGGGGTCCTCTGAGCCCAAAGGCCAACCCTACTCTGCACACACTACAAAGGCTGTATGCAGTATGAGGTTGCCAGCCAACAGGGGATCATCTGCCTTCGAGTAGGTGCAGGGCCAGGCCAAAGGCTGCGCATGGCCAAAGGCCATGCACAGTGTGGGTTTGAGAGCCTACGGAGTGCTTGGCCACAGGGCCTGACCAAAAACCTGCAACCTGTTGCGCATGGCCAGAGGTAGTGCTCAATGTGGGCTGGCCATAGTCTAGGCCTGCGACCATCCTCTCACCACGTATGGCAAAATGTGCAACATAGGAAACACTGCCTGTGAACAACTGGAAGCAGGGCCTGGCAGCGACAGGGGGTTGGCTTTACATATGGTACAAACCTAAAAAATACACATTATTGGAATTTAGACCCAGGGTTTGGGGTCTCCGGAGCCTGTTAAGGATTGTGGAGGAGGGCATTTTATTGGAATTTGGCCTGGGAGATGTGGTCGCCAGGATCAATTCAGGCTTGGGGAGGGAAGCTGCACAACTCTCTCCCATTATTAAATATGTTTTGGCCCCAGGGATTGGGTCCCCGCAGCCAAAAGGCCAACCCTACACTGTGCACATCAAAGGCTGTGCACACCTTGGGTTTGCTACCCTGGGGGAGTTGTTTGCTTTCTGGTGGGTTGGTTGAAGACCATGTGTAGTATGTAATTGACTGCCTGGCGGGGTTGGCGACAGTGCCTGGACACAGGCCATGCATATCTTGGGTTTGGCTCCCCACGGGGAGTTGCAAGCAGGGCTTGGCAACGACAGGGGACTGGCTTTATGTATGGTAATAAAATATTACTATAGGTTTAAAAAATCCTAGAACTTCACTGCAAAAAACAAAGATTAAAACAACATTGTAGTTAGGTGAGAATGTAAGTGACTACATAACATTTTAAATGTACAATTCCACTGAAATTCACCAGTTATAGTTATCTCTGGTTACTAAAACTTGTTGATAGGGCCCTCCTCTACAAGTGATCAAAGACCCTGGGTAAAACTCAAACAAAAAAAGGAGATAAGGGCCTTGCAGCACCTTCCCTGAGCCTTGAAAAGGCTCTGGGGACCCCATATCCCAGGGCCTCTACCTTTTCAAAAAAGGACACGTCTGCACCCCCCTCCCCTTGAGGGGCCCACACCAGCGCAAGCAGGGAAACCTGTGTTTGCACCCACCTGGCGGATTAATTTTTAAAACTCCCACCAAACGGGAGAAAACACAAAGGTGGTCATTCCGACCTAGGCGGGCGGCGGTTGCCGCCCGCCCGTCGGAAGCCGCCTGAATACCGCCCCGCGGTCAATAGACCGCGAGGGGTATTCTGACTTTCCCGCTGGGCCGGCGGGCGATCTGATTCAGATCACCCGCCGGCCCAGCGGGAAAGCGCCTTCCACAAGGAAGCCGGCTCGGAATCGAGCCGGCGGAGTGGAAGGCGTGCGACGGGTGCAGCAGCACCCGTCGCGCTTTTCAGTGTCTGCATCGCAGACACTGAAAAGCCTAGTTGGGCCCTGTTAGGGGGCCCCAAGACGCCCGTTCCCGCCGGCCAGGTTCTGGCGGTAAGAACCGCCAGAGCCAGGCCGGCGGGAAGGGGGTCGGAATCCCCATGGCGGCGCAGCATGCTGCGCCGCCATGGAGGATTCCCCAGGGCAGCGGGAAACTGGCGGGAGACCGCCAGTTTTCCCTGTCTGACCGCGGCGTTAGCACCGCGGTCAGAATGCCCTTAGGGGCACCGCCGGCCTGTCGGCGGTGCTCCCGCGCCCGTTGGCCCTGGCGGATTGTATCCGCCAGGGTCAGAATGAGGGCCAAAGTCTGCTCCCAGCTGGTGAGAGCTTTAAAAATGCTTCCATCAACAGGGAGCAGATTTTTGATGCACACCAATGTGGGCATGGAAACATACAAAATTGCTCCCACCCAGAGGGAGCAGCATAACTAGCTGCTGCCTCCAGGTGGGAGCTATGCTGGCTCCTGCAGCATGCAAGGAGTTTGTTGGGGCCCTGGGGCTCCCCGTGTGGCCCACAACAAGTGTATGTTGGATGCCCTGGGTGGGCAACAGGATACCCACCCATACTAAACACAGGCCCTGGAAGATGGGGTCTCCAGAGACAGAATGGGCTTGAGGAGAGGGACGTGTGGCCCACCTCCCTTTTAACTGAATTAGTGGCCCTGGCAGATGGGGTCCCCAGAACCTTTTAAAGGCTTGGGGAAATGGGCAGTGCGGTCCCTCTCCTTTTAAAATCAAAAAAGCCTGTGGGGGTTAATAGGTATGCATTGAAGCTATGCAAGTAACTGCAAACAGCTCAGAATAATATAAAACATCATTAATGCCATAACAGATAGAACTCCCTTATGTGTAGCAAGCATGTGAAATGTTCAACATTAAGCCTATACCATACACTTCCGTGTAGTCTCATTCACATTAACAATCAGATACTGATATATGGGAACTCTCATTGCACACAGTGTTTAATATGTATACAACTGTTCAGAGAAAGCCAAGTTCCTCAAAATACTCAACGTCTGTTCCAAAGTTCATGCCCTACTATGGGCAGCTTTTATCTGTATCAAACCCCTGACAGTCACCAAACCCACATTTAGAAATTAAGTTGCTGTGAGTATAGAAAAGTGGGTACTGTGAACAGTGTTCACTCCATGCAGACAGTGAAACACTCATGGGAAATACACTACATAGTATTCAAAAGAATCTACTAAGAACAGTGTAGACTGTGCAACACTTGGTAAAAAATACACGATTCACGTAAAATAATCAAGGTCTGAAGGTGCTAATGATCATAGTACCTGCAGCCTTCATATTGGAGTAAAAACGTTACAGCCCATCTTCTGAAGCAAAAGCAGCACACATATATAGGTTAATGAGGCACAGGAAGGCATAAAATATATAAGGCCCTGTGGGTATGGGGTCCTGAGGGCTCAATGAAGCTTTGGGAGGGGGGACAGGTGGCCCACCTCCCTTTTAAAATGCATAATGCCCTGGGGGATGGGGTTCCCAAGACCTAATGAGGCTCAGGGAGCAGGGGACACACGTCTGACATGTATTTTAGGCCATCCAAGATCGTGTAGGACAGCATGTCCTGAGCCAACAGACTTTAACTCAGGCCATAGCACGGTGCTAATGGTGATGTCAAGCCCCAGTTAGCTGAGAGAAAAGCTGAATGCTGCCGGGCCTCTATTTCAATTGAGGGTAGCATTTCAAGCAGTCAACCTTCCCACTCTTTTTTAAGCATTTCTCAGGACCGGCTAACCAAAGCATGTCTTGGTGGCTCGCTGTCAATCTCTCTCTCTCCGAAACCTGTTGCAAAAAATGTCCCCATGACATTTACTAGGGCTCTGATAATGTCTCGCTCTTGTTATTTACTCCCTGCTTTAGCATTTGACAGATGCTCTGCCATATATGTAATCGGTATCCCGTTAACTGTCTTACAACTGCCATAGGCATTAAACACTTGCAATATGGTGGCTGGAATATATGTCACGTTTATGAGTAGTATCCCATCGGCCAAATTCTATATCAAACCCTTAACCTAAATAATGTTTAATTTGCAATTCTTTTATTTCTTTTGGGGCAGAAACTGTTATGTACGATGTAATGTGTGCTGATGGAATCAAATATCTTTTGCGGCCACCAAAAATGCAGCCTATAATTCTACTGCTTTTATCCAGTGGTGCTTCTCGCTGTGAGATACTGCACGTCCAAGAGTTTTTAAAGCGATTAGTTGAACATTTGTATATTGCATGATGCATCAACATCCTTTTGCAAATGAATATATTATAAAAGTAACTCAAAGTAGCAAAGCCAGTAGTTAGTGAGGTAAAGAAATTACCTCTCATTGAACACTAGGGCACTGGGGCTGCGGCCTCACCTCAGGAGGCTGCAATGGACATTCAAAATAGCGGTTGCACCTGGGAAATGCATTGGGCTCTGTGTTAGCCTTATGGTGCAGATAGTAATATTGTTTCTTAATTCTATTCTATATGACAGATTCGTTTCAAAAGTTGACAATTTTAGATCATAATTGAACGAGTTTCACATTTTGTATTATTTTTATTATATGTAGTCGGGAAAACTGCAGAACAATGTTTCTGAAATCTTCACATTCAGGGCCATATGTACGAACACATTTTCCCATTGACACAGAATGGGAAAAACCCTTTGCTACATCTGGCCCTCAGTGATTGAGCCTGGATATTTTAGAATGCAACTCCATATGACTGTGAGGCATTTGATGACTGCACCAATATAGTTGATGAATGAATCCCTTGTGTATTATGGCAGTGCCCTAGTTACAATACCACTCATCTTTGTCAGTAATTGTTGTTACTGTATTATGTTATGACTGTATTATTGTTGTGGAAACTATTTGTATTATGGTTGTATCATTGCTTTTAAAATAATTATTAACACATGGATTTTCAAACTCGCGAGGTGCAGCCCCAGTCCCCAAAGCTTAGATTTCAATAATACATGCATCCATATTAATTGTGCAATTACTATGGAGTTCTTAACATCAATGAGGTCAATCTGTGCGATGGTAACAGGGTCGACGTTCACATGGTGTTACTTTTGTAATGGAGCTTCCGCTGCTCCTGGCATTTTGGTGAATTGATAGCTATGAAGAGAAGGGAGGTCGGAATTTCAGAGTCTTTCTACTGTGTCATTTGATACTGACCTAACATTTCATAGTCAGCTTTCATAGAGTAATAGTTGCTAAATAAGTTCTGACTTTGGACATTTACGGTCCTTCTTCTTTAACCAGTCAAGAAGCATGATATTTACAGTGCCTGGGCGAATGCTTTTCCCCATGCGAAGTTCCATTTTAATAACTCCATAATAGAAACAAAACATATAACAACGAAGTTCAAATCAATTCTGTCGATGGTTGCAGGTGCAGCATACATTATTTTCTTTATAGTATTACCTTAGTAAGAGTTCACTGGCATTTCAACTATCACGTTCACAGAATTGTCATCTCCCTTCTCGATCTCCTTCTCTGAGGTGTCTTAATACTCTCTCTGTTCCATAAAGTTGCATCTGGGCCCATTCCCGTGCATGGACATGTTTAAAGACTCTAACCACAGAGGGTATTTGGAGAACTGAACAATGGACTGTTGTTTGGAGTTAAGAAAACAGTGCCTCCTTGGAGTTGGAGTCAGGTCACACCCTCTACTACACACTATACAAATGTTATCCTTCCAGGTGAGTACACTTCAATTGAGAGTTACCAAACAAGTGTGTTTGGACAATTGGACACTGGTCTGGTGGTTGGAGTTAGAGAAAAAGTGCCTTCTTGGAGTTGCAGTCAGGTCACTCTCATTACAGGTTATCTCCCCTGGTGAGTAAACTTCATTTGTGAATTGACAGACATGAGTCTTTGGACAAGGGAACACGGTGATGGTGTTTAGAGTTACTGAAACAGTGACTCCTGATCTTAGCAGTCACACACTCCACACACTTGATAAATGTTATCCCCCTGGTGAGCACACTTCATTTTTGAGTTACAAAACAAGGGTATTTGGAGAAGAGAATACTAGACTGGTGTTTGGAGTAACAGTAACAGAGCCTCCTGGGAGATGCAGTCATGTAACCCTCTCTAGTACACACACTATACAAATATTATCCCCTCTTGGTGAGTACACTTCATGTGCCAGTTGCCGCATAGGGGTCCATGGTGAAGAGGACACTGGGCTGTCTGAGTGGAGTCAGAGTAACAGTGCCTCGTTTCCTTAGCAGTCATGACACTCCCTGTACTATACACATTATACAAATGTTATCCCGTAGGTGAGTATACTTCTTTTGTGAGGTGACACACAGGGGTATATGGGCAAGTGGCCACTGTGCTAGTGTTTTGAGTTACAGATACAGTTCCTGCTGTGAGTTGCAGTCATGTCGCTCTTTGTAGTACACACACTATACAAATGCCATCCTCCCAAGTGAGTACACTTCATGTGTAATTTACCACACAGGGTCTTTGGAGAGGAGTATACTGGGCTGGCTGAGTAGAGTAACAGTAACAGTGCCTCCTGACCTTAGCAGTCATGTAACTTTCTGTACTACACA
The DNA here is from genome assembly GCF_031143425.1 of Pleurodeles waltl. NCBI lineage: Eukaryota > Metazoa > Chordata > Amphibia > Caudata > Salamandridae > Pleurodeles > Pleurodeles waltl. Next base: position 725,271,710 of record NC_090437.1, read on the forward strand.
CACCATACAAATGGTATCTTCCCAGGTGAGTATACTTTATTTGTGAGTTGACAAACAGGGGTTTATGAGAAAGTGACCACAGTGCTGGTGTTTGAAGTTACAGATATAGGGCCTGCTGTGATTTGCAGTCTCTAGTACACACAGTATACAAATGCTATCCTTCCAATTTAGTATACTTCAATTGGGAGTTAACAAACAAGGGTATTTGGAGAAGGAAACACTGTGCTGGTGTTACAGTAACAGTGCCTACTGGGAGTTGTAGACATGTAATTCCCTGTACTACACACACTCTACAAATATTATCCTCCAAGATGAGTATACTTCAATTGGGAGTTAACAAACAAAGGTATTGGGAGATGGAAACACTGGTCTCGTGTTTGGAGTTGTACAACAGTGCCTTCTGGGAGTTGTAGTCATGGAACTGCCCATAGTACACATACTATACACAAATGTTCACCCCAAAGGTGAGCACACTTCAATTACGAGTTGCCAAACATGGGTCTTTGGACAAGTGAACACTGGGCTGGAGAGTGGAGTGAAATGAATGTGGCAAAAGATGAGCAGTGAGCATGCATGAAATTGCATTTTACTGACATTTTTTGTGCTGTGACTCAACAGACATAACTCCCTCAGGTATTCCTGTCAAGCCCTCTGCATGCAGGATAACCAAGACCTTCTCCTCACAGGGAAAGAGATGTAATGGTCACTGGGAGGGCTACCATCACCCTTCTTTGCTTACAGCTAAGGCGTGGAGACTAGGGAACGGATCTTACACCTGAGGTCATTACACCCCTTCCTGATATCCTCCTTTGTGCTCAGGGTGCTGCCTACAGCATTGACTCTGTTGCCTGTCCTGTCCATATTTCCATTTTTCCTCTGAGAGGAGCCTGCTGGACTCCAAACAATTGTGGTTCTCCCTTATGATTTCGTCACCCATGATTCTCAACTCATCCTCAAAAAAATGTGGATTTTTGGACACAGTGGAATAAAAAAAAAATGTGACAGTGACCTACTAAAGAGGGGAAGTGTAAAAGGGTGTGACTGGACAAAAGTGTATGCTGGGTGTGAAAAGAGATGGTGAGAAAAAAGTGGTGCCTAGTATCTGTGCTGCTGTATTGAATAATTATCCCTCGCTTCTGTGTGTTGCATTAGTGATTCAGAGGATTGTGGTGTGTGAAGGGGTGTGTTTTATAGTGTCCTTTGCAGGTGTGCCCAGTGTGGCAGTGTGTGTCAGCTGTGTCATTTTCAAATCCAGTGTGCCATTGTGTATTTCTTTGGTTACCGTTAATCAACATGGTTTTCACCGCCATTGGCTGACCCCCATGAGTGCTTGCCACTGCAACATTTGGCTTGTAATACAGTCAGTGGTTGGTCGCTGTGCTATCAGGGCTGGAGGTCAGAGGGCCTATTTCCCAGTCTCTGTGCCGCTGCTGGTCTGCCTTTTTTGGTTGGCGGACCTGCCTGTATAACTCAGAATAAGGTGGTCTGAAACACCGCCAACATGGTGGTCTTTTTAGGACCGCCAACATTGCGGTCTGGTGGTCCGACCGCCAAACTCATAATGAGGCACATAAATATCAAAACAAAGGTGGTATGTGCAGAGCAAATGAGGCACATACGTCTTTCCGTGTATACATGTTGATTGGGCTTGTGCTAAAAGCATTGTTATAGATGTTTTGATTATATAGCTATATGAAGTTTTTAATCCGGGTTATGCTCACTAGTCACAGCTTTACATTACTTGATGATTAAATGATGTGATTTGCAATAGAAGATTTAACTTTCCTATTGTTTATTAGATCCTGATTCATTCAGGTCTTTATTGATAAATGTGTTCAATGCATGTGTGAGGTGATTCCACAGGTGGGTTTGTATTAGCATGTTGTATACATCATATTCAGCTGACCTGTTTTTCAGTTAACTACATGTTTTTTCAAGACGACTTTAGTTGCAATACGGTTGTGCTGTGTGCTTTCTTTTGCATTTGATCACAACTTTTATTTGAGACACATCTCCTCTTTTGTTTTTAGTAAAGAGTAATTTCTAGCTAAATTAAGTGTTTAAAGATTTACATCAAGCATCAGAAAACTTGAAAGAAAGTGGCGACAAGATCAGACTCTGTACAACCACACAGCCTTCAAAAACGCCATCCGCAGACACCACCAACTCATCCGAGCTGCCAAGAGAACCGCCTTCAAAGGCCGAATCAACAACAATGCACACAGCCACAAGGAGCTCTTCAACGCCGTGAAGGAACTCTCAAACCCCAGCTCCAGCGCTAACGACATCCTGCCATCCCAAGACCTCTGTGACTCCCTAGCCTCCTGCTTCCACCGCAAGATTGTAGACATCTACGACAGCTTCAGCACCCAGACCCCCCCGGCAAACCACCAACACCACAGATTCACCTCTGACCAAATTCCTGCTCTCCTGGACCCCCATCAACGACAACGACACCATGGAAATCAAGAACATCATCCAGTCCGGCTCTCCATCTGACCCCTGCCCTCACCACATCCTCAACAAAGCAAGCTCCGTCATCACACCCCAACTACGGAAGATCATCAACAGCTCTTTTGAGTCCGCCACCTTCCCGGAGAGCTGGAAACATGCCAAGATCAACGCCCTCCTCAAAAAACCCAAGGTGGACCCAAAGGACCTCAAGAACTTCTGGCCCATCTCCCTGCTTCCCTTCCCGGCAAAAGTAATCGAGAAGGCTGTCACCAGAAAACTTACCCGCTTCCTCGACCATTGGACCCTGGACCCTTCCCAATCCGGATTCCGCAGCAACCACAGTAACAAAACCACCCTCAACGCCGTCACCGATGACATCAGAACCATACTGGACAACGGCAAAACCACGGCCCTTACCCTCCTAGATCCTACGCTCACGCCTCAGCAATGCAGGAATCCACGACAGAGCCCTGGACCGGTCACCTCCTATCTCACTGGCAGAACCCAGAGAGTCCGCCTCCCCCCATTCCGCTTGGAGGCCACCAAAATCATCTGCAGCATACCCCAGGGTTTGTCCCTCAGCCGACCCTCTTCAACGTCTACATGGCCCTGCTTGCTAACATCACCCAATCCCACAACCTCAACATCATCTCATACGCCGATGACACCCAGCTGATCCTCTTCCCACCCACCTGCGCCAGCCCAAAGACCTCCTTACCTTCAGGACACTTCTCAAGACCTGGTTGTTTGAGCCATAGCAGCACCTTCTACTCCCCTCCCCCGTAAGCGCCTTGAGACCCTCACGGGTGCGTAGTGTGCTTTACAAATTCCTGATTGATTGATTGAAAAGCATGAAACTAAAATGTAGGTTAAATTCCAAGCAGCAATCACAATAAAGATGCTTGTAGACATGGCATTCAAGAATTTAGATACAATTTTCAGGCTGTTTAGATTAACATTTTTATAATATCCTCATATTGCTCTTGTTCATTAAAGAGGAAATGTGTCAGATGCATCAGTTTACTATAGGAAGTAAGTATGCACAGATGGAATGTTTTTGTGTCATTCTATACAAAGCAAAATCATGAACCTCTGGTGCATGACACATTTAATAGTACCTGCTGAATGGGTTTATTTTTGTTTCCTCTTAAGTCTCTTTAGTTTATAAAGCAGTCCTGAAGAAAATCCAGTTTTGAATTGCCACATCACCACCTCAAATGGAAGCTTTCAGATGTTTGACCACATAATTCTTGTTCTGATATCCTTGAATTGGCTCCCAATTAAAGTCACATATACCTGGAAATTAGCCTCCAATGTTCACAAACCTCTCCACTCCTACACACCTATCTCTCAAAGAAAATTACTAACTTGATTGTATAACAATCACTATGCAGTGCACTTACTTTTTTGATGAACTTCAACATCTACAGAAAGAGAAAGACCCTTAAGCAATCAATAACTAGGTTTGCTCCCAAGCTGTTGAATTCAATACCACCACTCATCAGAACAAACCAATCATTCCAAATCTACAGTTAAATGAAAAAAATGACCATTCGGCAGTACCTCTTAACTTACCAGATCAACTTTCTTCTCAACTGTTACTCTCTGAAGAATCTTCCTTGCACTTGAGACAACCTCCCATAACTAATGGATCATGACTAACAACTGTCCTTGTATGTTATGTAAGTTGTTCACATGATACACAAGTAGTGCCACTGTGTGAAAGGTAATTGTTCTGCCATACTGGACAAACACACAATTGTCCATTATACCTTTTAACTAATCTCCTGTGTGTTGTAATTACTAGAAATGTTGAAAGGCTTAATATATCTTAACTCGTTCTTAAGCTAAACTTATTCCCTTTTGAGATATATATTAGTGATGAATCTTTGTGAAACACTCTGTTACCCACTGGGCCTAATCCATGTTATACAAAACCATAAATATAAAGTAAAATAAACACATTTTCCATTAATACCTGTATTTTTCATATGTCTTAATAGCTAGGCCATGTTCCACTAGAATGTACCATTTTTCTTTATTCTTATACAATGCACCATAATACTTCAGGGGCAGGATATAGGTTAATTGGATTTGCTAATAGTGGTTACAGTTTGCACACCAAGGGCCAGCTGTATCAAACATTTATGCATTCACAAAAGTCTGTTTGCAAATGCAAAAATGGCAAATACGATGTATGAAAGACATTCACAGTGCGAAAATAAGGAATCGCAAAAATAGCGATTCCTTGCAAATGCAACATGATTTTGCGTGTTGCAATCTGCGTATCACAAATAGCGTCATGATTTAGTGAATCGCTATCTGCATTACACAAATTGCGAAGTAGAACTGCGAATCGCAGATAGTGAACCGCAAAATCATGATGCTATATGCGACACACAAATTCCGTTTCGCAATGTGATGCATCACAAATTAGCAAATAGCGAATATTCGCAGAATGGTCTTTAGCACATGCAATTTACCACAAATTGAAATCAGGTGGTAACCAGGTGCAACCTATATAAAGAGGCCCAGAATGACTGAGCCTCCTTTCCACAATGGCTGCACTCTACCTGATGGTGAGGAGAATGAGGATCCTGGCAGGTTTGAGAAGAGAGAGGAGGAGACAGGGGCGCATTTTCAGAGTGCCCATAACCCTTTTTGACCAGACAGAGGAGGAAATGTATGAGAAGTACAGGTTAAGCTCAGCCATGATACTTGACCTGATAGCTGATGTACAACCCCTACTGCAATAGTATACCCACCCATGTACAGGTATTATGCTCCCTGCACCTATTAGCCTCAGGGAGCTATCAAGGGGTCATAGCAGCAGCAGGGGGGGTCTCACAGAGTGCCCTCTCATGGTTTTTCAATGCATTTCTCAATGCCATGCTGAGCAAAATTCAACAGCACATAAGATTCCCCAACACCCCACAGGAATTACTTCAGACAAAACATGATTTCTACCAGATTGCACAATTCCCACATGTCATAGGTGCCATTGATTGGACACATGTAGCAATCTGTCCACCATCAGTCACCGAATATGTTTATCAGAACTGTAAGAACCATAATTCCATAAACATACAAGTGATTAGCAATGCCTCCAACATCATAACCGATCTCGTGGCCAGATACCCAGGTAACGCACATCACTCGTACATCTTTCACCACAGCGGAATTCACACAAGACTACTAGCTGGGGAGTTTGGCAAGGGATTTCTATTCGGTAATGTAATGGTTGACAATGTTGCACTGATGTAAATGTGGCATCAGATATCACAGGTACTCATTTTACTCTCTTTTCATTCTAGCAGACAGATCTTATGCAGTGCGGACCTATATACTGACGCCCTTCCTGAGTCCTGCAACACCAGCCAAGAGGGCAACCCGCAGTGTGGTGGCGAGGACCTTCGGACTTCTGAAGTGCTGCTTCAGGTGCATCTATAAGAGTGGATGTACACTACAGGACAGCCCAGAGACAACCTGCAAAATTGTGGCTACATGTGCCATGTTGCCCTACATTGCAACAACAAGGGGCATACCTGTGGAACTCAAGGAGCCGGACTCAAATTAGGATGGTGATCCTTTCCCACCCCTTCACCCAGTAGACAGGAGCAGTGCAGAAGAGGGCAGGCAAAGACGTGCTGACATCACGCGCAACCATTTGTGATGTATGTAATGACAACACCACTTCATTTTTATGTATTTCTGTAGTTAGCATCTTTATTACTGTGACTTAAAGTAACATATGTGTCAATAGGACATAGCTATGCACTGTAGGCAAACATGTGTGAATAACAGTGTCACACTATTTGCATCATAGTATAACTGTAGTGCTACATGTTAAGGTAGTCCTATGTCCACGCACTCCACTTGAGAAGTCAGGTGCCTCGCTGGCACCTCTTGCAGTGGTTCCAAGACAGTACTGTGTCTGGTACTGCGACACCTAGGATCCATCACAGGGGCTGTAAGACTGCTGAGGCTAGAGAGATCCTCACTATCCCCACCACCAAGTTAGCTATTTGAGGCACTGCGTGCTGTCTGCGTTGCATCCAGAACATTGGTTATTTGCATCAATCCCTGTGCAACGTCTCGACTGTAATGTGCCATCTCCACCTGTATGCCCACAGCACGCCGTGAAATCAAGACAGTTAAGCTAGCGAGCCGATTGACTGATCTACAGAACCCATGAAACCTTCCCATAAATTGGTGATGGCGCCTACAGTGGCTGACACGCTCCCGCTGAATCTCAGTGCAGAGTTCCCTAATTGCGTTTGTCAACTCCTTTGTGTTTTCGGCTGCTATTTGCTGTCCCTCTTTCAGAGACTCCAACTGCTTGCGCATAGATCCCATGGTTTCATTGAGTGCATCTATGTGCAGTACTCCCATATTTTCATTGTGAGTCACAAACTGCCTGTGCATTGACCTCATGTGTTTGCATTGCAGGTGCCGCACTTTCAGCATGGAAGCTTCGAGGCCGCAAAAAATTGCTGGGCCCTCTCCTTCATCTGTGAACTGTCTGCCTACATCATGACGCCTCCTGAGGGGAGTTGACTGATGCTGGGGCAGGGACTGCTGTCTTCCTGTGGATCTAACCTCTGGCGGTGGTGTGGGTACTTCATCTGGTATTTCATCTGAGTCCAGGCTATACTCTGCGAGAGGTAACACCCTTACCCTGCATCTACTTGGTGCAATTCTGAAGGAATCACTGGTGTTTGAGTCGGACTGTGGCTGTGTTTCACCATCTCCCACATTTCCCCCTTCTGCTGCATCAGGGCCCAGGACATCTACAACGACAACATGCAGCATGCCATTTATGATTATTTAAATAAATGTTGCACAATAATAATGACTGTACACTAACATCGTATCACTGTGAGTTGTGTGTGTTGTTCCTCTGTGTGGCTGTACACTAACTTGCCATATATGTGGAATCAGCACTTTAAAGGTGTGGACTACCACTGTCATAAGGCATTGTTGGGTTGTATGTAAGATGCAGCATGGACTACTTCTCACAATCCATTGAGCTAATAGCATTTTTCTAAGGGGCATGTGTACATGCACATATGGGGAAACACATTATTACTGCCCTTACCTTGGCTGGTGCTGGATGTCCCTGAGGTGTCAATGTCAGAGACACCACTGACAGCTTCAGGAATCAGTGTGGACTCCACAATGTCTTCCAATGGTGTAGACGGTGTCTGGGTGGGTGGTCCTCCTCCGGTGCTCCTTGCCACCTTTAGCCTGCAGGCCACCCTCTCCTTAGCACGGGAACGCAAGTCATTCCATCGCTTGCGTATCTCCTCAACAGAGCACTGAGCAACACCCACTGCGCATATTTGTGTCTGGATTGCTGTCCACAGTTTCTTCTTCTCACTTTCAGGTTCATGGAGTGAGTTCTTTCTAAAAAGTTTGTTGTGCTTTCTCACCACCTCCTCAGTGAGCACCTTGAATTCCTGCTCATTGAATTTGAGCTTGCACTTCCTGTCCCCTTTCTCTTTCTCACATTTGCTATCTAAGGAATGTAAACTGGGAGCTTGATACATCCGGCACCAAATGTTATTGAATCCAGTGGTATCTTGTAACCCTGCCTATGTACTAATAGGCGAGTTCATAAAACATCAAATTGAAGTGGGTCAGAATTCTTACTACCTCATAAATATTTTTTACATTTGTCACAAATTGCAATCAACTACAATTCTCTGTCATCAAAGGGGTGATGACCTGCTGGAATCATCATACCTTCATGTCTATGATTGCTATTAAACAAAAGCATTATTTTTGTTTTACTGCAGCTTGTTTTCCTTACAGGACAACAGGATGCCTTTACAAAAACAGAGACAAGTTTGTGAAACCAATTTTTAAGAGTTGGAGTGGTCCCATGTACAATTGTCTTTCTCTAAAAATGTTTGACCATTCACAATGAGGATGGGGTCTCCCAGGGAATCCTTCAGTTTGTAATGTTTTATGTGCACATTTTTGGTGCAAACCATTAACAGATACCATAAAGAATAACTATTTGAAAGGCACACTGTAGACATGCTCCTTCCAAGTAGAGATTCCTTTTGATTTTCTAAACCAATTAGCTGATTCAGTGAAATGCTACCAAATTGCTAAAAGCATTTAATCCATTTGAAAACCAAATTTTCATGTTGCAAGCCCTTCAACTTACTGAATGACAGAGTTTTCGACTTTTAGGAATGGAGTCTTTGGTTGGCAGTCAGGTTGACCCCTGTCCAAGCAAGGACCATCACTCTAATCAGGGTAAAGGAAAAAACACCCGGTTAACCCCCGCTCACCCTCCTTGGTAGCTTGTCATGAGAAGGAAGGCTTAACTCATACGCAATGTGTAAAGTATTTGTACCAACAAACACAGTAATACAGTGAAACACTACAAAATTGACACCACACAGGGTTAGAAAAATAGTAATATTTATCTAAATAAAACAAGACCAAATATGATAAAAATCCACCATACACAAGTAGAAATATGACTTTAGCAATTGAAAACAGAAAAATAGTGCCTAGAGTCACAAATGATGCAATCTGATGTAAAAGCAGTGTTATGACAGAATTGTTTCCCACAATGCAACGCTACTGGTGCTGTTTACGGACTCACATGGACCCGCATGTACAGTACCATAGTAAAATGTGTGGAAAACAGGCCGGCTCACAGAGTCAGTGAGCGAGGCGTCGCTTGATCCGATGTGGTGTCGGTTCCAGTGCTGCGGGGCTAAGGAGCGGAGGCATCATGAAGAGGTGTTGGGCCTACGTTCACAGTGGGGTTTGCGTCTCAGCGAGGTCCATGGATCCAGGAGTAGGTGGTGTCACAGGCTTGGTGCAGCAGCGTCCTTAGCGAAGTCGCATGGCGTCGCCCGGCATTGTTTTATAGGATTTTCACCAGATGTTCACTTCCAGGGGCCCAGGAACCAGAAGGGCACCCTCTGGCAAGCTAGAGTCCACAGAATGCAGACTCAGAGACTGGTTGTTGAAACCTTTTCTGTGCCTGAGGCTTCAAAAAGAGAAGAAAAGCTCAGTCCAAGCCCTTGGTGATACCTCTCAAGCACGAATGCACAAAAGTCAAGGCTTTTTCCCCTTTCACAGGTAGAAGCAGCAACTGCAGGATAGCCCAACAAAGGACAGTCACAGCCTGGGGCAGCACTTTTCCTCATCTCATCAGCTCTTTCCCTGGCAGAGGTTCCTTTTGAATCCTTGAAGTAATCTAAAAATCTGGGGTTTAATGTTCACTACTTATACCCCTTTTTGCCTTTGAAGTTGGCAAACTTCAAAGGAAAGTCTATATTATTGAAAAGATCCTGCCTTGCCCAGGACTGGCTCCAGACTCACACCAGGGGGTTGGAGAATGTATTATGTAAGGGCAGGCACAGTCCTGTCAGGTGTAAGTGACCACTCCTCCCTCCTCTCTAGCCCAGATGGCCCATCAGGATATGCAGGCTACACCACAGCTCCTTTTGTGTCACTGTCTAGTGGAGATTCACAAACAGCCCAACTGTCAACCTGACCCAGACAGGGAATACACAAGCAGGCAGTGTCACAGAATGGTATAGCAAGAAAATGCCCACTTTCTAAAAGTGGTATTTTCAAACAGATAATTTTAAAACCAACATTACCAAAAGTTGTATTTTTAAATTGTGAGTTCAGAGACACCAAACTCTAAGTTTCTATCTGCTTCCAAAGAGAAACTGCACTTAAAATGTATTTAAAGGTAGCCCCCATGTTAACCTCTGATCGAGATAGGACTTGCAACAGTGAAAACAGAATTTGGCAGTATTTCACTGTTAGGACATGTAGAAACGTATCCAGCAAATGTCCTACCTTTAACATACACTGCACCCTTGCCAAGGCCAGGTCCAACAGTGACAAGAAAATGAATTAGTAGAACTGGCCCTATAATACTATCTGAAGCTGGAGTTCTCATGTCACAGCATCCTATTCATCTAGTACTTAATGCAACCATTAGACAGAATAGTGTAGGCGAATGACTAAGCATTGCCTAAAGACAAACTTGGCCACCTGTATTCAATACAAGAAATGAAAATACCATTGACATGTTTCACAAGTAAATTGCAAACAATATATGGAAAGAGTTTCTCTACATTGGGGAAAAAGCAGTAATTCAGATCCTAAATGTAGCTGGCCTAACAGTGAGTATTCAAAATGTTAATAAACAACCAATTGTAATTTCATCATGTAATGTAAATTAATAATGGTGATTAAGTTTGCTGTGTGACTAATTTGTAAGTTTAGTCCACAAGTATACTCCCAGGAGACATTTACTTTAATCCATGACAAAGACAAGTAGATCATTCCATCCTCTGGAACAGAACTGTCTCTTAGTACTAGAATTGTGCTGTAATTAAGTGGCCCTGCAAAAAAGAATGGTGTTTGTAACTTTGGTAGATCATGGAGCTGCCTTTAACACGTGCTCTAAAAGGAAACAATGGGCTCCAGGTATCAACAGGAATGTTTTAATGAGAGATATGAGAAACCGAATTGAATTCTGTTGCTTGCGCTCTTATTGTGCCAACTCAACAAAGTTGTGTTTGTTATTGGAAACAAAACAAATCAGTGACCCTGATGCCCAGGAAGGTTCTTATCTGAGTTTCATGCTACTGTATATTTTCCATACCTAGGAACTCCTTGCTGGTATGTCAGTACAGTGTTGGGAAAATGAGCAATGGTTGCTTATTGAGGGTCTTCTATCCTTCAATATTCAGGTGAAATCAATAAATAATCTTTGTCACTGGTCTTATCAACGTTTGCTCTTTGACTATGAGAAGTAAGTAGCAAGGGACATTTCAGGATCTAAATTAAGTTAGAACAATTTGAGAAGCAGGTGTCAGTTCAGATACCCACTAAAGAATTCTAATTCTAATTCTAAAGAATTCTAATTAGAGAATCAATGGCAAGCATAAAGCCTTTGCATTTCATACTGGATAATATTCACAGTCATAAATCAGCAGGCATAAAATAAATAGGCTAAATAACCTCTCATGTATAGGTGTTAAAAAAACTGAGAAATGAGTCACCGGCCTGAATGTCTGGGTATGAATATTAATCCTAGCTTAGGAACATGCACTAATATAAACACACAGATTCTGTTTTGCAACATTATTTCCTTTCTTCTTCTTCATCCTCCAATAGAATATCAGCAAACTCCCCATTTTTTCACAGTGCCACAATAGGCTTTTAGACATTGAACCTGGAAAAGTTACATTGTTGATATTTTGCAGTCCAGACAGTTCTTCCAATGAATCATCCTTCCTGTCACCTCCTCTTCTCCCAGTGAGAACTCACTATCAGTTATCTAATACAAAACAAGTGTCTATTCACTGATTAATAGAAAACGTCTGAAAAAATATGACATCGGTAACACAGGGAAACACATTGTGTGCAAATAACTATTTAATGTGAAAAACAATCCTTTCAATGTTAATGCATTATTTTTCAATTAACATGACATCAACAGGTAGGTTCAGTACATTTATTTATTTGTAGCCCTATTACATTTAATCATGATTGCCTACTACAGATTTTTGATTTTAGCATATGTTTTCCTTAAACGTAAGCTTTGCATAGTATTAATTAATGTATTTTGCCAGTGAATAAAATTTGTGTCAACAGTTTCCCCCTTGGATGGTAGCAATAAACCAACGTCAATCTGCCTTGCTACTGGAAACATGGCCATTAGTTCAAGTTCATTTTAAGGTTGTTTCTTCATCCCTTGTGAGTACAACAATTTCAACACAAAAGTGGTAATGTACCACAAATCTTTTGAGCTATGTTTTTTTCAGCCTAACCAGAGGCCTGATGATGTACAGCACTAAGTGAAAAATCATCAATGAAAGACATCTGCAGTTTGGGTAATGATATCTAATACTTCATATGAATTATGTTTCCTTCTGTTGGGTTTTTGATTCCTGTGGTCAAGTTAAATTATGTTGGATGACACACACATCAAATGTTTTCCAGGCTTTTTCTAGAATTTTCAATTATTTTACTTAGATTTTATAGAGTCATGAAGTGAGTTTGAAGTTTACACATTGTGTCTGGACTTAAGTGTCTGACCCAGCATTCATTATTCTCCTAGTTTTCCTTTTCATATGATTTCCCTTAAATGTTCCAACTTTCTACTGATTTGCTTGACTAGTTTAATTCCTGGAAACTGGAGGTAGCTAAATGTCTCATAGAGCATGTGTTCAGTACCTAAACATGGCAACACAATTTGCTGTATGAATCGACAAAATTGGCATTTTGGTAATTTCATGGTCAAAATGTACAAAGCTTGTGCATGTGTCTTAAAATGTAAGTGCCCAGATGCGTTGTCTTGTGATTTTGTGCCAGCCATATGGGAGACTTCAAATTCATAGCAGTGGAGCTGTTAAAAGGCATTTACCAATCCAACCATCAGCATGCATGTGTCAAAGTAAAGCCTTTTTTGAGATGTGAATAAATGAATGTATCTTTATGACTGCAAGGCCTGGTGGCATAATGTTCAGATAGAAAACATGTACAGAGGTAAACATGCACATGGCACTACAAAAATAGGGATTAAAAGTGTGTTGTATAGCCTAAACTGACAAAAATGTTGAGGCCTTAATATTGTTTATAAAAATAGCACTCCATTGGAACTAATAATAGCAAATAATGGCATATCCACAGTCAATGGACCTCTACCTATATATTTGTAAATGATATTAAGGCTACAAAATTTATGTCACACATTTTTGTTATCGTAATTCTGACATACAAATTCAAAGGTGCTCTCTACTAAACAATTGACAAAATCTGCTTTCTGTTAAAAAAAACAACCACACAATTTGTTCTAAAAATAAACAAATTGTAACGCAACTTTGTTGCCGTTTAATTATTATTATTATCTTTTTTTAATGAAGAAGTGAACAATACAAGGATAAAAACCCCGGATCAACATTTTCTATCAACAGAGCCATTTTCTATAGTTACTTCTTCAAATTAAACCAAATATCCCTTAATTAATAAATCAGAAGTATCCAATTAACACAACATTCAAGATAACAATTAATTAAAAAAATACATTAGACGTGTGACCTAGACTCACACTAGCATCAAAAAACAATACAGAATATCTGGCCAACTTGCCACTCATCTAACACTTGCCATCCAACCTTTACAGTGATATAAGCTCTCTTCCAAGTGATATCTTGCCAGCAATCGAAATAGCCACTGGTGGGAGTTGAATTCAGCGAAGCAGCCATGATACAGATTTCCACAACAGCAGTGGCAACAAAGATTGGACATACGTTACATCTATCGTTGCTGTGAATCTATCCCTAGTAACATCTGCTAGGGCATGATGTTAACCTGAGCAATTAAACTCTTACTCAAGAATTTGCGCCGCAGTGCAGACACTTTAAACACCTTCTCTTACCCCAGTACAGTTTCCAGGAGGTATAATATAGATGATAGAGCATCCTGTAGTGTTGACTTTTAAGCCTAGCACTTACTATCTCCAGCCAAAGATTTAGATATTGCTGGATGCAAGTGTCATTAAGAGCAAGATCTATCCTTCTGCCTATTTCTCTTGATGAACCTCTATATCATTTAGTTTAAAATCAATGAGAAGCTTATATATAGATTTAATTATTGTGCTGCTCTCCGAGTTTAAAGACTCAATGACTGTCTTCTTATAAAAAGATATATCCTTGTTCAGTTTTTTTTAATAAAGCTCTCTTATGTGTAAGTATTTAAAAACGTTTTGATGTGGAAGACCATATTTCAGCTGCAGATCCACAAAAGAACACATTTGACGCTCCCAAAAAATCCCCATGTTTCCATATACCCAGCTTCTCCCATGCAAGGCACGTTTTGTAGTGAAAGACTGAGAGCAACAGAGTAGAATGACAAAATGGAGTGTACCAGCCATACCGGGCTGTTCCCATCAAACCCTTCAAGGTTGCCCAGATTCTATAAGCAGCCTCAATCATTTTAAACCTCACTTTGTTAAGTAACCGGGTTTCAAAATTCTTAAGAAAACATCCTCATGCTTCTTTCCTCAGGGTTAATTCAGCAATACTCAGCAGATTCCCTGGCACATAATATATCCCACAAGAGCCCATTATCAAGAAATCCATATATTGTTGCATGGCAGCCCAATAATAAAGCTTGAAGCTAAGAACAGCCAAGCCACTTATTCCCAGTGTTAATACTAGGCCCTTCAGGGCCCTTTTGACTCAGGTTTGCTCCCATACAAAGTTGTTACATACAACATTCAGTTCTTAGCTAATCATTCTATATTACCAGCCCTATTGCTCAAAATAGTTAAAGGACCTTAGGAGGCACCAACATTTTATTAACTTTATGTCACCTTATTTTTGTTAGCAGGAGACTATTTAAACAAACTAAAGCCTTCTTAATATTTAGAAAAATAGGATCATAGTCAGATGGATAATGTTGTGCAGCTTGGCGGATATGTTCACTCTGGGATAACTCAGTGTTAGACCTGACAGCCTTAGGGTAGTCACCCCTAACTTTTTGCCTGCCTCCCTCCACTTTTTGGACACTGTTTTTGCTGGTTTTTAGACTCTGCACACTTTACCACTGCTAACCAGTGCTAAAGTGCATATGCTCTGTCCCTTAAAACATGGTAACCTTGAATCATATCTGATTGGACTAATAATTTACTTATAAGTCCCTAGTAAGGTGCACTTCATGTGCATAGGGCTGGTAAATTAAATGCTACTAGTGGGCCTGCAGCACTGGTTGTACCACCCACTTAAGTAGCCCCTTTTCCTTGTCTCAGGCCTGCCCTTGCAAGGCCTGTGTGTGCAGTTTCACTGCCACCTCGACTTGGCATTTAAAAATACTTGCCAAGCCTAAAGCTCCCCTTTTTCTACATATAAGTCACCCTTAATGTGTGCCCTAGGTAACCCCTAGAGCAGGGTGCTGTGTAGGTAAAAGGCAGGACATGTACCTGTGTAGTTATATGTCCTGGTAGTGTAAAACTCCTAAATTCGTTTTTACACTACTGTGAGGCCTGCTCCCTTCATAGGCTAACATTGGGGCTGCCCTCATACACTGTTGAAGTGGCAGCTGCTGATCTGAAAGGAGCAGGAAGGTCATATTTAGTATGGCTAGAATGGTAATACAAAATCCTGCTGACTGGTGAAGTTGGATTTAATATTACTATTCTAGAAATGCCACTTTTAGAAAGTGAGCATTTCTTTGCACTTAAATCTTTCTGTGCCTTACAATCCACGTCTGGCTGGGCTTGGTTGACAGCTCCTTGTGCATTCACTCAGACACTTGCTGGAGAAGAAACCTGAACCAGAAACTACATCCTGCCAAGAAGAACTGCCTGGCTGCTCAAAGGACTCACCTGTCTGCTTTCTACAAAGGACTGCTGCCTTGCTGTTGGCCTGCTGCCTTGCTGAACTCTTGTCTGGCTGTGAAAGTGCTCTCCAAGGGCTTGGATAGAGCTTGCCTCCTGTTCCCTGAAGTCTCAGGACCAAAAAGACTTCTCTCTTTCACTTGGACGCTCCGTGCGCCGAAAATTTCGAAGCACAGCTTGTTCTGCAGCGAGAAAAACGCCGCACACCGACGCTGATCGACGCGACGCTCTTGCGACGCCCGAAAATCCGACGCACGGCTTCGCAAGGACGCCGCCGCCCGACCTCTAGAGGAGAAATCGACGCGACGCCTGCCGTGAGATCGTAATTTCGACGCGCAGCCCCGCAGAACGACGCGCAGCCGGAAAACAAGCAGGAAAATCCACGCACAGACCCGGGACATCTGGTAATCCCCGCGATCCACGAAAAGAGACTGTCCGCGCGCCGGAAAACTACGCACGACTTCCCCGCGTGGAAAATAACGACGCAAGTCCGTGTGTGCTGGGGAGAAATCGACGCACACACCCTTTTTCCACGCATCTCTTCTTTTGTGGCCCTCTGAGGAGATTTTTCCACTCCAAACCAGGTACTTGTGCTTGAAAGAGACTTTGGGGGTCATTCTGACCCTGGCGGCCGGTGGCCGCCAGGGCCACCGACCACGGGAGCACCGCCAACAGGCTGGCGGTGCTCCCACGAGCATTCTGACCACGGCGGTTCAGCCGCGGTCAGAAGCGGCAAGTCGGCGGGCTCCCGCCGACTTACCGCTGCTCGGGGGAATCCTTCATGGCGGCGGAGCGCGCTCCGCCGCCATGAGGATTCTGACCCCCCCCTACCGCCATCCTGTTCATGGCGGGAAAGCCGCCATGAACAGGATGGCGGTAGGGGGGGGTCGCGGGGCCCCTGGGGGCCCCTGCCGTGCCCATGCCAATGGCATGGGCACGGCAGGGGCCCCCGTAAGAGGGCCCCGCAAAGTATTTCAGTGTCTGCCTTGCAGACACTGAAATACGCGACGGGTGCCACTGCACCCGTCGCACCTTCCCACTCCGCCGGCTCGATTACGAGCCGGCATCCTCGTGGGAAGGGAGTTTTTCCCTGGGCTGGCGGGCGGTCTTTTGGAGACCGCCCGCCAGCCCAGGGAAAAACTCATAATACCCTCCGCGGTCTTCTGACCGCGGAGCGGTATAATGGGGGCGGAATTCTGGCGGGCGGCCTCCGCCGCCCGCCAGAATCAGAATCACCCCCTTTGTTTATATTCTAAAGACTTAAGACACTGTATATCACTTTTCAGTGATATCCCTACAATTTCCCATTGCATACTTTATTCTTTTTGACCTACAATTATCCAGATAAATATTATATATTTTTCTAAACACTGTGTGGTGTATTTGTGTGGTGCTATATGGTGGTATTGTATGATTTATTGCACAAATACTTTGCACATTGCCTTCTAAGTTAAGCCTGACTGCTCGTGCCAAGCTACCAGAGGGTGGGCACCGGATAATCTTGGATTGTGTGTGACTTACCCTGACTAGAGTGAGGACTTTTGCTTGGACAGGGGGTAACCTGACTGCCAACCAAAAACCCCATTTCTAACACTCAAGCTGTCATTTCTTGACAATTTCAACAGAGTATTTCATCATTACAGATGATTTGGGTCTTTCTCATACTGAAGAAGTTCCCTCATATCTGCTTACATCTTATTGCTTCCTCTTCGACCTCCTAGGTTAGTACATCACAGTCTGTAGTAACAATGGCCACATCATCAGCATCTGCCAATATCTTGGTCACATATCAATTTTCCACCATGTACTTTATGGCCAGGTTGTTGACAACCTTAGGCAAAAGGGATTAATGTATAAGGCAAACAGAAGAACAGAACAAGCACATCCCTTCCTGGCTCATCTTGTGATCTTGAAGCTGTTGGATTCCATGCCCATCAGTTGTATTTTTGCTGTTGTTTTTTTTATCTATAATCTGTATAGCCATCTACTGGTCAGGCCCCACTCCTGCACTCTCAAGAACGTCTCATAGATATGCCACTGTAACCTGGTCGAATGCTTTTTCTACATCAAGCAGGAAAATTTGCAAAACTGTCCTGCTGATTTCTGCTATATCAAACTGGGTAATGGCTCATCTAATATCATACTACAACCTGAAATAAAGCCATGTTGCCATGGAGAGAACAGTCTAACAATGACCCTGCTTAACCCGGTTGCTAACACTTTCCATACATTTTATCATCACTGTCAATCAACAATATTGTCCTATATTTCACAAGGTCTAAAGATGGGTTCCCGTTTTTGAAACACAACTATATTGTTGTTTGACCATGATTCTGGAGCAGGCTGTCCACACTGTATGGAAAAAAGTGGCAAACATATCAGCCTGGAGGTCTAAAAATATAGGATCAGGGCCAGATGGGTCTCTACACTACTGCTATATTCATAGCTAGCAGTCTTGTGTAATTGATACTTCTTTGTGGCCCTTCTAACAAGCAAGCTATTGATCCCTTCTTTAACAGCTGTTATCATAAGAAGAATATCATGTTCCAACTGCCCCTCTGCTTACCTAACCATATTCATCCTTGTATGGAGTCTTTCCAGACTAGTTAGTTCAACATGACATTTTTTATCCTGTTGTTGGAAAGTGGATTATTGGTAGGGGCAGGTAAGTACCTACACTTAGCAACAGGCCACTAACCTCCACTTCCAGGTAGGTCCAGGTAGGTCTCAATAAATTAAACCCAGCTCAACCCTTGATAGCTTGGCAACGAGTGACAAGGCTTAACTTAGAAGGATCATAATGCCGGTGGGTGGCTGGCAGCCACGACGATGTTATGTTGCCGGCCATTGCTGTGGCGATAGGCGGCAGTTACCGCCAATCTTGTAATGAACCCCTTAATGTTTCTAGCGCATAGAAGCAACTAGCGCTCAAAGGGTTATAAAAGATCACACTGGAAAGAGACAAAGTCCAGAGTTCAGGCCACCCACTAGGTAACACTGTCAAACATACTTTCAGAAGTAACCAGCCAAGGGTTCTGAGGCTCTGGTTTGCCTATTGGGGTCAGGGACTACAACTCCCACAATGCGCCTCTTCAACTTATGGAGTTGCTCCATACGTCTCCAAACTTCTGGATCTTCTTTTGGTCATTGAAGTGTCCACAACTTGATCCTGGGTTCCAGAAGCTCTGAGTTGCTCCTCGGGAGTTGGGACTAAAATTCCCAGAATGCACCTGGTCAGAAGCCTCAAATGGCCACTGGATGCTGGTCAGCTGGGCTCTGCTTGTAGGACTTGATGTAGGGGACTCTGGACAGCTCCTTTGTACCTGTAGCAAACAAAGAGTCTCTTCTTGAAGCCCAAGCAAAGTCCTTTTAGTGGTAAAGCCAAAGTGTGCAGTTGGTGCAGTCTTTCAGATTGCAGTGTCCAGTTGCAGTTCAGGGGTCCAGCAGGGCAGTCCTTCGTCTTCGTCTTGTTCCTTCATAAGTAGCCTCGCAAATCAACAGTAGTCTCATGGGGCACAACCTTGAATGAACCCTCATCAGTAACATTGGCTGTTCCTTGTCCACAGGAGGCACTGGCTGAATAGCAAGACACACCGAAGGTAGATACTCGAAGAGGCACCAGGTGCAATGAAAGACAGGCCGCATACACCACAGGACTAAATAAAATAAAATGACTAAAAATGAATAAAAATGACCAATCATGCTCCAATTCTTCCAGCAACGGAGCACCAAAGAACTGGACCATATGATCATGACACAGCAAGGCTGGTGGTAGCTCCATCAATTCACTTAGCTGAGAAAGTGCAACCACTGCTAATTAGGAATACCAGTATTCCACCAATCAGTGCCAAAGTCAAGGAAATCCGTCAAACACTCTGGAAAAGAGTGCATGGATAGCTGAAGGAATGACTCAGAAGACAGTCCGAAAGGTAGAAGCAAATCCAGACTCAACAGCCTTAAAAAAGTGTACAACCCCTGCTCGAAGTGTTGAATATTCTGCAAACCAGCTCTCCAAAGTGCTTGGGGAAGTTGGTATTTAATAGGGGTTGTATCTCAGCTGATGATCTTGCTATCTGTAGAGCATACAGCACTTGTTTTTGTAGCAGTAGCACCCTTAGTCTGCTCAGCTTGTCAAAATTTGCATTAATAGTATTAATATGAGGCCACATTTCTGCTACTCTTGTGTTGGGGGAAAAAATATGTCCACTACAAGTTACAATTTGAGACACCTAAATTGCGTAGGCAATTCCTGGTCTCATTCCACATCAGCTGTGATCATTCAGGACCACATAGCTTCCATTCAAAAGTATATGAAATTCTGAACGAATCAAAGGGACAGGAGGACGCTTTAGAAAGCATTCCAAGTTTGTGACCCCCGCATTGCAGATACCGTGAAGTGACACCTGTTTGCAAATCATTAAATGACTAACTGTAGTCTCACATTTGCTTCTGCTCAAAAAGACCTATGTTTTGCCATTCAGACATTTGAACTTGAAAGGAAGCTCCTACTATTCTTTTATATAGCTCTCTCCTAGCCGATATCATCTGCCCACTGAAAAATGTTTCAAACGTTTTGTGAAACAAAAGGTGGAAAATGGCAGATTTATAATGCCATGTACCAGCCATACTGTTAATGGTGTGTCTCCTACGGTAAAAGGCAGCTTTTCTAACCTTTCAATATTAAGCATAGTGTTACTTGTTTCCTTTTTAGCCATTATCTGTTGTCATTTTTCAGAATCTACAATGTCCAACCCAATTGCTTGATGGAACACAGCAGGCTTTGTCCATGTTGTAAAAGGGACATGTCATTCTGAATGATGTCAATTGAAGAAGACACTATGAGGGTCATTACGACCCTGGCGGTCGGAGACGGCCAGGGGTAAAGTGGCGTCCGTACCGCCAACAGGGTGGCGGTACGGAGACCCGTATTACGTCTGCGGCGGTAGCGCTGCAGTCGCACTGCCGGGGCCGGCGGTTTCCCGCCGTTTTAGCCCCGGCGGTGATAACCCACCAGGGCAGCGCTGCCCTGGGGATTATGACCCCCCCTACCGCCAGCCTGTTTCTGGCGGTTTGCACTGCCAGGAAGAGGCTGGCGGTAAGGGGAGTCCTGGGGCCCCTGGGGGCCCCTGCACTGCCCATGCCACTGGCATGGGCAGTGCAGGGGCCCCCAGGGGCCCGGTGCAGCTTTTCACTGTCTGCATAGCAGACAGTGAAAAGCGTGACGGGTGCAACTGCACCCGTTGCACGGCCGCAACACCGCCGGCTCCATTAGAAGCCGGTTCCTATGTTGCGGCCGCATCCCCGCTGGGCCGGCGGGCGTAAACTAGGTTTGCGCCCGCTGGCCCAGCGGGGATGTTGTAATGGGCACTGCGGGAATGCGGCTGCATTGGCGGCCGCATGGCGGTTACAGATTGGCGGGCGGCTTGTAATGACCCCCTATGTTATAAAGTGTGTGTATTCTGTTTGATAGAGTAGTCATGCCATTGTCGACGACAGCTAAAGCCTTTCCCATATTTTTCTTATCTATCTGCCTTAAACGTGCAGCTGCTTCCAATTGAGAAAAGTTCCAAATCCATTGTATATGGCATGCAGGAATTGTTTGGAATGGGGTACTCTTCGACCTAGCCAGAAATCCTTCAAGTCTTCTTCCTCTGATGGGAGACTAAGGTGATCATTACAAACCTGGCGACGGTGTTAAAGGTGCGGTAATACCGCAAACAGGCCGGGGGACAAAAAAAGGGAATTACGACCTTGGCGGAAACTGCCAACAAAGACAGCCACTTTAACACACCGCCCGCCACGGCGGTACAGACAAACAGCGCGGCGGACACCGCCAACAGACAGGGGGGAGACAATGTACTGCCCACACTATCACAACACACCAATCCGCCACCTTTTCCGGGGCGGATTCACCGTGGAGAAAAACATGGTGGAAACAGCTTTTGCTATGGGAAAACGCTCACCTCAACACATCCCACAGGAACGAGGACACCATGGAGCCGGAACTACAAATACTCCCTGCCCTTGTATTCCTGCTCATCTACGACCAACAGCGACGTAGGCGCAGAAGATACCGGTGAGTACTGCACCTACGACACGGGGGAGGGGGGAGGCAAAAGTTAGGGGGACACCCACCAAACACCCCCATCCCCACCCTCGCATTAGACAACATACACACCAATGCAGTCACAAAAATCACAGTAACAACCCACAATCCCCCCGGAAGAATGCAAAGACAAAGCGAATTGCGGTCAAACTTTGTATTGTGCCAATATACTACTCATACAAAAATATACTGATATATATCACGAAATCTGTCAAAATTAAATATACAATACAAGAAGTAGTGCAGATATGTACACAACAATGTCCGTGCACAAACAGTCCAAAAATGCATGGGCAAGGCCCACAATAGATACCTGACCAAAATCCGAGAGAACACTGCCGGGGCATCAGATAAAAACAATACAGGCACCTCAGGGGGAAGGGAAGGGGGGGGCACCTCAGCCAGATGAATGCGAAGACAGATTCATGACGGGGCTACATGCCCATGTATGCCATCTTGGGGAGTGCAAAGCCATATTCTCTTGAGTCTCTACAGTGGGTGGCTTACCCACTGTGCATTCCTGGGGAGTGCAAAGCCACAGTCTCACAAGTCTATACAGTGGGTGGGTTGCCCACTGTTCAATCCTGGGGAGTGCAAAGCCACAGTCTCTCAAGTCTATACAGTGGGTGGGTTGCCCACTGTGCCATCCTGGGGAGTGCAAAGCCACAGTCTCACAAGTCTATACAGTGGGTGGGTTGCCCACTGTTCAATCCTGGGGAGTGCAAAGCAACAGTCTCTCAAGTCTCTACAGTGGGTGGTTTGCCCACAGAGCCATCCTGGGGAGTGCAAAGACACATCTTCGCAAGTAGATGCAGTTCTCTACTGGTACTGGGTGGGACTGGTGCCCAGACTGGATGAGTCTCCCCGTGAAAGTACATGTCCTGTCACTGTCCCAGCTGCACATGAGAGAACGATGCCTGATGTGCCGGACTATTCATACCCACACGGTCTTTGCCCTGTTCAGCGGTCTTCACCATGGCGGTCTTTGCTCTGTTCAGCGGTCTTCACCATGGCAGACTTTGCTCTGTTCAGCAGCTTCACCATGGCAGTCTTTGGCCTGTTCAGCGGTGCTTTGCCATGGCGGTCTTTGCCCTGTTCAGCGGTCTTCACCATGGCAGTCTTTGCTCTGTTCAGCGGTCTTCACCATGGCAGTCTTTGGCCTGTTCAGAGGTGCTTTGCCATGGCGGTCTTTGCCCTGTTCAGCGGTCTTCACCATGGCGGTCTTTGCTCTGTTCAGCGGTCTTCACTATGGCAGTCTTTGCTCTGTTCAGCGGTCTACACCATGGCAGTCTTTGCTCTGTTCAGCGGTCTTCACCATGGCAGTCTTTGGCCTGTTCAGCGGTGCTTTGCCATGGCGGTCTTTGCCCTGTTCAGCGGTCTTCACCATGGCAGTCTTTGCTCTGTTCAGCGGTCTTCACCATGGCAGTCTTTGGCCTGTTCAGCGGTGCTTTGCCATGGCGGTCTTTGCGCTGTTCAGCGGTCTTCACCATGGCAGTCTTTGCTCTGTTCAGCGGTCTTCACCATGGCAGTCTTTGGCCTGTTCAGCGGTGCTTTGCCATGGCGGTTCTGGTACGGACATTGGTGTGTGGCATGACGAACTCCACACTGGACGTTGGTATGTGGCATGACAAACTCCACACTGGACATTGGTGTGTGGCATGACGATCTCCACACTGGACATTGGTGTGTGGCATGACGAACTCCACACTGGACGTTGGTGTGTGGCTTGACGTTTCATCATTGCCCAGTGGGGCTGTGGGATCCTGGACCCTCCTGGGCTGTGACTCCGGCGGTGGCGGTGGTCTCTGGACCAGTAACGATACTTGAGCCCTCCTGGGCTGTGACTCTGGCGGTGGTCTCTGGACCAGTAACGATACTTGAGCCCACTTGGGCTGTGACTCTGGCGGTGGTCTCTGGACCAGTAACGATACTTGAGCCCTCCTGGGCTGTGACTCTGGCGGTGGTCTCTGGACCAGTAACGATACTTGAGCCCTCCTGGGCTGTGACTCTGGCGGTGGTCTCTGGACCAGTAACGATACTTGAGCCCTCCTGGGCAATGAGTCCGGCTGTGGTCTCCTGACCAGTGACAATACTTGGGCCCTCCTGGGAAATGACTCCGGCGGTGGTCTCCTGACCAGTGACGATACTTGGGCCCTCCTGGGCAATGACTCCGGCGGTGGTCTCCTAACCAGTGACGATACTTGGGCCCTCCTGGGCTGTGACTCTGGCGGTGGTCTCTGGACCAGTAACGACGGTGCTGGCAGTTGTGTCAGGACCGCAGGAAATGATGGCGCACTTCTCCGCCGTGACACTCACAACAGGCTGGGGAGACTTCCTCTGGACCTTCCCCACCTTCTTTGGAGTTACAGCTGACTCACCAATCGCCTTGGATCCCATTTCACTTTTTGTCCCACCAGGAGTCTTGACACGGTCCCGTAGTCCACTCTCCAATTTCAGAGCCTTTACAGGGGGTGGGCTGACAGTGCCTTGGCTCCAGGTCCTACTGCCTGCCCTGGTGGACGGGGCACTCCAAAAACCTGGAACACGCACCACTGGTATTGGAGGCTTTTTGGCTGAGGCGCTACGATGGGACTGATGAATTGGAGGGGGGGGCGGGGGCAAAAAGGTCAATTTGACATAGGGACAGTTTCTGACGTACACTGGGAGGGGTAGCTGGAGGGGCTCTGGGAGTGGAGGAAGAGGAGGTGGTTGTAGGAGGTGTCACTTTAGCTGTTTTGGGTGCAGGTGCAGCTACTGGAGGCTGTCGTGATGTGGATGGATGTTGGGTGAGTGATTGCTGGCATTTGGGTACTTTGGGAGGGGGCGTCACAGACACACTGGGAGAGGACACAGGGGATGTGTATATGGCAGTGGAGGTGGTGAGTGCAGGTGAGCGGCTTGTGGTGCTGGGTGTCCTGGTGCGAGTCCTAGTGCCTGTAGATGTGGTGCATGCAGGTGTGTGTGTAGACAACACTGGGAGGGAGGAGGGAGAAGAGGAGGAGGGGGACACAGTGGAGACAGTGGATGTTGCTGTATCTGTATGGGTCTGATGCTTGTGTGAGTGCCTGTGGTGTGTGTGGTGCCTATGTTTGCTTGAGCTACTTGTGTGTGTTGACTTGTGTGCATGCTGGTCTGTAGGTGTGCTTGGGATGGGCTGGGGTACAGGGGATTGGGTCTGGGTGGAGGAAGTTGGAGGGGGGAGGCTCGACACAGGGACAATGGCTGCCATCAGTGCTGAGGCCAGAGATTGCAGGGTTCGCTGAAGGACAGCCTGACCAGAATGAATGCCTTCCAGGAATGCATTACCGTGTTTCAACTCTCGTTCTACACCCTGGATGGCATTCACAATGGTAGACTGCCCAACAGTGAGTGACCTGAGGAGGTCAATGGCCTCCTCACTGAGGGCAGCAGGGGTGACTGGGGCAGGGCCTGAGGTGCCTGGGGCGAAGGTGATGCCCACCCTCCTGGGTGAGCGGGCACGGGGCGAACGCTGAGGGGCTGCTGGGAGGGCGGTGCTGGTAGGGGAGGTGGCGGCTGTACCTCTAGAAGTGGGGCGCACAGATGGTGCCGCCACCACAGGGGAGCTCCCATCGGCGGATGAGTCCGTGTCGCTGGTTGGTGATCCTGTGGCCGACGTGAAGCTCCCCTCGCCCTCCGTCCCACTGGTGAATTCAGAGTCTGTGGTGTGGCCCTTCATGGCCATGTGGGATGCAGCTCCCTCGTGCTCCGGTGCCACTGTACCTCCGCCTGTTGATGCTAATGTACAAAAGGACATGGAGAGCAGAAAAAGGGGGGAGACAGAAGAAAGAGAGTTTTAGTGCATGGCATACCGCTACCGTTGGCGGACAAGACAGACGCAGCAGCCCCATGCATTACGCAGTGCTCCTGCCCTCTGCACATGCTATTTCTGGGATATGGCCTACATAGCAATGGTAGAAATCTGCCCACATGGATGGCAAAGGGGCAACTATACATCAATTTTTTTGAGCTGGGGTAGAGTGCCACATGGCCTACATAACGGAGGGGCCTTGCCTACCTAACTCGCCCTGGCCTAGGGACACCTACAGCCCACCACCCCCAGCCAGACAGCTCCACTGCACGCAAAGTCCATAGGATGAGGTTGTACTCACCCCCTTGTGTCTGCTGTGATGTCCTTAAGCGCCCATCCAACTCCGGGTAGGCCACCACCAGGATCCTGAACATCAGGGGGGTCATGGTGCGACGGGCACCCCTCCCACATTGGGAGGCCATCCCCAGCTGAGCCTCCACCGTCTTCTTGCTGCAGCGGCGAATGTCCTCCCATCTCTTCCGGCAGTGGGTGCCCCGTCTCTGGTGGGCCCCCAGGGTCCGGACTTCCTTGGCGATGGCACGCCAAATGTCCCTATTCTGGTGGGCGCTGACCTACATGACATGCACAAGGAAAGAGGAACAGTCATTACCTACTGCACCGTCGTTGTAATTGGCCCCCTCCCAACTCTATCCCTGTGGCCCATTAATCCCCATGCATGACTGTTCTATGTACTCTGCCCCCTTCCCTCATCCACCCAGCCCTCTCCACCCAGGCCTAGCCCATAGAATGTGCTCCCTGTGTACTAACCTGTTGGTCTGGAGGACCGTAGAGTAGCGTATATTGGGGGAGGACCCCATCCACAAGTTTCTTCAACTCCTGTGCAGTGAAGGCTGGGGCCCTTTCCCCAGATGCAGCAGCCATCGTCGCTTCCAGACCGAGGTCACAGCAGCACTAGCAGTGTAGGTCCTCTCCTGTCGAAGGTCAGGTATCTAGTGACTGAAGAGATAGAAAATGGTGGTGACGTCCGCGGGGGTGACGTCCGCGGCAGTGCGCATCATCACAGCCAGCGCACCTGTTCATTGGCTCCTGGGACCCATAGGGTCCAATGTTAACCAATGCAGCATTGCGCCGCGCTCTACGACCGCCTACCGCGACGGTGTCCAACGCCAGCGCAGTTACCCCACAATTCCATTGTCCCAGTTTAGAGGTCAGGCAGCCGCCATTTCAGGGGCCCACATGGCTTCAATTACTACTGCGTCACACATACCGAGGCCTACACTCAAAACCTTTCCCGGATGGGTTAATTGTCTGTTGTAGTCTTGTGTGTGACTGTGGGTACATACCTGGAGGTATGGTGACAGTTTCTTCGCTGTTGTCCTTCTTAGGCACCGTCAGTTGGGACATATTGGAAGATGGCAGAATCCGCTGGTGTACCGACCGCTGGTGGACCTGTTGACAATGGAAGAGCGACATGTCATCGTGACCTACCGGTTTGACCGTGCCACTATCCAGCAACTATGTACCCAGTTGAAGCCAGACCTGATGTCACCAATCCGCCATCTGACTGGAATCCCCCCTGACGTTCAGGTGCTGTCAGTGCTCCATTTCCTTGCAAGTAGGTCTTTTCAGACAGCAGTGCCCATGGCATCAGGGATGTCCCAGCCTATGTTTTCCAACTTCTTGTCCAGAGTGTTGTCTGCCCTGCTGAAACACGTAAGGAGATACATCATTTTCCCTGAGGTGGCGGATTTGCCTACATTGAAAGGTGACTTCTATGCCCTTGGACATATCCCCAATGTCATAGGTGCCATTGATGGGACCCATGTAGCTCTGGCCCCCCCGCAGGAATGAACAGGTGTACAGGAACAGGAAGAGTTATCATTCGATGAATGTCCAGATGGTCTGTTTGGCAGACCAGTACATCTCGCAGGTAAAAGCAATGTTCCCTGGCTCAGTTCATGACGCCTACATCCTGCGGAATAGCAGCATCCCTGATATGATGGGTGAACTCCAGAGGCACCGTGTATGGCTATTGGGGGACTCTGGTTACCCCAACCTGTCATGGCTACTGACCCCAGTGAGGAATCCCAGGACCAGGGCAGAGGAACGGTACAATGAGGCCCATGGGCGGACTAGGAGGGTGATCGAGCGGACCTTCGGCCTCCTGAAGGCCAGGTTCAGGTGCCTCCATATGACAGGTGGGTCCCTATTCTACTCACCGAAGAAGGTGTGCGACATCATCATCGCCTGCTCCATGCTCCATAACTTGGCCTTGCGACGCCAGGTGCCTTTTCTGCAGGAGGATGATTCAGATGACGGTGTTGTTGCAGCGGGTGAGCCTGTGGAGCCTGTGGACATTGATGAGGATGAAGCTGATGAAGATGAAAACGACAACAGGGAGTCAGTCATACAGCAATATTTTCAGTGAGACACAGGTGAGTACATTTTCATGTTTCACATAATATTAAATTTCACACGTCTACCTCTATCCTGTACCTACATTTCACTCCCTATTTGTTAACTGAGTTGTCCCCTTCCATTTCAGTTTCAGTAATGTGGTAACCTACGTGTCAACAGCTTGCACCCTTGAAAGGCTTGTGATGTGTGACATTGGTATGTTGGCCTTCCAATGGGTAATCTTTTTTAACACTGTAATTGACAATACAAAGTTCACAATCATTGACTGACTCCACTATTATTAAGGTTTCAAGGGTGTTTATTTAAGTGCATAAAAATGTAGGGGGGTTGTGAAATGGGGATAGGTCATGGTGGAAGAATGTCCATGGCAGAGTCCAGTCTATTAGTCTCATAGGTACATTGCA
Source organism: Pleurodeles waltl (assembly GCF_031143425.1). Classification (NCBI taxonomy): domain Eukaryota; kingdom Metazoa; phylum Chordata; class Amphibia; order Caudata; family Salamandridae; genus Pleurodeles; species Pleurodeles waltl. Next base: position 725,300,275 of record NC_090437.1, read on the forward strand.
CATCTGGCCATTGAAAGTGGAGCTGGGGCAGTTCCAATGTGGACAGGGTAACAAAGTGGGACAGTGGGGGGACAATCAGGGTAGTCTTATTTCCTGGCGGGGGTCTTGCCATCTTGCTCTGTCCTGTTCCTGGATCTCAGGGACCACTTTCGTGGTGGTTCTCCATCTGCAGGGGGTGGGGTGCTGGTGTGTTGGTCCTGTGGCAGGGCGTCCTGTCCACCAGCGCCGGCGGAGGTGGTGGGCAGTTCGTCGTCCTGGCTAGTGTCAGGGGCCCCTTGGAGTGCCACGGTGTCCCTCAAGGTCTTTTGAATGTCCGTCAGCACCCCTACGATGGTGCCCAGGGCGGAGCCTATGGTCCTGAGCTCCTCCCTGAACCCCAAATACTGCTCCTCCTGCAGACGCAGGGTCTCCTGCAACTTGTCCAGGACCGTTGCCATTGTCTCCTGGGAGTGGTGGTATGCTCCCATGATGGAGGAGAGGGCCTCGTTGAGAGTAGGTTCCCTTGGCCTGTCCTCCCTCTGTCGCACAGCAGCCCTCCCAGTTCCCCTATGTTCCTGTGCCTCCGTCCCCTGGACTGTGTGCCCACTACCACTGCCCCCAGGTCCCTGTTGTTGGGGTGGTGGGTTAGCCTGGGTGCCCTGTAGTGGTGGACACACCGCTGATTGACCTGTCCTGGGTAGGGAGGTATGGGCCCGCTGGGTGGGTGCTGTGCTGGTGTTACCAGAGGGTGTAAGCTTGGTGTTGGGCTGTGGCTGGGCAAGGGGAACCGACTGTCCTGAGGCCCACGATGGTCCGGGCTGGTCATCAAGATCCAGTAGGGCAGGGCTGCTGTCGTCACTGTGGGCCTCTTCTGGGGGTGGAGTGGTGTTGTCTGGACCCTCTGGTGTGGTGACGTCCCTTCGGGTTCCTGCGAGGGTATGAGTACAGGATTATTGCATGTGTGTGTTTCATGATGTGCAATGTTTGGGTGTGCGTGTACCCCAGTGCTAGCATTCCTGTGTGGGAGCTTGTGTGGTGATGGTTGGGGGGTGTTCTGGGTCTGTACAGTGGGCATGCTTTAGTGATGGGTATCCATGCTTAGTTGTGTCATGCAGGTCTTGGGGTTGGGATGGGTGGTTGGTGTTATGGGTACATTAGTGAGGAGTTAGGGTGTTAGTGGAGGGTGTGAGGGTGGGGGGGTGTGATAGCATGCAGGTAGGGTGGGGGATATGATAGTTGAGATTTGACTTACCAGTGTCCGTCCCTCCAACGACTCCTGCAAGGCCCTCAGGATGCAAGATGGACAAGACTTGCTCCTCCCATGTTGTTAGTTGTGGGGGAGGAGGTGGGGGGTCCGCCGCCAGTCCGCTGTACTGCGATGTGGTGCCTGGATACCGTGGAACGCACCTTCCCCCGTAGGTCGTTCCACCTCTTCCTGATGTCCTCCCTATTTCTTGGGTGCTGTCCCACAGCGTTGACCCTGTCGACTATTCTTTGCCATAGCTCCATCTTCCTGGCTATGGATGTTTACTGTACCTGTGAGCCAAATAGCTGTGGCTCTACCCGTACGATTTCCTCCACCATGACCCTGAGCTCCTCCTCGGAGAAGCGGGGGTGTTTTTGGTGTGACATGGGGTGGTGTGTGGGATGTGTGGGGTGGTGTATGTGTTGATGAGTGTGGTGAGTGTAGTGGTATTTGGTGTTTTGTGCGTGGATGTTGTGTGGGTAATGGTGTAGTGTGCCTCTGTGTGATGGGGTTCTCTATTCTGTGCTGTCTCTCTCTGGCCTTCGTCTCTAATTTTTGGTCATAGGGGTTTGTGGGTGATGTGGGTGTGTGTTTTAAATAGTGTTGGGTGTGTGGGAGTGGTGTGTGTATGTGTATCAGGTGTGTGTATTTGGAATTCTCCAATGTGGCGGTGTTTTGGAGATGTGTGTGTATTTTGAGCGTGGCGGTGTGTACCGCCAATGGAATACCGCGGTTGAAAGACCGCCGTGTGGATTCGTGTGTCGTAATAGCATGGGCGTGTTTCTGTTGGCGTGGAGGTGGAGGATTTGTTTCCACATGTTTATCGCTGACCTTTGGTGTGGCGGTATTGTGTGGGTGTCTGAATTTCGGCGGATTCCGTAATGTGTCTCATAATAGCTGTGGCGGTCTCCCGCCACCGCAGCGGTGTATTGCCGGTCTCCTGCACCGCGGTAAGTGCCTTTTCCCGCCAAGGTTGTAATGACCCCCTAAGATCTTCTTTAACTGCTGATAATGTGTTAGTGTATAACCATTGTTGGCACAGTTTACCTACACTGTATGTACTAACTGTACCAGAGTGTTGACCTGAGACATAGCGAGGGTCTGACCGGCTAATCTGGAAACCCCCTGAGGAATTAACAAAACATGCCTGACATCCATTTGTGTCTATTGCCCACAAAAACCACTCAGTGGGACTTGAAAGTGGATAATTAAAGGTACCATTCTAAACCCAATAATTTAATTATTCCTCCTTGACATTTAGGAATAATTGCCTATTTGTAAATTTGACTGGTGTGGGGATACTAGGCACATTCATTTATTTTATTTTTGCTAACCATAGGCAGAATTTTTGTTGAACTGTGCCATTTAAAAATAACATTTAGGCAGTAATAAGTCATGCCCTAAAGCTTCCCTACCCTAAACTTGTCAATCTTGTGTCCCCCATACACTTTTCACATCTATAGTGCTCTTCCAGTATTAATACCCTTCAAAAGCAAGTTGAGAAACAAAGGAATCTGAATAGATTCATTTGGTGTCAGTTAGTAAAATCATCCGCATTTTAGAAGGTGGTAATTTAAATTAATATGACTTTGCATTTGTAGTGTCATGCCCAGAAAAGTATGCAAATGTATCTACTTATACTTTGGGGCTCCCCACTGGTGGAGTTGAACAATGTTCCCACTCTGTGTGATTATACTGCTCTATGTCTAGTTACTTGGTGCAGAGAGTAATGTCCCCAATGAGGATAACAGACCGTTTCCCCATAAATCGCTGTGTTCATATACACATCTTCTCTTTCAAATACCCTGTAATCCTGTAATTCAGCAATCATAGAATCAACTGTTTTAACATCCTCGTAATCAGAAACAACACCCAAGTGTAATTATATCAGTCATATAGATCTTGAATGCATAAGGAATGTGTATAACCTCAGTAGGCCCCAATATATCAAAAGCAATTTTATCCCAAACAATTCCATCCAGAATTGGTACTGCTGACATGTTTACAAGGGACAAGTCTCTTCTGACCTTATGTGAGGAAAGGTATGGTGTTAAAACTTCATCCACTGGCTTGAAAAAAGAAAGTTCAGAAAGATAATGGCCCATTTATCAGGAGAAAAACAGACACAAAGACAATCCATAACAGTAAAGCAAGCAATTTCATTAGTGTGCACATATAATGCCATGGATAAACCAAATACCTATGTTTAAGCCATATGTAGAGCTTATATGTCTTTGAAACAGTTTGAGTTGCAGGTGTAGATGAAGTCGAAGAAAAGTCATCTTGGTCGATGAAATAACCAGAAGCGGACTCTGCGAAAACAGGAGCATTACTGGTAGATGAATTCATTTCGCGTGGAGGTTCATAGTAGATGATGTTATCAGTTTGTATTGCATTGGAGTAAAAAGCAGCCACATGTTGGACAGTTCTTGTTGGTGAAGTTGTCACAAGAATCACTAGAAGCTCATTCTCCGCCCTCCCAATGCTCGAGGAGACACTTATAGCGTCATTGTACATGCTGATATTTTCAGAAGTGTTGGTGTTTCTTCTTTGAAGAGGTATGTCCTGTTGGGTATTGAGAGGGGACAGGGAACTTCCCAAGGTACCTCGGCGTGTACTCTGCAAGATCAGCCACATGAAGCAATTTGTTGTTGTCAAGGGAGACAAATCTTTTTCCTTTGGAACCTGGCCTCAATGGCAAAGTAACCGTTCTTGTACCATGTATTCCCAGGACAGGAACCGGTACCCTGAAGATGGGCCAAATTACTTTTTCAAGGCAATCTTGTCACAAACCAGATCTCCAATTTTAGGAATCCAGCCTGTAGAAGTTGTTGGTAAATCCCTTATTCCTAAGGTAGCAGCACTGACATATGAATAGTCATCTCAAAATTGTTGAAGCTCCTGTAAGGCAGTTAGACATTCATTTATGTCAAAAATTGTGTCTGCCACCACCATAGCAGGGCTACCTAGATCTGGAACATACATAGGTATCCCAAAGTGGACCTCGTAAGGATTGCTTGCCGCAACAGCCCATCTTGGCATATTATTCAGTGCTCCCCGGACCCCATATAGGTGATGAAGCCAACTGTGGCCTGAACGTAATACTCCAGCTGTGAAGAACTACTTTAGGTCACAATTCCTCCTCTCCACAACAGAATTTCCCTTGGGATGATATGGGGAAGAGTAATGGTGTTCAACACCCATCGTCCTCATGGTGTCCCTGAATGCCCTAGAGGCAAAAGCAGGGCCCTGGACTGAGTGGCATGCTGCAACCAAATATATACTGACCAGCAAGTTTTTTATAACAGTTTGAATGTCAGTTGACCACTGTGGCGGTACTCACAGGAATCTCGAACAAGAATCAACAGAGACTAAGATGTATTGGTATGTACCATCATGTTGAAAGGAAGGGACCACAATGGTCCAGGTAGTAGTGGTGTATTGGACACTAAGAGGGATGTCTATGGTAGGCATTTGGTGTTGGAGCCCTTTATTTGCTGGCAAATGTCACACCAAAGAAGAGATTGCTTGGTCTGTTTGTATAGACCCGGCCACCGGAAGTGTTCCTGTAAGAGTGATATTTTGGCCATGAACCAGCATGAGCAGATGCGACACCCTCATGCGCTGTTTTGATGTGATCTAACCTTTGGTCTCCTTTGGGTATCACTCAATCGGCCACTCCAGGGATTGTCGCAAAGGCAACATTCCATGCACTGATATAGTAGGAATATTTTGTAGGACATGCTTTTGGAAGAGGCCTGCCTTCAGCTGAAGCTTTCACGGCAGCCTGAATTTCATTATCCCATCCCATGTGAGAACGAGTCACTGTAGCAACAGAGGCCGTAGCTGCTGCGGATTTGGCTGCTTCATCAGCCAAAGGGTTTCCAATAACGTGTACTCCTACACATTGGTGGCCCAGTGTTTGTAATACATGAGCATCAGGTAGCTTATACTTAAGATTAGCCACCCTCTCCCACAGAGTTCTGTGTTTTATGGTGTTCACCTGTGAGTCTCTGAACCTGTTCAACCGCCAATGATTGAGATAATCACTGTAGGGTTGGGCAAAGTGGTACGAATCATACAAAATCAATGTGAGCTGTTCTGGATCCGTATCTTCCAGTGCCAAAAAAAGAGCTTTCAGCTCAACCAATTAGGTGGTGCAGTTCCCTAGGGTCTGCATGTAGATATGTTGAGGTTGGTGGAATATACCTTCCTTCATCACTCTGCTCACAGCTGCAAAAGCGGCTGAGTAATGATGATGTGTACCTTCAGCTCGTTGTGCTTAACCAGCTCAAGGTAAGATGTCAAGTGGCAAGATGTTAGTAGGTGCGGGCTATTCTTGTTCATACTGGAGAAATTCTTATGTTTGAAGTTTTGTGTCAAAAAAGTAATCAACATCAGTTGCAGTCATGGAGGTTGCCCTTTTGATCCAACGTGGATGTAATGCTTTAGCCTTAGGAACACTTGCTTTAGTGACAGCCTTAAGGGCTGGCACCAGGGAAACAACAGTAATGCACTTCCCTTGGGCAAGTGGCCTCTCTTTAATGACAGCCATCTGTACAGCAGTCAGTATTTTTTTCTGTGGGTGCAAACTACTGTTGTGCACCATGTCTCCTTTGTTAAAGGTGACTTAGGTGAACCCAATGGCACCACCAATTATTCCGATAACCAAATTTGTTTTGTTGTCACATCTGTGTAAATGTTTTGCTTCAAGCTTGCCTTGCTGAAATCCTCTAAGAATGTGCGTGTGTGCAACTGTTCAGTGTCTGTTAGAGAAATCTGGGTGAATTAAATCATAGAGTGATTTTATGCTTTGTGCATAATCTCGAATGTAGGTTTTCCAAAGTTAAAGAAAACAAGTAAAGACTGCAGTTTTTTAATTGTGTTTGGTGGTTGAAATTGAGCACATATTTCTAAAAAGTACACAAGCAGGCACTTGCCCTCACCTCATAGATCGTATCCCAGGAACAATACACTGAGAAAGGTTATTCTTAGTTTTCCTTAAATTCAATTTGTAGTCAAACACTGTGAATCCTAGAACGATCTGATCAACCATGGCAAAATTAATGTTGAGGTTGTCATCTGTGAGGTAAATTTCGTCCACATAGCACAATGTCACAGGATCAATATCATGCAATATTGATGTTTTTGTGGCTAAACGCCACCCTGTAAATACGGCCACTTCCTACACAGCACTGTGCGTTAAAGGGGCGTGCAATGGGCGTTGCTGTGGGTGTGCCACAGCAAAACCCATAGCATTTTGATGCTGCCTAAGATTTATGAAATCACATAAATCTGAGGCAGTGCCAAAATCTAACACCACCTCAAGGGGTGGCGTTAGCAGGGCGCAATGAGGAGGAATACTTTTATTCCTCCTCGTTTTTTGCTTTTTCTATGCAAGCTGCATTCTGCCGCATGGATAGAAAAAGAAAAAAATACCAGAAGTGATTGCTTATGTGTGGTAAGGTGTCCCTTCCTGCACATAAACAATCATTTGAAAATAATGCATTAACACTTCTGTGTTTGCTGCATTGTGCAGCATACACAGAGGTGCCAAAGTGCCATTAGTAATTGTTTATGTGCAGGAAGGGACACCGTCCCGCACATAAACAATCACACTCCTCAACAGAGACATCCCCGCACAATGGTGCAAGGATGCCTGCGTTGGTGCTGGCAGCTAAATTTAGCACCAGCACAGGGGGAAACGCAGGGATGCGCCATATTCAGTTAAATACGGCGCATCCCTGCGTTTCTAAAGTGACGCAACGCAGCGCTGTCAATTTTAGCATAGCACTGCGTTGCACCCCTTTTAAAAATATCTGCCCCTATGTTGTTAATTACTGCGGTGCTGTGTGTGTTTTGTAATGCATATGTGAGTGTATAGGTGTTTAAGTGTCTGTAATTTAAGACTATTGTACATAAATGTTCTTGTTTTGCAACGGGGAACCTGCCCATCTGCAATCTTGACTACAAGGAAGTTGTTAGTTGCTGTTTCATCCAGGTGATATTTCAGACTCTGGCGACATATCGTAATTTCTGCCGCACTGGTCAGCAGAGTCACTGTCCACGTCTTGTTCCTCAGCAATGTTCTCAGGCTAGCTGGCATGTTTTATTAAAATTGCGGCTACCTTTTTCTTTTTAAATGATGGCTTTTGTTGTGGGTATTTGTCTGCTTTGCTGTTTGAAGACTCCTTTAAGTCTTTCTTCTGCTTCACATAGTCAGTAAATTGCTCTGGCCGGCCCACTCTCTTACTCAGTCTATCTGGTGTGTCCTGAAAGGAACAAGAATGATGTGAATCTGTATATCTGTCATGAATCTTCAAAGTTTCTCTATTTCTGAGATTATGGTGGTCATTATGATCTTGGCGGTGTGGCCCGCCATGCCGGCGGTGGTAGGAAAACCCGCCAGCCGGCATGGCAGGCCACACCCCCACATAATTTACCCATGGAGAACCTCATTTACCGCCAGGCTGCCTCTGTCAGGCAGCCTGGCGGAGGTCAGTATCATTATCCGACAGGGCAGCGGTGCTGCCCCTCGGATAATGATCTCTTAGCCTCCAGCCTTTCCCTGGCGGGTTGTCCCGCCAGGAAAAGGCTGATAGAAGGGGTGCACCCGGGCACCCCTGGGGGCCCCTGCACTGCCCATGCACTTGGCTTGGGCAGTGCAGGGGCCCCTGTTCAGTGCACCCACCACACAGAGGCATTGGTGACGGCTCCATGTGGAGCCGCCGTCAATGTCCCAGCCAGGCATTCCTCTGGGCTGGTGGGCAGAAACAATGTTTCCACCCGCCGGCCCAGTGGAATGTTCTTAATACAGCCGGCGGGATTCAGGGGGAGCTGGCGGTCACTTGTAAGACCGCCAGCATGAACACGGCGGTTTCGACTGCTGTATTCATATTGAGGGCCTATATCTCTTTTTGGAGCTCTCAGGATGTGGAGTATCTGCTCTCCGACGTCTTCTGTCTTTATCTTGTATTTGTTTGTCACAAGGTTTTTTAGAACCCTCTTGTGCTTGTTTAGTACTGTCCTTTGGGATTGTACTCTGAATTTCAGGCTTCTTCAGCTTGACTTCCAAACTGTCCTGTCCTATACTAGTATAGGTGTTGGAAATACATTTCTGTAGTTGACACTCCCATTCCAACCATGGAATCTACAGCTTTCCCTTTAATGTTACTGAGTATTACTGAGGAGGCTGTGTTGAAATTGCGCTTCAGTTTCATCTCCAAATCTAGGGCTGGAGCAGCTTCCTGTAAATTGGCAAGTGACTGGGTACCATGTGTGGTAGTATAAATTGCAGCGAAGACTGTACCCCATGTGGTGCATTCCTCCACTGAGGGAATCATCCTGAATGGCAAAGCACATTGTGAGAATTCTATGTTTATCTTGGGCTCTTATATGAGGAAATACTGCTTCCAGCTGGTTTGTTTTTTGTACTATCCAGAATGGAATCTTTGCATATTCCGTGGGCACTTTGCCCATGATAGAATGTAACATTTGTGGGTTAATCCCAGAAACAGACAATTGTTGGCCACGGGTGCAGGCCGTGCTGGGGCGGTATTCAATATCCACATAGCGAATTGTATTAATCATCTATAAAGTTCTACTAGCTCATTATAAAGTGTACATACTTCAGCTATTTGCATTGCCTGTACGGCAGGATGTGGTATGTATTTTGTAAACATAGGCCACATTGGTCCGTCAATACTTAATGGACCTAAAATCACATGTTGTATTACATGTGGTAGGGTGCCTTTGAATCGATTTTGATGTTCTTAGTAGGAAAGTGGTATCTTTAAATACCAGTAAGCTTTGTTCCACTGCATTACGTTCACTATTTCATATGTGTGAAATGTATATGTTGTGTCATCTTCCTGTGGAAAGGTGACCCAGGAATAGAATGTTTCGGTTTGGTAAGCTTTCTGAGCTTCTACTATAAATGTGACTTCCCCACCCTCATCTGTTAAGCCATGGGCTATTTGATGTTGTGTTAATATGTGCCCGACATTTTCTGAAATGTCAATGGCATTAGTCATGTTGAATAATGGGTGCAGAGATGGAACACCAAATGGGGAATATGTCCTTTTAAAGGGATCACGCTTGAACAACCTACAGCCTAGTTAAGTGCCCCTGGGCTGGCTAGTGTAGTGTTTGGGGAGGAGATTGCCCCAGCTAGTATGGGGTAAGTGTAGAGGTTACTCTAGTGTCCCTTGGTAATGGAGAGAGGGTGCCAAAGGCTCACATGCCTAGCAAAAAGAACAGGCGGTGGGTCACCATCAATTGGCAATGGGTGGAAGCTCTGTGAGAAAAAGGAGCCAGCAAGACTGCTGGCAGGTGTCATCTGGTGTCCTTAGAGTAGGTAATACTAAATGTAGTCCACCAGGTTATAGTAGGTGACTACCTAGTGGCTCTGCTGCCCTTTGAATAGAAGCGGTCGCCGGTTCCTTGAGGGTAGTCTTTGGGTCCATCCATTCCTATGGATTTTCTGCTCAGCAATGACCTAGAGAACACCATTTGGATAAAAAGAGGTGGCGCTAAATTCTAACTTGGAGATGCTGGGGTTGCTTGAATGGGTGTGGCTGACCTCATGGTCCAGGGTTAGCCAGGAGGACCTGTAGGATGGAATTATCTTCCAAAAAGATGAAGAGCAAGGGGTGCAGGAAACCTGCTCCTGAAGCTATAGGTCCGAGAGGAGGCTGACACTGAGGGCCATTTCCTGGAACCTACAACAAAGGACATTTCCGACCTGGGAGTGACCAATTGGCAGAAGAAAGGAGGACCTACATGGGCGGAATTCTGCAGTGCTCAGAAGAAGGACAGGCAGCTGATGACACCTCTGATGATTTCCTGACTTACTGAGAGAATAGTCTTGTATACAGCGAGTATAAGGTTCCTGAGCCTGGTGCAACCAGTATGTTAGTGGTCCCCCATGGACCTTTCTACTGGGGCAGGCTCATAATTTCCCCCCAAAGGCCATATAGTGCAAGACAAGACTTTTTGACAGGCTAGTCACCTACTTTTCTTGGCCCAAGATGAAGATGGCATTAGATGTGTTCTTCAGGCCATATACCACCTGACAATATATGGGAAGTTAGGAGGGAAATGCAAGGCTCCTCTGGTTCCCCTTCCAGTCATTGACACCCCTTTTGAAAGGGTGGCCTTGAACATTGTTGGGTCTCGGGACCCCAAGACAGCCCTGGGAATGAGGTTAATCCTGGACTTGGTGGACCATGTCATCTGGGACCTCTAAGGACAGTGACTGCACTCACAATGATAAAAGTACTAAGGGGGATATTTACATGTGGTGTTCCCCAAGGGGATAGTATCTGACCATAGTACCAACTTCATGTCAGGATACATGAAGTCCATATGGTACAAGTGTGCAGTAACATACACACTGTCATGCCCAAACCAATAGGCTTGTTGAGAGGTTTAACAAGACCCTCAAAGGCATGACATAGGCCTGTCAGATTCCATGAGGCAGAAGTGGGACATCCTCTTGCCATACTTGTTTTTTGCTCACAGGGAGGTACTTCAGAAGAGGGTTGGTTTCATCCCTGTTGAACTTCTTTAAGGCCAACCTGTCAGAGGGCCTATGAGCATGATGAAGGAGGGATGGGAGCAAGCTCCCAAGAAAGCACCTCATGATGTGGTCAGCTACATGCTCACAACGTACCTAGGTGAAGTACTTCTGGTAAAAAACAAAGGAGAATATGGAGGCCCCCCAGGGGATTATGTAGCTATGATATGACCACAGGGCCACTCTGGTTGAGTTCCATCATGGCCAAAAGGTGTGTGTGATAGAGCCTGAGGGCCCTATAAGATGAATGGCTTGGGTACTCTGAGGTGAAGGCACACAAGGAGGATGTTGCCTACCTGGTGGACCTCAGAACACCCAGAAGTACTTTATGTTTCCCGCATCGCCTCAATCCCCACTTTGAGATGTCCAAGGTTGCCATGCACTGGATCACAGATAATGGAGTGGAAGAGGAGAGTGAAGCTCCTGATCTCCTTTCTTCGAAGAAACAGGATGGGTCAGAGGAAGGTGTAAATCTCCCCCCTACCCTGAACTTAGAACAAAGAGTGACTATCACCAAATATAGGGGCAAGTGACTCTCTCTTCTCTCTAGCCTCATGACTCACAAACTGAAACTTATTCAATCTCACAATGTTTAGTCAAAGAGAAGCCTTTGTTGTATCTGTTTGATGTAAGGGTATGTAACATCATAATGTTATAAGATTGGTGCTGATAAAAAATACTTATTTGGAAAGATAAGATTATATCAACCTTTTCATCCCATTGAGATGCACCATACAAAATAGTAATAGATGGAAAAGGTATGGAAAACATGCAGTAAAGTAGAAAATAAATTAGCAGAGCCTAAGAAACTCTGCACATTCTTTGCAAATGTGAGCTTGATGCAGTCTACAGTAGTAGAAAACAAATGATGGTCCATTTTCAATGATACCATGAGGGAAAACTATTCTATAGTCCCACTATAAAATTAAAAAAGATTGCACACACTTATTTTGAAGGCTTAGGTTCTGAGTTGAAATAAACCAGTATGATATAAATATTTGCAGTGAGAAAAATATTGAGAACTCACTACTGAATTTATGAAACTATATATAAAGCCTAGGACATTATGAAATTCTGTGTAAAGTGTAAGACACAAAAAGATGCTTGCACCACAGGGTTTGTGGTGCAGGTGGGTTTCTATCAATGGCAGCTAGTGGTTAGAGTTTGGGAGGGACACACACGCACACATGGATACTGACTCACACACATGTATTCACACGCACACAAACACCCATGCACATCACATACTCACATATACAAATGCATTCATAGATACATACATACATGCACACATGCACTAAGCATTTAATAAAAACATTACACTTACCTTCTGCAGTGTCTCTGGTGGGAAGCCTCTGAGATTCCAGGAGGGTTGGTACTGCTGCCTCCTGTGGACAGTGAGATTGCTGACCCCAGAGTGACAACGAGTCAGTGATAGACACTTGACCCTGGCACTTCAGGGCTTAAAACTGAAGCATCCAGGTCCAAGGCTGTCAATAAAATGCTCCCACTTATCACAAAGTTGAGGGCTGTGAGGTGCTTTGCCATGTTGAAGAGGTCACGCTCACAGGACTCTATATCTTCACCCAGGCAAAGATAAGCTCAGGATGCCAGGCACATGTGCATTTAGAGCCTGAATAGCACCTGGCCACCTAACCTGAACAGAAAAAGTGTCTGTCAGGCTGACCTTTCCACAGTCAAACAGTAGGGAACACTCTTTATGTATGGAAAATGTTGGGGAGCAGAGGTCCCCTCTGCCTTTAACGATTGGCCACTGTTGGTTTCTACTTATTCCGGTTTAACCAAACAAGACAATCAAACTCTTTGTACATCTGTGCTGGCCTCGGCAAGATGTACATTGAAGGGAATGGGTTTTGGCTCTTTGAGAATTGGTGAATAATTCTACGCTGGGGACATTCCTGAGTGCTAGTACTGATACATTAATTTTTAGTTTCAATAACAGCATATTTGTTATTATAAGACCTTACAGCTCTTACAATGAACTTGATTTTGCAATTGAAACATCTATATCTGTAACATTTTATATGATTTCTCAACAAATACACCGATGATGTCTTGATACATGTTCCTCGAACTGAAAAAAACAATATTCAGAGTATGAGAGCCATATCCCTTTGATGCCACTCCTGACAATTCAAGATTTCATTTACTAATTGTGGCCTTTAAAAAGGCTGATGGAAATGTTACAGTTTGAAAGCTACAAACTATTCATTTAGTGACCAATATTAGCAAAAATAAATATGTTGGCAATATTAATATTTTGACGAGAGAACTCCTTCACTTAAGTGATATTGTTAATGTGTCCAAAATGATGCACTGTATTCAATACCCTCCAACAGCGTATCTACTCAAAGGTTATGAAAATAAGTTGTTCTATTTAATATTATTCATTGTATTTAAATTTTTCTAAAGCACTGATATCAGACTCGGTACCTCCTTAAGTATATGACTTTCTAGTCTTTAGGCTGAAATGGTTATGATTTATTTTCATACAAGAGATTTCTTCTGCTGCCATTTTACTACTCCTATCTTCAGAATGATGGATCTGACCAGAAGCAGAATGGGAAAACAAGGTTTTCAAGGAGAGGAGAAACATGGAAATCAAAAAAACCTACAATCGGCAAACAGGCCAAGTTAGGAACAGAAAATTCAGGCAAGGAAACCTAATGCTCAATTCATAAGTTATCAGTGAGCATACTGTGTTACAAGAGCGATGGAGTATGCACACCACCAACATGAAGGATCCCCCACCCGATTTAAAAGGAGGCAGTCCTTTAGTTAGGCTATGGCGGTGACGAATTTGCAAAACCATGGCCAAACCTCTCAGATGGCTGACTCAGTTGGTCTGTCAGAGAAATGGCTACTTACCTGCCCGCCCAATCCGGATGGGCAGGCATTTAACCATTTTTTACTGTCCATCTCCTCTAGGCAAGCCCTTACTGTGAGAGACATTGAAAACAAAATAATGTTCCCCTCTCCAAAGGAGATGACTCCCATGCTACGGGGAACATTACCTTTTAATTTTGAAAAAGAAAATCCAGCTTTGGAATTTTCCTCTTTGAAAATAAAAAAATAATTTAGTTTGGTGCAAATTTGCATCATGTTGATTGCATTGTCAGAAACCGCCATGACAATGGTTCCTGCAAATGTTTTATAAATGACTGCCTGCTTGGCGGCCATATATACATTTGATTGGCAGTCTCTTTGGCATGGGGTTGGAGGTGATTACATCCTCCCCATGGCGGAACTACGGGCCTTCTGCCAAGATAAATGAGGCTCTTAGGCACCAATGCCGGGAGGTAGTACTGGAGAGGAGACAAATAAAGCTGAGATGCACTGAAAGGCTTAACTAGTGTCAGGAAAACTATTGCTAGCATTGTTAAGTTCTTCACTCAGCAAAAACAATTTCCCCTTTTCCTTGTACCCACGTTGGTTGCAACGGCATCCTCTCGCCCTGTGGCTCTTTCCGGAGGCTGTTCATAGAACTAGCTTCTTCCAGTTTAACTGCCACTCAATTCTTTCAGTTTTTTGCTTTCGGAGGAGAATTAAGCCATCTGCTCCTGTGGAAGTTTGATTTAATGGGTAATCTTCTGACAAACGGAAGTGCCTAAAAATACTTATTTCCACCCGTGCAGAATGGATGAAGGTTTAGATTTGAATGCCTCAGTGGCACTTATGGACGAAATGCAAAAACAGTTGACCCTTACCCTAGATTAAAATAAAAACTTGGGAGAGGAAATAAAACGATCTCATGTTGAGACCCAACAGCTCATGGACAAATTAAATAACTTCACTTCTGGGAATACCTCAGGGACTAGTGGGGTTTCAGGTACAACCTTCCCTACCTCTACCACACAAGTCACTCATTCCATCTCCCCTATCAATCCCCTGGCCCCACCTGAACGTTTTAGTGGAGATCCTTACAAGGCGCAGATATTTTTATCCCAGTGCTCCTTGTTATGGTCCTCAAGAGATAAGTAGTGCACCATCTCCCGCTCAGGTTTTAGCTACTAAATCCAATGTGGTTTGTGCTCTGGAAAAGGTTGTCATTCCCCCAGAATATGAAGAGTTGTCTGAAGTGTTTGACCAAGCAGAGGCAGAGATGCTACCTCCTCACAGATCTTATGATTGCAGGATCGAACTTGAGCCATGTGTGAATCTACCTTGCAGTAGAATCTATATCCTTACTAAAAAGAACCAGTTCCTAAAAGAATATTTGGAAAAATATTTGGCAAATGGTTTTATTCGTCCCTTTCAATCCCCAGTCTCTTCCCCCTTTTTTTGTCCCAAAGAAGAAGAATGAAGAGTTAAGATCTACTATCTGTTATAGAGCGTTAAATCAAGTTACGGTGAAAAATCGAAACCCCCTGCCCTTGATTTCAGTACTGCTAGATCAGGTAAAAGACACAAAAATCTACACCAAACTAGATCTTTGTGGAGCGTACTATTTAATTTGACTTGCTAAGGGAGACGAATGGAAAACAGCCTTCCGCACCCGGTTTGGTCTATATGAGTACTAAGTGATGCCTTATGGGCTATGTTACGTGCCGACCACTTTCCAACACTTTGTGAATGATGTTCTGAGAGAGTTTTTAGATCAATTTGTAGTAGTCTACATTGAAAATATTTTATTCTTCTCCCAGAATTTATGAGACCATGTAGATCATGTGAGAGCAGTTCTAAAGAAATTGTTGGAAAATAATCTATATGTGAAGTTGGAAAAGTGTGCCTTTCATGCAAAGGAAGTAGAATTCTTGGGATTCGTCTTATCGGAAAATGGAGTTTCCATGAATCCTGCTAAAACTCAAACAATCCTGGATCGGCCTTCTCCTAAAACAGTGAAGGAGGTACGAAGTTTTATTGGCTTTGCCAATTTCTACCACCAATTTATAAAAGAGTTTTCTAAAAAGGTTGTCCCATTACAAAACTTTTGAGAAAAGGAGTACCCTTCCATTGGTCAACTGATGCTGAAGAATCTTTTGAGTTCCTCAAAAGAGCCTTTACAACAGCCCAGATCCTTCTCCATCCTAACCTTGAGGAGCCATTTTTTGTGGGAGCTGACGCCTCTCACCAAGCGATTGGTGGTGTATTGTCTCAGAGGCACAAAGAAACAGGTCAACTTCACCAAGTGGCATTTCGATCCCGGAAATGAACTACTCCTGAAAAAAATTATCCAACTGTTGACAAAGAGCCATTGGCAATGAAGGATGCCTTTCAGGAATGGCGGCATTATTTATTAGGGGTTTGTCATGTAGTGACTGTGTTCACCAATCATAAACATCTTCAGTTCTTAAAGTCTGCTAAGACATTAACTACAGGGCAATGGAAATTGTCCTTGTGCTTTGCAGATTTTAATTTTACCATTACCTATCGACCTGGTTCTGCCAATGGTAAGGCAGATGCATTATAAAGAATGAATTGTGTACCTGGAGCCGGAGAAGCTGAAAAGATTTCAATTATTCCAGCAGACAAGTTTGTTTGTACGTTACAATTTTCTGAAATAAAAAGGAAGGTTCGAGAATCCATGTCTGACCAAGACATTTCAGATTGGGACAAGAAAGAAGAAGGAAGAAGGGTTTTAAAAAATCTTCCTTTTGTTGAAAATGCTTTATATTTGCCAACTTGTGAGTTGTAAGAACTAGCACTACAAGCATGTCATGATGATCCTTTAGCTGGCCATAAAGGAATTTTGAAGACTACAGAATTAATTAAGCGGTATTTCTGGTGGCCTGCCATGATCCCTCAAACAAGACAATACATTCAAACCTGTGATAAATGCATTTGGAGAAAGACAACACGATTAGCACCTGAAGGTGAGCTTCAGCCTTCCCATTGCACCATATCTCTCACACACATTACTATAGATTTGATTGTAGATTTACATTCAAGTCAAGGTTTTGACACAATCGTAGTTTTTGTGGACACATTTTCTAAAATGAGTCATTTCATCCCTCTGAAGAAGGATCCTTGAGTCTCTCAGTTAGTACAGTTATTTTCACAGCACATAGTGAGAGCTTGTGGCATTCAGATGGTTGTAATCTCAGGTTGAGGTCCCTAATTTGTTTTCCATTTCTGGAGGGCCTTTATGAAACAACTTGGAATAGAGTCACTTTATTCTACCAGTTATCATCCAGAAATGAATGGACAGACAGAAAGAGTTAACCAGGAGATAGAGCAGTACCTACGCTTATATCCCCTGGACCAAGATAACGATTTGCCAGATTTCATTTGGACAGCAGAATTTGAGCACAACAATGCTATTCATGCTTCCACTGGTTATTCTCCTTTCTATTTGAACTCTTATCTTAGGAAGGTTGGGAGGTTCAGTCACAGCTGTGAATGAATTCAGTAAGAAAATTCAAAAGACCTACCAATCCGCTAGAGAACACTTGACCAAGACGAAGGTCCCTTACAGGAAACATGCTGACAGAAAGAGGAGGGGCAACCCTGGTTATTGCGAGGGTGAGAAGGTCTGTCTATCCACTCAACATTTACATTTAAGAGGAAACAAAAAAATCCAGCCTAGATATGTAGGACCCTTTAAAATAAAGAAAATTGTAAATCCAGTGACAGTCAAACTCTCCTTGCCCCCTCAGATTAATGTTCAACCATTATTCCATGTCTTGCTACTTAAAAGAAGCCCTCCCAATGTTTTGACAACCACCCCTCCAGATCCTATCCAAGTAGATTCACATTTAGAATATGAAGTGAATAGAATTTTAGACTCAAAATTTAAAAAGGATCTTTATATTACGTCATTGATTGGAAAGATTTTGGCACAAAAGAAAGGTCCTGGGAAGCCTTCCAAAATGTGCATGCTCCAAGGTTGATAAAGCAATTTCACGACAATTTCCCCAACAAACCTTCCATGGGAGGGAGTTCTTCGGAGGGGGGTACTGTCAAGAAAACTATTTCTAATGTTATTAAGTTTTCCCTCAGCAAAAACGATTCCCCTTTTGCTTGTACCCACATTGGTTGCCGTGGCATCCTCACTCCCGGTGGCTCTTGCGGAGGCTGTTGTTAGAAGTAGCTTCTTCAGGTTTAACTGCTACTCAAGATGGTAGCCGCAAATCTTTGTGAGGTCAGCTCTCTAGTGTTTCTACCTTAGTCTCGTGCTGAAGCTTCCCTCCAGCTGTTTCTCTCTGGAAGCCCTGCACTTCAACTGTCATCCTGAGGAGAACGAGCAGTATTATTGAGGCGCTTTGTTTCATAGAGAATTCTTCCAGTTTTGAGTAATTAATTATTTTTCTTGTTACGGTGTGGACACCAGCTACTTTCTCCCTTTTGAAGAAGCTGGATTTTTTTCCTTCTTCCAACAACTGGCTATCGGCTTTCTTAGGGGAAATCGTTTTGGCTTAACAGAACTTCAAGCAACTGCGGTAAGGAATCCTTTTGTATGATTTCCAGACTTGCCAATATATATATGTACATATATATCCAGGAACTCTTTGCTTTGCAGACTTGTCAGTCTTAGAGACAAACCTCAGTGCTCAGACTAATTCCTAGAGACTGTGAATGAGAAAACCAAACTTTGAGAATGAATTTTCATTTCCTGTAAAAGACATTAGTAGTTTGTATATTTGTGAACTTTTGAACTGTTGTCCAGAGAAGAGAAGATATTAAGTTAACTTTGTTCTCTTAGAGAGAGGCTAGTCTCTCAAAAGATCCAGGTTAGGAGAGCAATAGAATTGGGTGAATGTGAATGGCTGAACAGTTGAATTTGCAGTAGGAATGTACGTATCTATGCTCTTATCACCCGACTGCAGGTCCTTCCTTTAAAGAAATCCCAATAAGAAGAAAGGTGCAGGTTTTCAGAGACACACACTGGAAATCCTATCATCAAATGGGAAACACAGGCTGTAACTGGATCTGGAGGTGGTCTATCTTTTTCTATTCCCATTCCCCTTTCCCACTAGCAGATGCAGGGTTCAGATAATCAGTTAAAGTCTGAGCACACATCTGTTGAAGGGAGTTGGGTAAAAGGCATCTGCTTCTGTGGAAGTTTAATTTAATGGGTAATCTTCTGACAACTAGCACTCTTAAATAATACAAAGCAGGCAACAACATAGAAAAAAAGAAAAGGGAAAGATTAAGTTCAAGCAATTTTTCAATGGTTGGTATGTCTATTCTAACTAAATAGTTCTCTGTACAACTTCCCAAGCAAATATTTAGCCCAGAATTCATGGACTGGTGGACTAGAGTTTTCATTTCAGTATGATGATTTATTATATAGTGTAGGTGAATGTTTTGGTGTCCTTGACCTTTATTGGAGCCCCTGGACTGAGGCAGAGCAACTGTTGAGAAGAACTGTTAGAAATGTTCCTGACTGCTGCACCCATCTAGCAAACAGGCATGGTGTATTGCAGGTAGGCTCACCTGAGGTGAAGTCACATAGCCAGCATTTCTCCCTGGGCTTAGGGATACACATGATGCAATGATTTATCTCTCTGCCACCTCAGCCCACCAATACATTTCATACTAAATGCAGCCTAACATCGTCTGCATCATTCACAGCCTGGTGTAATGGATGCTATCAATTGTACACCATATCTGTCCCGCCCGACCACAGGATTTCTGGATGTGGTGGCAAATATACTGAAACATCCTGCCAATGCCCTTGGTAAGACTTGACACACTGTTGCCTCCCCCCAGGGGAGTATCGAAAAACCGCTTCAAATGTAGTGAGGCATGAAGCGAGGATACAGGTTCCCAAGATCATTCATAAGGAGGATATCCCTCTAAATTTGTAAGGTATTGTGAAACTCATTTACATATAGAAATGAGACATGTTTTCTTAACAATTAATTCAGACCTGTTTCCTACCTAGAAAGGGATTATGAACAACTGGTTTTCCTCGTCACAGGTGCATGCATCTCCAGCATCACAGATATTGTTTGCCTAGTCCAACCTAAACATTTCTTCCAACATGTAGCCCAATACCCAGGGATCCGCAAAACAGAAACTGATTATGAGCACTTCTGTTAATATCCAAGCAAGGAAATATTCAGGGAAGAATAAAACAATCAGTAAAAATATCGGAATGGGGTGGAATTCTGGTCTGTGAGGAGGAAGACCTGGACCTGGTAAGTAACCAGGTCATTACCTCCTGATCCATCTTCCTCATCCATTCCAGACAACATGAGAAATATACTCAAAAAGAAATATGTGATTTGTTCATTCCTGTACATAAATTATGAAAACAAGTCAACTGTATGTAGCACCTGGGAATTTATTGTACGTGTTTCAAAGTATCATTATTCGTCATGTACCAAAGATAACACATGGGAGCCAAAATCTGCTCAAACCCACCACTCAGCTCCATACAATAATGAATCACAAATGTGTCAGGAACAAACCATGTTGCAGCCCAACAAATGTCTTTGAGAACATCACTTTTGAAGGCAACCTACCCCAAGTAGCGCTCCCCTGGATATAAGAAGGAAGAGCTCCCCGTATACCTTATAAGCTTATGAAATCGCTATTTCAATCTATCTGTAGAGAGTACAAGATGATGGATGAAGCCCTTTTTGCGAAAGGCCGAAAGTGACAAATAGAGAATCAATCTTCTGGAATGAGACTGTCTTGTCCAGATAGACTGAAAGGGCTCTATGCACATCAAGTGTATGGAGCTTGGCCTCTTATTCTGAAGGAGTTGGAAGAAATACAGGCAAGACAATATCTTCTAAACAAATGAAGACTGGATGCAATGTTAGGTAAGAACAAAGTACTTGCTCTAATAATTACTTTGTCAAGATTTTTTTAAAACAGATGTAGATGAAGGCAAGGCTATATTTGTGACTCTCCTCCTCTCTGAACAGAGTAAAACCAAAAAAATAACCTTTTGCTGACAGGAACATTGAGTTTGCAGAGAAAAGAGGTTTCAGGGGCTTCCTGTAATGCTTGGAGAAGTACAGGAAGATCCCAAGAAGGGATTGGACAGTGAACAACCAGTCTGCCCCACAAGAAATGTCCTAATAAACAAGAAGCCATAGTAGAAATTATTAAAGTACCATCCTTTCCAAAAGCCTGGATAGCAGCCCACAGGCTTATTTTGGAGAAAGCTTGGACTAACAAAAAGCTAGCCTTGAAACCTCCTATCCCTATATCAGTAAGATTTTAAGGGAGATGCTGAATATTCTTGGCCACCTCCTGAAAACAACCCTCCACAATGACCTTCATCCGCTCAACTGCCAAAATCCCAGAAATAGATGCCTGAGAGATGTTGGAGACATCAAAGGACACCTCAGAGCAGGATGGTAGTTTGACAAACTGCAAGTCAGGGGTCACTTCCATTTGCATAAAAAGGGAAAACCATGGTGTCTTGAGCCATTCTGGGGTTACTTGGATGACATCTGCATGCTCATTGTGAATCTTTCTCACAATTCTTGCAATCAGGCGGAAGGTAGGAAAATAATACAGAAGACCTCAATACCAAGGGATTGACTGCATGCCTATCTCCCAAACTCTGTTGGATGGAAAAAGTCTGTCAAAAAGGGAAAAAAGTGTTCACCTCTGTGTGAGAAAAGGCCTCTTTTGTCATGGTTAGCCCCCAGTTTTTCCCTGGTATGTGATTCAGCCTCAACGTTGCTACTGCCCAGGCCCTGGTTGAACTAGCTTCATTGGGCCAAATGTCTTTCCCTAAAACTGTTGTGAGGCATTGGTACAATTGACAACACCTTTAGCTACCACAATAAGTCCCTAGTAAATGGTACTTAGGTACCCAGGGCATGGGGTACTAAGGGTAGGCCCCTGAGGGCAGCAGCACAGATTGTGCCACCCTTTAGGGCCATGCATCCAGAGGCACCAAGCACTGCCCTTGCAGGCTGAATGTTCTGATGCAATCCTAAAAGACAAACTCAACACAACACAAGGCCTGTGAGCCCTGTCCACTATACACTGCATGCACTATAGCTAAATCACACCTTCCAGCCCTAAGGCAGGTGCACTATATGGCATGTGTGGGCATAGATGCATGAGCAATATGCCCCTACTGTGTCCTTGCCAAACCTGGGACATATTAAGTGAACAGGGGACCATTTTAATGCATGTGCTGGACACTGGTCAGTACGAGTTTCACAGCAACATGATGGCTACCCTTAACCCTGAGTTGTTTGGTATCACACAGCTAAGAATGATAAATCCAGACTGGTACCAGTACTGGAGTTATTACAGAATGTGCCCAGGGGTCACCTTAGAGGTGCCCCCTGCAAAAACGAACTACACTGTCATGGTTGCTGGCCAGTCACAACCAGCCTGCCACCAGTAGAGAAGATTCTGCATCCCTGGGGTGGTAGATTCTGCTCCCTGGAATTCAGACCAAAGCCCTTCCTGGGTGAAGGTGCTAACCTCCCCTCCCTCAAGAATGTGTACTGCCCTGCTGGTGAGCTTCAAAGGGCATACCACCCTTGCAACTGGACTCCTAGGCCTCCTGCTAGTAGCTGATGGCTATCCCTGTTGCAAAAAGTGACATCTGTGCACAGGAGGTGGTCATATACAGAGTGTAGCCACCCTAGGATAGATGACCCATTGGTTACTACCAGTTACCCCCTAAAATGCCCACTTAATACAATATTTAGTGGGAATCCCTAGACAAAGAAATCAAAATTGAAGGACAAAAGAAGACCAGCAACAAAGAAGACCCAAGGCGCAAGAAATGAAGTCCTGCTGCACCAAGAAAAGGTGCCAAATCTTCCCTGCTGCACCCAGGACTCAACAGTCACTGCTGAGGTGTTGCTTGCATGTTAAATGGACTCTACAAACCCCAGAGGAAAACCAACCTTCAAAACTCACCACAGATCTCTCTCCAGAGTGAAGACATCACTCTGCAACACCAAGGAACCAAAGACCCAGTGAAGGCCACTTCACTGACTGGCTGCGGACCAAAGAACTGGATGCTGCAGCCAGACCAAATTTCACCTGTCAGGCTATGTGGGCAAACCCTATCAGTGGGCTAAGTTTGGTGGCACTGCGCCCTCCAGTAGTCAGTATGTGTGATATCCCCAGGTACTAAGTACCTCACGTCAGACACCAAGAAGGACAGTCCATTCCAGACTGAAAAAAGATCAGGAGGAAGCACCAGTTGAGGGACTTCAGGAACCACCTGGACCTCCCACTAGAGTGCCCCTTCTGACCTGCAAGCGACCCTCAAATTGACCTACATCCTGCTTTCAAGGGTACCTTTGAGCATAGCTCCGTGCTCACCAACTCGGTCTGCACCCGGCTGCCCTGTGCCCTCCAGTGAAGATCCACCCCTTGTGACCTTGACACCCCAAGGGGACTCACTAGACTTACCTTTAAGTCTGCCTGTGCAGTGCTTTTCCAAGTAGATTCCTGCAGTGGCATGTCACCAGTTCTATCGACTTTCGTAGCTGCTCCTGCCACAACCGGGAGTCACCAGAATTTCTCCAGCTGGTCCAGGATACCCATCGATGATCTTGATGGAACCTCAATTGGAAACATTGGTAAGCACATTGCCTGATTTACTGTGAATTTTCCAAGTATTTCTCCATTGATTCCTATGATGCGTAATTACACACAAAGACTAACTTTATTAAATCATCAAAAAATAATAACTTGAAAAGTACTTACCTGGTCTGGATGGTCTTGGTATTAAAAATGTTATAAGAATTTGGAGTGTTTTTATAAAGTAGTCTCGAGTTATGCTTTTGAGTGTGCCTCTCGATTTATTGATACTGAGAGTACCACAAATGCTTTGCGCTTATTCTAGATTAGCTTAACCACTCGACCAAGCTACCTCAAAAATTAGAGCATTAGGTAGTCTAGTTGTTACCTCTGTAAACCAACGTGTGGTTGCCTGGACCCCCTCCACAGTGTGCCTAGCTTTGCACACTACATAGAGGGCCATCTTCCAACACTCTGGAGCAAAGAGATCAAAGCCTTGGATTGATGAATCTCTCTTAGATCCAATGAAAGTCTAAAAGACAAAAAACATGGAGTGACTGAAGAAGGAAAATTCTGGCTGAGAATGTTCACAGGCTCATTCCCCAACCCCAGAGCATACACCACTGAGAAGGAAAGGAGATATTCCTCTGCTCAAAGGCATATTTCCCAAGAAAGGTGAGAAAAAGTCATCAAACCTATTCCCCTCTAATTGTTGCTATAGGACCTCCCCACCTGGTTGTTGGTCTGGACACAACCACCTGCTGAGAAAGTAGAGGAAAAGGGGGAACAAAGACCTTTTGTACTGCTACCAACTGTTTCCAGTTGGAGGAAAAAACGGTTGCCTCCAATCTGTTGTCAAAACTAAGAGAGGAGGAGATCTTAGCTAAACCCCTCATTTTGATTTACAGGATCTAAGCACCACTGAAGAGTCTCTCATATGTCTGAAGTCACTGGAACAAGTGTGTCACAGTCCTCTGATTCTGGACTCCAAAATTACAGAAGGTGGTGGATAAAGGGGTAGAGATGGAGAAGCCACCAATGGAGAATGGAACAAGTGGATGCTGTCTCACCCTGACTTCTTAGCTATGTCCTTACAGGAGCTTGGTTCCTTTCTAGAAGACTGGACAATCCACAGAACTGCCTCTGCTTTCCTTCTTCTTTTAAGAACCCTTGTCCCAAATCCATGTGAAACACGGCCCAATGAATTGAAGACAATGGGATGGGGTGAGGTGGAACTTTTTCAAACTAAGAAGAAACACATGTTCTTCAAGTATTTTGCACACCTGCTGGATGTATACTTTTACCTTGGAAGAAGAAGAACATGCTATTAAAAAATCATCCAACTATAGGTATACTTGAATACCCTTTGCATGCAAAATACCCACTGAGGAGCCTCTGGATTTATAAAACTCTTGTCAAAGAGGCAAGGCTGAACTGAAGTATTTGAATTGGTAGTGATTATCCATCACAGCAAAGTGTGGGAACTTCTAAAAGTTTACATGGAAAGGAATACACAGATATGTATTCAACATGTCTATCGAAGTCAAAACATCACTAGTTTGAATCAGAAGGAAATAGGTCTATAAGCATGGCATCTTGAAGGGCTGGTGTGGATGAGGACCTACCCTTTTGAGATACAAAATCAGACAAACGTCCCCTGAGACCTTCTGTATAAGAAATACGATTGAATAAAATACTTGATATTTCTCCATCTTAAGAACTGAATTTTGCAACTTTCTACAACAACAGCTGGATTCCCTTCAGCAAAGACTGATGTCGAAGAGTGGAGTGAAGGAGTGGAGTTTAGTAGAAATGTATGGAGGAGTGGCAGAGACAGTTATTTGGTAATGCTTTGTCACAATCTCTAAGACTCATGCATCCATTATTGAGGAACGTCAGTGTCTTGAAATAGCAGCAGATTCCCCCTACAGGACCTGGCATAGTCATTCTTTCAAAGAAGAGCGAAGGGGGTGTTATGGAGACAGACGAATGTTGGTACCAGGTCTTGTCAGCAAGGGGGATCTCTAGCCACATCCCATGCCTCCTCAGAAGGACTACTTATTTCCTCCAGTAGCTACAGGAGAAAACATCCTCCTACCTTCAAAGCCATGATCTCTGGAAAAAGGAACAAACTGGAGTCATCAATTTCTTATTATCAACATATTTCTTAACCATATCTTCCAGTTGTTTTAAAAAAAATCTTTGTTCCCCAAAATGACAGCTTCATTACAATTGCTGTATTCTTTCACATCAGGCTTCCAGGAACACATGCAACTGAAGCATCAGAAGCTGCTCTTGCACACATTATTCAATGGTACAATAAATAGATGCAAACTTGGTGTCCCATCATGGAGAGAGCTGAAGAAAAGACTACTCCTTCCTACATTTTTTCTGCTAGAGCCTGAAAATACATCAAAGGGACTGAATAGAATATGTCGTATAGGAGTTAGCTCTAATGGCAACATTTGAGGTGGCTTATGTTCTTTCATGGCACCCTCAACTTTCTTATCCAAAGGATTGAAAGGAAGGGCATTTTCTCAGACCATGTTTCCTTGTGATGACAGACCAGACATTAAATCAAATTGTCAACTTCGACTGCAGAATGGATATATTGCACGAAACTCTCTAAAGGACACTGCTACTTCCACTTATTTGACAACATTAAATGTACAACGCTCTGAAAACAGAGAGACTCTGACTGTAGGGGCTGGGATTATGAGAAAAATGTTTCATCAATTGTTCTTACAAGCAGATGAGGAAAACCCAAATCGTCTTCTAAAAGCTGCAATACGTCAGTGAAGTCCATACCCTGAGTGACCTTCTCACCAAGACCCAGAGCACTGTCCCTATTATCTATTCTTGGGACTTTGGTGAAGCAGGAATCTCCCTTGATCTGAAGGCCATTCCACAGCAGTGGCAATCATTTGCTGCCACACATCCTTGGATGAGGAAAGGTTTCAAGGGCCTGGCTCTTCTCTGGAGGGTTGGCCATGCCTATATGTTGGATGTTAGACCTGGCAGTTTTAAGGTGTTTCCCCACACGTTTTGCCTTTTACCTCCTATTTTTGCTGTATGTATTTTTAGGACTCTAAGCATTTTACCACTGCTGCTGACCAATGCCAAGGGGCATGTGCTTCTCCCCTAAACATGGTAACACTGGTGTATCTACAATTGGTATATTGAATGTACTTATACGTCCCTTGTAAAGTGGCATACCATATACCCAGGCCTGTAAATTAAATGCTACTAGTGGGCTGGGAGCACTGATTGTGGCACCCACACCAGTAGCCTTTTAAATCTGGCTCAGCCCTGCCATTGCAGGGCCTGTTTGTGCAGTTTCACTGCAACTTCCACTTGGCATTTAAAACCTCTTGCCAAGCCTTTGTTTCCTCTTTCATTATGTTTACATCACCCCTAAAGTATGCCCTAGGTAGCCCATAGAGCAGCGTGCCATTTAAGTAAAAGGCAGAACATGCACTTTTAAGTTTTACATGTCTGGTTAGTGAAAACACTCCCAGTCATTTTTAACTACTGTGAGGCCTAATCCTCTCATAGGCAAGCATTGGGAATTCCTTAATATACTCTTAAGCTGTAGTTCCTGACCTAAAAAGAGTAGTTACATCATGTTTCATATCATTAGAATGGTAATGATAAACCCTCTTTACTGGTAAAATCTGAATTAATATCACTATTTTAGTAATACCAATTTTAGAAAGTGGGCATTGCTGCTCTTAGTGCTCTGTGTATCTTGCAGCCTGTCTCCATCACACATGTGGGCTAGGTGACATTGTGCATTCCCTTGCCACGAGCAGAGGAAGGGTGGGTGTGACAAAGGAATCATCTTCATTCTGATGGGCTTTCCTGGGTGGGAAGGGTAGAGGGGAGCTACCACTTACACATCAGTAGGGAAATACCTGTTTCCAAACGAGGGGCTGATTACCCCTTACGGGTAGTCTGGAGCCTGGGCTAGGATGAAAAGGGACCTGTGCATTTCAAGGAGGTGCTTTAAAGTGAACCCCACTTCAAAGGCACATTTGGGTGTAAGTACTGGGGCTCTGACCCTACCAAATCAGTACACTTCTGGACTTGGAAGAACTCTGCAGGAGTACAGATTGCTGTGCTGTAAGAATTGTCCCTTTGCTGGACTGACTGTTCCAAGGAACTGCTTCTCTGCTTTACTGAGCTGCCATCCTGCCCGCTAATCTCTGCCCTGCTGAGGACAAGGACTGGACTCATCCTGGATTTGTTGGCTTACCTCCTGTTCTTCTGTAGTCTCAAGGACATCAAAGACTGCCTACAACTTTCCTTGTGCTGCTGGACTCTGCGATCTGTGAATCCTACCCTTGCCCTTACCTGAGGTGTCTTCACTGGTCCTGGGCCTCAGAAGTAGGTTCTACAGCTGATTTCTGCAAAAACCAATGCATCAAGTGTGTTAGAATTCGCTATATCAATGTGATGCAGAGGCTGTTTGACAGCACTGGATTCACAGCCTGTGGTGCCTGATGACGACGCTCTGCATATTTCAGCACAGCCGGACGATGGTGCAGTGACCCACCTGTGTTGAAAATGCTGTTGCATCAAGCCCTCGACGTTGATGCTTGGCTGCATCAAAGGTACAGTTTCAGAGGAGCCTGCGTGGGTTCTGTAGCCGGCCTACACTCCATCTTTGCATTGCTACCAGTCCCTTGCGACCTCAATTAACCTTTTGACAGCTATAGACTTCTATGTACTATTTTTAGTTTAATCTTTAAAAATTAAAATCTTGACTTCCACTGATTTTTTTTCATTTTGTTCTTGTCTTACTCCGATAAATATTCTCTATTTTTATAAAGTGGTGTGAAGTCTTTTCTGTGGTGTTTTCATTGTGCTGCTGTTTGTGTGTGCTGCAAAAATACTTTACACATTGCCTCTCAAATTGCCTGCTCTATGCTAAGCTACCCATGGTTGAGCACAGGCTATTATAGATTGTATAACTGACTTACCCTGACTAGGATTGAGGTCCCTACTTGGACAGGGTGCGTACTTCTGCCGACTAGAGACCCAATTTATAACACTGGAGCTTCCTCGAAGGACCTGTAATCCATTGCTGCTTGATGCTGGGAGTGGAATGAGCTTCTCTCTTCATTGTTTACTATGGCAAAGAAATAAGGCAGTTTGCAAGATCTCACCAGATCCACCTACTTTAAATTAGGCAACAGGGCATGGGTACTACAGGAGGAAAATAAAGTAAAAACATCCATAAATTACTATGGTACCTATGTATAAATAGAAAAGAAACAGAGATTGTGTTTCTGATTCCTATGTAAATGCTTAAAAAGAACCATATAGTTGTTAGTAATGGGGTATTTGGTTGGCAGTCAGGTTACCCTCTGTCCACGCAAGGACCCTCACTCAAGTCAGGGTAAGTCACTCATGATCCAAATTATCCTATACCCACCCTCTAGTAGCTTGGCACTGAGCAGTCAGGCTTAAATTAGAAGGCAATGTGTAAAGCATGTGTGCAATAAATCATGCAATAACACAGTATAACCACCACACAACTACACCATACAGGTTTAGAAAAACATAGTATACTTATCTGAGTAGAATAAGGTCAAAACAATCAAGATTTGATCAATACAAGTGGAAATATCACTTTTGTAATGATAAATAGAGTCTTTAGTTCTAAAAAAGCAATTAGTGTCTCTTGCAAACACAAAGTACCTGGTTTGTGTCTAAATTATCAGCATGGGACCGCAGAGGAGGAGATGTGTGGAAAATGGGAAGGTGTGCGCCCGTTTCTCTGGGCGAACACAGACGAGGTGTTGTTGCTTTTCCACGTGACAAGGGCTTTGCCTCAATTTTTGGGTATTTGGATGCCCCAGGGACAATGCAGAGAAATCCTGACCGTGCAGGGCGAAGTCACAGAAACTGAATCGATCTGGTGCGCGATGCAGGGCCATTTCTGTTGCACGGCAGGCGCTGCATCGATTCCCCTCGCAGGAAGTCGGGCTGCATTGTTCCAGCTCAGCTATGCGTCGATCCAGTGGGCCATGTGTCGAACTTCCGGTCGCAATGGTAGCCCTGCGTCGATCTCCACTCGGGGAGCTGGGCTGAGTCATTCCAGTTTGGCGTTGTGTCGATTTTCTCACCGCAGGGCAGGCTGTGCATCGATTCCGTCAGGCTGTGGGTCAATTTTCGATGCACAAGGAGTTTTTTGCAGAGATGAAGTCTTTTTGTCCCTGAGATTTCAAGAAACACGAGGCAAGCTCAATCCAAGCCCTAGGAGAGCACTTCTCAGCAGAGCCAGAAGGCAGCAAGGCAGCAGGGCAACAGTAAGGCAGCAGTCCTTTACAGCAAAGCAGTCAGGTGAGTCCTTTGGGAAGCCAGTCAGCTTCTCTTAGCAGGTTGCAGGTTCTGGTTCAGAGTTTTTTTCCCAGTAGGTATCTTGTCAAGAAGTGTCTGAGTTGGTACAGTCAGATACCCCGTTTAAATACCCAAATGTGCCTTTGAAGTGGGGGAGTCTTCAAAGAGTGGTTTAGAAGTGCACAAGGTCCCCTTTCAGTTCCATCCTGTCTGCCAGGCTCCCAGTAGGGGGTTTGGCAGCCCATTGTGTGAGGACAAGCCACTGTCCTTTGACATGTAGGTGTCAGGCTCTCCACCCTCCCAGCCCAGGAAGACCCATTCAGAATGCAGACGTGTGCAGGTGTGACTGAGCATTCTGTGTTTGGGGTTGTCTGAGTGAAATGCACAACGGAGCAGTCAACTAACCCAGCCAGACATGGATTGTAAGGCACAGAAGGATTTAAGTGCAGAGAAATGCTACTTTCTAAAAGTGGCATTTCTAAAATAGTAATATTAAATCCAACTTCACCAGTGAGCAGGATTTTGTACTACCATTCTGGCCATACTAAATATGACCCTGTTACTCCTTTCAAATCAGAATCTACCACTCAAACAGTACTGAGGGTAGCCTTAATGTTAGCCTATGAAAGGAGCAGGCCTCACAGCAGTGAAAAACGAATTTAGAAGTTTTACACTACCAGGACGTATAAACTACGAAGGTATATGACCTGCCTTTTATCTACATAGCACCTTGCCCTATGCATTACCTAGGGCCTACCTTAGGGGTTACATATTTAGAAAAAGGGGTGTTTAAAGCTTGGCAAATACTTTTAAATACCAAGTCGAATTGGCAGTGAAACTGCACACAGAGTTCTTGCAATGGCAGGCCTGAGACATGGTTAAGGGGCTACTTATGTGGATGGCACAATTAGTGCTACAGGCCCACTAGTAGCATTTAATCTATAGACCCTGGGCACATGTAGTGCACTTTACTAGGGGCTTATAAGTAAATTAAATAAGCCAATTGGGTATGAACCAATGTCATCATGTTTGCAATGGTTAGCAGTGGTAAAGTGTGCAGTCCTAAAACCAGCAAAAACAGTGTCCAGAAAGCGGTTGGAGGCAGGCAAAGATTCAGGGGTGACCACCCTGAGGCTGTCAGGTCTAACAATAGTGTATCCTATTTTAAACTCCCAGTCACATCTGTTTCACGAGATGGAACTGACCGATACCTAAAACTAATGAAACTCTTAGAGCTGGCTTCAACTAATGAAAATAACAAGTTAATAAAAATAAAAATGCATATTATGTACATGCAATTTACCTTTGGGATAAGAAGGTAAACCCTATGCTCTGCAATCCATTTTTGAGGCTCTCCGAATATTGAGTGCCAAACTGGAAGTAATCTTTAAGATGCGCTGGGCAAACAATATCTGCAAAACTGCGGATTCGCTCATGTTTAAAGGACTGGACACAGAAGATGAACAAGGAGGACTTAATGTAAGGTGCATCCTACAAGAAGGTGGGTGGTTTACACGAACTGTGACTGGGCCCATAATAGTTTGGACTAACTTGAGGCAATGGATAGAATCAGCAAGCCTGATAGATACCTAGGCTCATATTTATACTTTTTTTAATGCCGCATTTGCGTAATTGTTTGATGCAAAAGCGGCGCAAACTTGCAAAATACAACTGTATTTTGTAAGTTTGCGACTTTTGTGCATCAAAAAGCAGTGCAAATGCGGCACCAAAAAAGTATAAATATGAGCCCTTATCTCCTACTTGACTTAAATCTGGTTATCTCTTGCACCTGTTGGGTGGTTGCATCAGTAATTGCACAAGAAGCAGGGATACCGCAGTTCTGATTACACCTCATTCAAGTTACCTCATAGTAACCCCGAAACAGGTAATTACCAGTGGAACCTTGTACAATATCCCTGATTCCTGCAGTAATTCCCATTTCTCAGGGGACCCTCTGGCTGCAAATTGGTACACTGTGGTATTACTACATACAAAAATGACCATTACCGCTGTAATATGTATGCAGCACCTGAAATCTGCCCACAGAAAGAGGAACTTCCTTTTGTCTGACATGAGAATGTTTTATGATCCTTTCCTCTTTTGTACCAATCGTTTCATTCTACTTCTTGCATGTTTGTAAACGGACCTGAGGTTGGTGGGTGGTTGATCATTGTCATGTCTTTATCAAATAAATATATGTTCATACATTCATATTCACTGAAAAGTAAATCTGGACTTGATCACAAGTGCCATAGTAAATTGTGATCTGAGCAAAATCACCTGCTTCCCCAAGGAACACTATTGCAAGTGGTGCAACGTTTAGCAAATTACCAGGGGTGATAAAGATAGCCTACTCTGTTAAATTTGGGGAGGTCAAACCTGCTGGAATTTAACACAGGGAACCTCCAAAATCTACATATCATGCCACCAAAACTGTCCATGTACAATAATTATAGCGTTCAATAAATTCTAAGCACCTCAGAGTCAGCTAATTACATGAGGGTGGAAGGACCATAGCTACCTTAGGACAATTCACTGGGACCATGGCAGTCTCCCTGGTATCCTTGTAAAAGACAATGAGGCAAGTACCCTGTAACCCTTATGACCAGGGTAGTAAATGTGAATAGATTATTGGTCAATGCAAGGGGGAAGTAACCTAGACTTCCACAGTAAGCAAATGGCTAAAGTAATTCTATGCGTACAAACAATGTAACAACAGTAGAAATTTATTGCATTATATATTTCTTTAAACATGTTATTCCAGACATGAGGTGTATATTTCGTTAAACGTGTAATTCTAAACATAAAGTTTTGCGTTTATCTGAGAAGGTGCTCCTAGTAAAAACAGTGAAGGTGATCCAAAGTGCAGGTAAGTGAAAGTGATATATACAGTATGTACAAAGGGTGGTTTTAAGAATAATATGGACTTCTAGTGGCTCCGTCAGTCCAGGAAGCCCTGAAGTCTTGTAAAATGTATTTGTATTTCTATATTCCACACTTAAATATGTCAACCTTTTGACCCAGTTGTAGAGACAAATCAAAAGCGGGTCATCATCAGGACAGGGAAATTCAGGTCAGTAGCACCTATGGGTAGTATAAATATCTAGGTCACTAAAGGTCTGATTATTCTGAGCAAAAACTAAGTGGGGACAGGGATTAAGCCCTCACCTAAACTCCAGTGTAGAGAAACAATCTGGTGGTTAGGGACATCTTCCTGGTAGGAAAATAGCAATAATTATGGTAACCTGTTTATATGAT
This sequence comes from Pleurodeles waltl, assembly GCF_031143425.1. Lineage (NCBI taxonomy): Eukaryota > Metazoa > Chordata > Amphibia > Caudata > Salamandridae > Pleurodeles > Pleurodeles waltl. The sequence continues at coordinate 725,333,103 of NC_090437.1, forward strand.
AGTTGTGTACAATGTAAGCATATGTTAGTCAGTAAACACTTACAAGTACTGGAAAGTATCCCAAAGTCTGCGGGTCAAATGATTGTCCAGTGGATGGTTATTTAACTTCCCGGACAGGGAACCAAGGAGCGCCGATTATAAATGAAATCCTGGGCTCACGTTATCTAAAAAACATTAGTGGTTTAAACTAATCAGTGTTTTTTGGGTGTTGATCAAAAAGGGGGAAAAATAAATTAAAAATAATAATAAAAGGGTGTGTGTGAACCACTAACTAGTTAGATTTATCTGATGATAACCATTCGTCAGGCCAGGGCAAGTCATCAAGACACTCCCGGCTGCATACACGAAGAATCGTGGTCGGGCAGCATTGAAATTATACGGCTGCCAGCCGGCGGACCCAAAAGGGGAGGTTCCCCTTCTGGTCCGCTGTTCGTGTGCATGTACGCATAGACCCCGGGGTCTTTACGGGTCCCGTGTTGTCAATGCAGCACCAGGGAAATTCATGCAGCACACTGTACAGTGTCCGTCTGTATCAATCAAGGATTGATCCTTGTGCTGAAAAGGGATTGCATCAGTTGTTAGGCGGATATGCTTATAATAATGTCAAATCATGTAGCTGCCAACACACGGGCCAATATGTATCCAATGTGTATCTCTGTACAAGTGAATGTGGAAATCGCACAATGTCCGAGATGTACGATGAAAAATTATAAAATATATATATATATATATTTTTATGATGTGTGCAATACGAACAATATTAATTATACGAGGTATGCAGTTGGTCGTCTAAGCGTACAGCGGACACATATAATGCAGTCACGTGTGGCACTATATGTAGTGTCTATAATATGGAAACATCAATGATCTTGATATTGATGAGTGGATCGCACCGTGTGTAATGTGTGCGATGGAGAACTTCAGGTGATCAGAATTGTGATGTGTGGTCGCCTAGAATGTAATGCGGGTACGCATATATTATCCTATATGTGGTGTTTCGACCTGACATTTATGTGGCTGAAAGACCAACATGCTGAGGGTCTGAGCTCCTCGGTATGGACTCTGATGATGAAGGACTTGGTGAAAAGGGGCCCTGATGGTCCTGGAGGATAAAGGGATATAATTATACATAAACTAAGTGTATGTGTATTGCTAATGTATCTCAAAGAGAAGAGTAGCGCCAATCTTCAATTGTGTTTAGTCCCTCTCTAATAGTACCACATTTCTCTATCCAGAATAGTTCACGTTTAGATAAAATGTATTCTTTGTCACCTCCCCTTGGTCCCAAGGAGATTTGTTCCACTATTTGCCATTTAATGTCTTCACACTTGTGTTGCAGTGTTTCGTAGTGTCCGACCAGCGGAGCACCTGGCTTTTTGCACTTGATCCTACTTTTATGTTGTAAGATCCTGTACTTGACTTTCTGTGTAGTCTGTCCAATATATAGCAGTCCACAGGGGCACCAAATAGCATAGATAATGTCATGTGTGTTGCAGTTAGTGAATTTGGGCAGAGTAAGTGTGTAATCTTTATGACAGAATTCTGTGGTGTTAAAAGTCATCTTGCATGCCGCACAGTTACTGCATTTGAAGTGGCCCACTACGGCTGGTAAGTCCCATAGTGTTTTAGCATTTCTTTTGGGTGCCTGTGGGAGGAGTGCGCGAGTGAGAGTGTCTTTAAGGTTTCTATCTTTCTTAAAGGAAAAAAGCGGAGCTTCCTGTGTGTGGAGATGCTCCTTGATCAGTGGTCAATGATGTAAAATTATTTTCCGGATGTCATTATTAGCTGGGTTGTATGTGGTGACACACACTAGCCTGTTATTTTCTGGTTTCGGTTGTTTTGGTTCCAGAAGAGCTTCTCTGTGGTTATACCACACACGCTTCCTTGCCCTTTTCACTAATCTTTTGGAGTAACCTCTTTCGATCAATCTATTAATTAGGATATCGTATTCTTTGAAATAATCTGTTCTCTTTTTGCAGTTTCTCCGGATGCGGAGGAACTGCCCAAATGGGAGGTTATCTCTTAGACCTCTCGGGTGGTGACTGGAGTAAAGTAGTAGTGTATTTCTATTGGTGAGCTTTCAATACAATGTCACATATAGTTACCCCCTCTACTCCTATTTTGAGGTCTAAAAAGGGGCTGCTTTTTTTTACTGAACTCACTGGTAAATTGGATGTTGTGGGTTTTGCCATTCAGCCATGTGTGGAACTCTTGTAGTTGAATGGTGGAGGCACGCCAGATGAGCAAAACATCATCGATGTATCTTGACCATTTTCTTATTTGGCATAGGTAAGGATTTGTCTGATTGAAGATGTGTTCAGTATCATAATCTGCCATGTAGAGATTTGCTAAGTTTGGTGCAAAAGCAGCTCCCATGGCCACTCCTTTGGTCTGGTAGTAAAACTTATTGTCAAAGAAAAAATATTTCTTACCCATGGCTATTTCCATCATGGAGATGAGAAACCATGTTGGTACTTGTACGGATACGGGAGTCAAATATTTTGGTTAGTGTTGTGAGGGCTTGGCCTTGGGGAATATTGGTATACAAAGATTGTATATCCATGGTCACTAGGATTTCCGTATCTGGAGAAAAGTCTAGCCCTTCATACAGCATGATAACATGCATACTGTCCCTAGTGTATGCTTCAGTGAGGGGCACGAAAGGTTTGATAAAATAATCTAGGTATTGGCAAAGTGGTTCTAATATAGACCCGCAACCAGATACAATTGGTCTACCCAGTGGAATCATCAAGCTCTTATGTATCTTGGGTAGGGTGTATATTACAGGGATGCGTGGATCTTTTTTATTGAGGAATACAGAAATACAAAGAAATTTTATGAGACTTCAGGGCTTCCTGGACTGACGGAGCCACTAGAATAATATTCTTAAAACCACCCTTTGTACATACTGTATATATCACTTTCACTTACCTGCACTTTGTATCACCTTCACTGTTTTTACTAGGAGCACCTTCTCAGATAAATGCAAAACGTTATGTTTAGAATTACATGTTTAACTAAATATACACCTCGTGTCTGGAATAATATGTTTAAAGAAATATATAATGCAATACATTTCTACTGTTGTTACATTGTTTGTATGGATAGAATTACTTTAGCCATTTGATTACCATGGAAGTCTAGGTTACTTCCCCCTTCCCTGGTATCCTTAGCGCATAATAAATGGTATGAATTCTTATTAGAACATTGGAAAGTTGGAAGCTCAATTGGAGACAATGTTCTAAGTTCACAACAGCAGTGCTGAACAAAGGCCTCATGGATCCCGAGGTAGCACAATGTTCTAATAGCCTTACAGCCCTTCTTAGCTTGGCTATACCAACATTTAAAGTCCCCCTCCCTTGTTAAAGCTCCTTACTTTTGGCTTGGACCATTAAAGCTCACAAAAATTAGCCTAACTAACTTCACTACTCAGAATTGAATTCAGATGTTGCTAAAAAAAAATACCAAAACGCCATTTCCATCACCCTTCCAATTAACAGCTAATGCTTCGCTTGGACTGAGCCTGCAGATGAATAACAATTGAAAGTGAAAGAGCGCTATAACTTATTAAAAATATAATATAATATGGCAAAGTAAGCACTGCTAAGTATGAGTTATTATGTATCCCATACGTTCATATTAGAATACAGTGCATGAGAAAGAATATTTGTCTATACACAGAGCTGTTTATCTGGGATCAGATGTTTACAAGGCTATGAATTACAGTTTTAAAGTGGTGATTATACAACAATACATTTCTAGCAAAATCACATTTTATTTGTTATAGAGCATTAATTAGTGATTTTAAGAGAGAAGACGTGTGCTTTGGTAGCAACCATGATAAGAGGAGGACAATGTGGAAGACAGCATTGTAAATAACTGTAGGTTATGTGACAGAAGGACCAGTGTAACAGTTCAACGTGTACTCTTTAATTCTTTGAGGTAAACAGGGAGGGGATTAGGGGGGCAGTGAAGTTAAGTGTAAAGATAATATGATGGGAATAATGTTTGACATAATAAAGATAGAGAAGGTAAAGGAGAGAAATGTGTTACAGGAACATATTTAGTGGGTGAAGAAATTGGGTTGATGGAAGCTGGAAGCCTAATTTAGGCAGCAAGCACAATCCTTGTCAGGGTGAACCACTAAAGTCACTAAAGTAACCTGTGCTTAATTCTCTGGTAGCTTGGCACAAAGTAGTCAGGCGTAACTGAGAGTTTAAAGTATTTATGCAGCACACAAACAGTAACTGAATGATAAAACAACAAAAGAAAAATCCCAAACCAATTTAGAAGAAAATAGTAAAATGATACTAGAACAACAAAAATCAAATCAGTATAACCGGAGATATTCAGTTTGGAAGTTTTTAGTGAAAATAGCACCTAAAAGTACAAAGTGCCACTCATGGTCATCTGGTCACTCTAGAATGGGGAAAAGTCGCTGAGTTAAGGTTGACCATGATGGAGCATGTGTCAGATTCAGGGACCAAGTTAGTCCCACTGAAATGTTACTTTCTAAGTGTGGCACAAAGAAAACTGTTCTCATGGTAGGGGGCAGGAAAAAGCAGATTGAACATTGATGACGATTGACACCTTAGCGTGAAGGACAGGTACGGTACTGAGGAGGCCATTGTTGTAGCATCACTTTGGTGGTCAACACAATCATCAGGCCTCACTGGATCTTTGCAATGGCAGTTCTCACGGGTGGCAGAGTCTTAGCACAAACTGGCCCATTTGCGGTTGCAAGGTGCCCCAAACCTCTTGAATTCAACTTTTCTTCACAACGAGCAACCCCTCATGCCAGTCAAGGGACCAGGAACTGGGGAGGCACTGCTTGGATATCGGGGAATCACTCCAGTAGAGGCCAGCAGGGCTGGGTGACGTCCAGTTGCAGGTCTAGGGAGGTCCAGTTGCAGCAGGTCAGCTGGGCAGATGCAGAGGGCACAGGAGGTAAGCCATTTGGCCCTTGTAGTCTCTCTAATTAGCCTGGGATGAAGGCAAGCAGGTCCTTCTCAGACAGCAATTCAGTCCTTCAAGCAGCAGGGCAGTCCCCTGGCAGCAGGACAGTCCTTCATCTGTTACTTCTACAGCTCTAGGGGTCTTTTGAAGAGTGGCTCTGGAGGTCCAATTTTATACCTGCTGCCAGCTTTTGTGTGGGGGACTCCCACAAGTAGGTCTGGAAGGTTCTTCTCCTTCCCCTGGTCAAGGCTTCAAACTGTTTAGGGTGTGCAAAAGACAGAGCATGCCTGGTGTCGGGTTCCTTTGTGTGTGCAGGAGGCAAAGTCTGTTGAAGTGTGAGTGGGACTGGATACAGACCCTCCCAAGTCATCCTGCCATCCTGTTCACACCCAAGCCCATTTGTGTTACTATCTGGAAGCAATACACAAACCCCAACAGCATAGTCTTTCACAGTCATGTGACCCAGAACACTGGTAGTAGGCACAAAAGGTTGGGATAAGAAAATACCACCTTTTTAATGGTATACTCAGACTATGCACACTGAGCCTCTGGAACAAAGCTATACCTCACTGATGAGCATTACTGGGAGTGAAACCAGACCTGGGTTGCTTGTGTTCCAGTTCAGGGAAAACATGGCCTGGCAGTTTGGGCTTGACTGTTCCCACTGGAGCAGGATCAAGACTCATTGGCAAATGGCTGGACCCAAACTAAGGTGGCATGAATTACAAACTACTGATTGAATGGGATGCAGCTCTGAGTAATTAACAGTGGTTGATATTAATTGAAGCATTCCATCCATCACTTTTTATATACTTAAGGGTGTCACCCTAAATGGGATGGGCATGCCCAGACATGAGACCTGTGCACACTGTGCCACTGAAACAAAGCTATACCAAGCTCTAACAAGACCAAACCAACCCTGGGTTTCTTGTGTTCAGGTACAGGGAGGATCTGGCCTTGTTGTTTGGGCTGATTGTTCCCATTGGAGCAGGGTCAAGACTGATCTGTATATGGCTGGATCCAAACCAAGGTTGCATAGTGTTCAAGATAATGATGGATTGGAATGTGGAGCCAACTAATCACTACTGGCTGAGATTAATTCCAGCATTCCATTCATCACTTTTTGTAAACCTCAAATTTTATAAAAGTGCCATTTTCACAACTGTGACTTAAAATCTGACTTCACCATTAAAGAGGTCTTCAAATTACAATTCATTTTCATGTAAACAGCATATCTCTCCTTGGGCCAGATGTATCAAAGATCTGGTTTGCATTTCTTAAATAGCAAATTTTAAGAAATCGTTATTTAAGAAATGCAAAATGGGATGTATATATTTTGCGATTCAGTAATAGCGATTTCTTAAAATTTGCAAACGCTATTACCGAATCGCAAATAGAGAATGCAACTCCATTCATCCCTATGGGCCTGTAGACCCTTAGGTGCAAATGGTTTTGCATTTCCCAATTTGCAAATTCCAGTTAGGAATTCGCAAATTAGGTAATGCAAACCCCAGGGTGCAGGGGGCCTAAGGCCCCCTCTGATGCACCCCAAAACATTTGTTGTGGACATGTGAAGCACACACATGCCTTAGGAGCATGTGTGTGCTACATGTCAATTTTGAAAATGCATTTATAATGCATTTTTAAAATTTGCACATGCTTACCACCAAACTTAAATTTATGGTAATTGTATTTCCTAAATGCCAAATTATCATTTAGGAAATGCTCGATACATGTGCTTTGGAAATCGCAAATAGGAATTCTCTGTTTGTGATTTCCTATTTAGAGAATCGCAATTTGCAAATCTCTAAATGGGGTCGCAATTTTAAGGAATTGCTAATTTTGTGATTCCTTAAAATTGCACTGCGAATGCCTTTTGTACTTTGTGAAAGGCATTTTTGCATTCGCAAACGGCCGAATTTTGCGATTTGCACCATTTACAAATGCAAAAACTTTTGATACATCTGGCCCCTTGTTCCTCATACAGAGGTAGCACATATGAAATGTAATAAGATAATCAAGTGTTAGTCATTTGGAGAGATAGGCCTTACAATAGTGAAAAATTACTTAGGAGTTTTTGACTGCTATGACATGTTAAACCTATTTACAAATATCCTACTTTTTAAATAAGGTGCACCCTGCTCTCTACGTCTTTAGGGCCTACCTTTGAGGTGCATTATAAGTATTCAAAAGAATGGTCAAGGATGGCAAATAATTTTTTTCCAGGTGGAAATCTCAGGTTAAAACTGCAGTACATACTGTAGTGGCAGGCCAGAGGCATGATTTAAGGTACTACTTTAGTGGGTGGCACAATGGGTGCTCCAGTCCCACTAGTAGCGTTTAACTTCGAGAGCCTGAGTAAATTAAATGGGCCAGTTAGGTAGATTCCAATTTTGTCATTTTTTAGGGATGGAGCAAAAGTACTTTAGCAATAGTTAACAGTGATAAAGTGCACAGAGTCCCAAATCAAACAAAACAAATTCAGCAAACAGGAGAAGTGGAGCCCAAACCTTTGGAGGAATACCATGGAAGGGATGTCAGGTCTAGCAGTGGTTTATATACAAAGCATCAAACGATCATGTGTGCATTAATTTAGGGGTATCATATTGAGATATGCAGTATTACAGGACGTAATTAAAACAACCAAAAAGCAAGAGCAAGTTATGAGTAGGAGATACCACATTATACAATGCTTGGTGAAAAACAAGGAGCTGTGTTTTTTTCAATGGTTTGTTGCATGTGTACTCCAGTTTATATTATAGTGTGTCTTTGTACCAGAGAAAAATATATAGCACACTGAATATGGTGGTTTTTACTTTTTTCACAATAAAAGAAATGAACAAAACATAGGTGGTCATTATGAAAATGGCGGTAATGACCCCCACGCCAGTGGTGGTGGTCATTACCGCCAATGGCATGGTGGTCCAGACCCCAACATTCTGAACACAGTAGAGAACTGGCACTACCACCCACCGCCATGCCAGAATCGACCGCCAGGCCGATGGTAGGCACATTTGTCCCGGCGGTGGAGGCCGGACCAGCAGTGGGATTATGATCCCATTTCCACCTGGGATTTCCTTGTGGGATACCCCGCCTGGTAATCCCTGGCGGAAAGCATATGGGTGACTGGAATTCACATTCCTGTCACCTGTTTGTGACACGTCAGGTCCCCCCTTGCCACAACACCCACCCACCCCCAAGCCCCTAGAAATGCCCCCAATCCCCAAACCCCGAAAAGTGACCCCCCAACCCCTCCTTCCTTTTGACAGGTAAAAACCTTCCTTTTAAATAAATATAATTATAAGAAGTCATTCCGAAGTATGCTTTATTGTCCCCAAGGCAGAGTGCATTATCTTTAAAAGTATGACCTGTAAACATTTAATGGCATACATGTCCTTACAGCGAAAAAACACCCTGAAAGTTGTTCCCATTGTGTCAAGGCTAGCTGTTTTTTGAGAAAGCATTGGTATGCAACATTAAACTTAGGAATGCTATGTCTGGGAAGGAAACATCTACAAATGTATTTCTTGGACTGATTGAATTATTTATTAACAGCCATGTTTACTGGTGAAATCAGATTTTTAATAACTATTTTGGAAAGGATAAGAATCAGTTGGTCCTGCTCAGAGCTTTTCCATAGCACTAAATCCAATTAAATGAGACCTGTCGGAGGAGGTACCTTGTCTTGTGCAACATACTTTAGCTATAGCCTTGTGCCACTGGAAGAACCTGAGCTCTAAATAGAGTCTGAGTCTGAACATAGAAATCTTCACTGGACAAAGGAGCCAAAAATATCTTGCCACACTTCATCCATTCGTCTGTGGTTGCTTCATTCACATTTTTCCTCCACCCACTCAAACATGCAGCAAGGGGCAGCATGTCACCCCACGTCAGCCGGTGGGTGAAATCATTATGAGTTACAACATACTACTCCTTCACGAGGAGCACGTCCACACACAAAGTAGTGCCCTTCAGTGCAAGGAAGTACAATCGTAATGGGTGCTTTTTTGAAGGCCCCAAATTTTTCTTGGGCTTAAGCCATGTTTTTATTTAGATTGATTAAGGCTCCGCAGCTTCCTAAACGATAATGATTTAAAAAAACAGTGACAAACAATATAAGAATGTTCAAAATGCTTGCAGCTAATGCCAGATCTATTGGTTTTGTCAATTATTGTTTTTCCTGCAACTGTCATGTAGCGCACGGCACAATTCATAGACTGAATCTGCCCTAGCACAGATGCTCAGGTACCCAGCGGAGGTTGTACACACACAGTTTCGCGTTGGGCAAAATATCCCTTTAGAGTAGGGCACGTTAGACGCACACCCCGTATTTACAATATAGAGTCGTCAGTACAGGCGCTCGTGGTACTCCCTTCCAAGCAGAAGTCTAGACGCGGGGCGAGACTCGTGTATGCAAAAGCAGAATGGAAAGTAGTTTAAATCGCATATTTCCCCAAGTATCTTTGTGTAAAGTACTTTACCCGTGTTTTGTGATATATTTAATATAAGATCTGTCATAGCCAGAGAAAATGACTCAAGTCAGGATGAAGAGCAAACCCGACGTAATTGCTCTGTGGACCTCAGCCACCAAACTTCAGGATGTAGTACATCAAACACGAAGTATTGGTTCTATTTTTCAATGTGTTAAAAGAATCAGAGAGAAAAACCAGCACAGCATGAGTCAGAATTATCAGTCTGTACACACTATAGGCAGTGCCTTTTAAACTATTTCAATAATTACACTCACTGCAACAGTTCTAAGCAAATTAATCATCTTTTTACTCTTTTTTACTTTTCAGTTTTCTTTCCGTATATGAGGAGTCCTCGAGGCGAAGCTTATACATCATTAACCAGAATCGTGGCCTGATTCCAAATCTCTGGATAACAGCAAGCTGGGATTTCACTAAGATGCTGTTTAGCCTCGTTTAAGTACTTCTCTGAGCCCCTGTTTAATATTATTTGACCGTACTATTGAAAACGGCTTAGCAAAAGTTGTAAGATGTATCACAGACTACACTGTTTTTTTTAATCAGGCATTTAGCAATTTTCAATGCATGCAGGCTAGCATTCGAAACCAGAATTGGGGATTACAATTTAAAGGGAATATTGGATATTTATTTCATGAGTTAGTGGAATGAAACGATTTGTGAAGGTAGTTGTTCTCTCCTGTTGAGATATGACCCAGACCAAATTCTCCATTCACTTGAGAGAGATATAAAAGTTAGTGAAGGAAACAAACTCTTGCTCAAAAATGAGGTGCTGCATCATAAATAAAGGGCATCAGAAGAGATCATTAATGGTATGCTCAAAAGATGTGGCCAGATTTTGGAATTTAAAAAGGCAAAGCCAATGGACGGCCATAGAGAGTGTTTGTACTTAATTATTCGGAGATGTATGTAAGGTAATTGAGGTTGGCTATGCAGGTCTTGCAGGTAATATACGTATGGGACAGAGCATTCAAAGTAATATCTAGCCCAAAACAAGTCAAGCTGCAGACCCTTAGGCCCAGATTTATGAAAAGTGGTGCTGCACCTAGTGCCGATTAGTGCCTCCACAACGCCACCATGTGTGTGCCGTATTTAAAATACGGCTCACCATGGGGGTAGCCAGGAGGACTAGCATCATAATGTTTTACGCTAGTCTGGCGCTTTGCAGGACTAGCGTAAAAAATTATGACTCTAATTCTGCAAAGGACCCAGAGGTCCATTGAACACAATGGGAGCCTCTTTTTAACACCTGCACTTAGCATGCGCTGAAAAATGCTGATAAAAATGGCACAAAGGAATCTTATAGATTCCTTTGTGCCATTTCTGCAGCCCCCCTAGCACAGGACGCCCCCATGCATGCATTGTGCCTGGCACAGGCATAATAGTGCGCAAGGGATTACAAACTGGCACAATGCAAGCATTGCGCCACTTTGTAAGTATGCATGGTGTTTTTGCCCTTCCATCTCCACATTAGCATAAACAATTATGCTAATGTTACATTGGTATGGCACTCGGCCACCATAAATCTGGGCCTTAGGTTCTCTGTATTGCAATCCCAAAACTCAACCCAGGTTAGTGGCAGTACGTTTTCAGCTCTTCCACTATGTGGTAGAAACTAGTGCAATTCCTGGCTCATGAGGAGCTTTATTTTATGCACCCACTGCATACAACAGGACAACTATAGACTGACCCCTCTATTGGATACAGAAGCCACAATGTGTGCCAAATTACTATTGCAGTGCATAGACACTTGGGCAGAAGAGAGTAATGCAATACTGCATGAACAGGCACTCTGTCATCTAGGCAGCAGTAACTTACATCATGGATTTGACATTAATTATTTAGTGTAGAAGTCCACGAAAAGGGAGAAGTTTCAATTGTTTCCTTTTTTCACAGATATCCATCCCATAAATGATGAGCAGACAAATCTCAGCTACAAAGACTTGGCAAGTTAGTGATTTTAATGTCATGAATTTGAGAGTTGCTGTAGCTAACTGGACAGATGCTCTGGTAGGTCTACAAGGTTAATGCATAAAGCGACTGCCATTGAAAAGTGACTGAAGTAAGGATGTACAGTGGCACCCATCTCACTTTGCCTACAAATCCGTTCACACAGTAAACCTGAGGAGAGCTACAGCCTCTCCTCTCCATGTCCAATCACGGGGCCACACATTTGAATTTCATTATTCATCTTCATGGAGGTTGTTCGAAGATCATACAAAATGTATTAAAATAAAAGTCCATATAACATAGATCAAGTACTTCATTTTTGTTTCATAATCTTGGTTTATTTTATTCTTAACACTTCAGACAAACAGTCAACACGTGTTTCGAGGTACATACTCCTTTTTCAAGTTGCAGCAAACATATTTGCTCATAATCAATATTTACATCACAATTAGAAATAGCCATAAAATGCATACATATTTACAGATAATAAAGCTATTTAATCTATCTATATTCGTCTCAATTACAATTTCCACAGTGAATAAGTATAAAAAAACCAAAGAAAAGAGAAGAAAAGAAAGAAGAACACTGCAAAAAATAACATGATATGCATTTGCCAGTCTCATATCTGGATCTCTTACTCATTACTAATTACAGCCAAACTCATAGTTTAGGGGAACATTCACCTTTGAGACAATATTCTACACTGCTTTCCAAATGTGTGTTCTCTCATATATCTCAAAGTAAAAATGTGTGAATGACCCTTGTTATTAAAAAAAGAAACCTTGTCAATCAGTCTTATGTGGCTTGGATGTATGACTGACTCAGCCAGTTTTGTCTTATTAGCCAAAATGACTTTGCCGGCAGAAACGTTTAATCCCAAACGTTCAATGTTAAATTTGAAGCAGCATATCTCAGAATTCAAGTTGAGTTGGCTATAGAGCCAAGTCTGGTTAAAGCTGTGACATATGACCAAATTAAATTTTAAGTTTCTTTGAAAGATCTGGAGACAACGTTGGAGAATATTCTGTTGAGTAGAAGTTCATGTCTATGAAATAGGGAAGTGTTTGCCTAATTGAAAGGAGGGTCCAGCTCATACCTGAATTAGTGGCTTCACAACGGCAGCAGACTAAGGAGCTCATTACGAGTTTGGTGTGGAACTGCCAACTAGCGGGGTGGACGCCAAGGTTTCTGCCAGCCTGACCTGGATGACCAGCCTGAAATAGAGCGTTCCCATCAGTCAGTCCAGCGGGAACAGTGCTACAAGACAGCACTCAGCTCCCTTAAGGGAGCTGAGTGCTTTCTTGAAGCACAGAGAGGGCCGACCAGCATCCTCGAATGCTCACTGTCTGCATAGCAGACAGTGCGCATTTCGACGGTGCAGGACAGGGGGGACCCTGCCCTGCCCATTACTTGTTCGTGGGAAGAGCAGGGCCTCCCCTGTGGCCCCCTGCACTAACTTTCCACCAGCCTTTTCATGAAGGGGTCCCAGCCATTAAAAGGCTGGCAGAAAGGGGGGTTGTAATCAGCATGGCAGCGCTGAGTACAGCACCATCATGGCTGATTATAAGCCCGACTGCTGTCATGCCATCGGAAACCATGTTCCCACAGGGATGGTGGTCCTTTGGAGGTCCGATGCCAAAGTTCTAATTTGGTGGTCAGACTATCAAAGCTGTGGCGAAGACCGCCAGACTCGTAATGAGGCCCTAACTGTGCTAAGCAATGTATGAATGTTGACCAGTACTAAGCACGAGGTACTGCTGTGTGCAGGAGAGGGGCACATAACCTAGAGTTTACAGGAGTGAGTGAGTTAAACTAATGTGGGAGCTGAACCCAAATAACCATCTGCACCTCACTTTTTAATCACACCAATATTTACCGGGATAATTTGGCTCCAGAATCAACAATTGATCTAATGATTAGAGACTGCACTCCTCATCAAGAAAAACACAATTTAGCAGAATAAAAACATGAGCGGCATAAAGGACTGAGTTCTAGAACAAAAAAAGCAAAAAGGATTTTTATTACAGAGTAATTACTAATGGTACAAGGAGGAAATGCGGAACTTACTATAAAGGCTCAATGCAGTAAAACAGACACAATTCAAAATCATAAAACTCCTACTTAGGCAAATTCAAAGCAAAGATTGTTTCAGACTCACTTCAAGTGCACCAACAGCATGTCTGGTCATCTATAAGGAAAATAGCAAAGCAATTCTCACAAAAGTCTAAGGGGCTTATTTACAAGCCCCATGGTGCAGGGCAGCGGAACATGGGGCATATTAATACTTTTTGGTGCAAAGCTGCACTAATGCAGTTTTGCACCAAATAGTTTAGCACCAGCTTAAGCCATTCCTGAGCACCAGCCGGTCGCAATATTTATTGATTGGCGCAAGCCGGTGTAAAGGGTGGCAAGCGTAAAAAAAATGACGTTAGCCGGGCGGGGCTGGCGGTATGGGAGAAGGGGGTTTTGCTCCAAAAAATGAGGTTAGGCTGATTAGAATTAAAAAAATGATGACTCTAACCAGTCTAGCGTCATTTTCTGATGCAAAACCATCTATACCACTTGACTCCTGTCTTAGAAAAGACAGGAGTCATGCTGACCACCCCAATGGCCAGCACAGGGTACCAGTGTCCCCTGGGCATGGCCATTGCACCCTGTACCATGCAGAGGGCCTCACGTTGGGCCCCAGATGGCACTTTAATTAAATGGAAAAAAAAATACCTTACCTATACTTACCCTACTTAACTGGGATGGGGTACTCTATCATCCGGTGTCCCTCTGGTGTGGGTGGGGGTGTTCCTAGGGCTTGAAGAGGGCACCTGTGGACCCATTCCATGGTGTTTAACCATGGAAATGGGTCCACAGGTCCCTTAACGCCTGGTCTGACCCAGGTGTTGAATAATGGTGCAAAGCAAGCTTTGCACCATTATTTAGCCCCTCCTCCCACCTGTGTATCATTTTAGCACAGGGGTTAAATATGAGGCTATGGGGTTAGCACCATTTTTAGAGAGGAAAGCCTACCTTGCATCTCACTGACGCAAGGTAGGTTCACGCAATTAAAAAATTGTGCAAACTCCAATATTTTGATGTTAGACGTGTCTACTGTCAAAATATAAATATGGAGTTAGTTTTGTGCAAATTTGTGTAAATAAAAATGATACAAATTCCGCACAAATGGGGTCTAAATATGCCCCCAAGTTTCTCGCTACCCCGCTTTGTGCTACTGTGAAAGAGCAGAAATGCACCGGATCCACAGGATATGGCGCAATTCTCTCCTTCTCCCCTGAGCTGGCTCACCAATTGCTGCCAAGCACCAATGCAGGCACCCTTGCACTATGGGGCAAGGACGCCTGGATTGTGGGGATGATTGTTTTTGTGCAGGAAGGTGCACTTTCCTGCACAAAATCAATCACTTGGGGTGTTTTCCTCTTTCTATAGAAAGTGAAAAAACAGGGAAAAATAAAGTGGTTTCTCCTTTTTGTGTGAATTCTATGCCACCTCTGAGGTGGCGTAGAAATCTGATGCATTCCCAGACTTGTAAATCTGGGAATGCGTCAGATTCCTTAGCGTTCCATGGGTGTTGTGTGGGAACACCTGCAGCAACACCCATGGAACTCCCCTTTCTTGCAGTTTTATGTGTGAAAGGGGCCCATACTTACAAGGCCATGAAAAGCCATGCAAGGTGGAATTGCGTGGCCTTGTAAATATGAGATAGCACACTGCGCCACTGGATCGTCAAAGAAAATGATGGTCCGGTGGTGCAGGGTGTCAAGAGGACCTTGTCAATGAGGCCCTAAGTATCAACTCAGATGCCCTGACATCATGTCAGGCCAAAAAGAAAATAATAGGTAGGTCCCCTAAGAAACAGAGCCCCAGAGGTTTTATAAAGAAATCACACAGACTATTAATAGATTGTGCAAATTCAGCATGATATGACCAAGATCAGCATCACATTTGGCAAATCAGAATCAACAATGAAATAATTAAAACCTATGAATATATTGTTCACTCAGCCATTTCTTAAAGTAGGAGATACCGTACATTGCTTCTTCAGCAACTGCACTCTGGAGATGTATAAAAAAGAATCTTGAACAATGGGTCCTAGATTTTAGCATCAGCACATCTCCAGAAGAATTTCCAGTGGAAGTCCTTCAAAATGATACTTTGGGTATATCATGGAAGCTTTAGTCACAATACACTCTTTCTAACAAGATATTATACAATGCTAATATATTGATGACCTTCACTTGATACTACATGATAACAAAAGGAGAGATGGCTTTGCAGCGTGATTGATTGGGAGTGGGGAAATGAGCAAGAGAAGTTGAGCAAAACACAAGAATGCATCTGTAGGAAAGTACCATCTTGCCTGGCATGTTACCCCCATTTTTACTAGTGTGTCAGTTTGTTTTTGCCTGTCTCACTGGGAACCTGCTAGCCAGGACCCCGGTGCTCATAGTTGTGGCCTAAATGTGTGTTCCCTGTGTAATGCCTAACTGTGTCACTGAGGCTCTGCTAATCAGAACCTCAGTGCTTATGCTCGCTCTGCCTTTAAAATTGTCACTGCAGGCTAGTGACCATTTTCACCAATTCTAATTGGCACACTGGAACATCCTTATAATTCCCTAGTGTATGGTACCTAGGTACCCAGGGTTATGATGTTCCAGGAGATCCCTATAGGCTACAGCATTTCTTTTGCCACCCATAGGGAGCTCAGACCAATAATACACAGGACTGCCACTGCAGCCTGAGTGAAATAACATCCACGTTATTTCACAGCCATTTTACACTGCACTTAAAGTAACTTATAAGTCACCTTTATGTCTAAACCTCACTTAGTAAAGGTTAGGTGCAAGGTTACTAAGTGTGAGGGCCCCCTGCACTAGCCAAGGTGCCCACACATAATTCAGGGCAATTTCCCCAGACTTTGTGAGTGCGGGGACACCATTACATGTGTGCATTACATATAGGTCAATACCTATATGTAGCTTCACAATGGTAACTCCGAATGTGGCCATGAATCATGTCTAAGATCATGGAATTGTCCCCTCATGCCAAATCTGGTAGTGGGCTGCCAATCCCATGCATCCCTGGGGCTCCAGCATGGAGCCCTGGTACTGCCAAACCAGCTCTCTGGGGTTTTCACTGCAGCTACCACTGCTGCCAACCCTCAGACAGGCCTCTGCCCTCCTGGGGTCTGGACAGCCCAGTCCCAGGAAGACAGAACAAAAGATTTCCTCTGAGAGAGGGTGTTACACCCTCTCCCTTTGGAAATAGGTGTTAAGGGCCTGAGAGGAGTAGCCTCTCCTGGCCTCTGGAAATACTTTGAAGGGCACAGATGGTGCCCTCCATGCATAAACCAATCTACACCGGTTCAGGGAACCCCCAGCCCTGCTCTGGCGTGAAACTGGACAAAGGAAAGGGGAGTGACCACTCCCCTGTCCATCACCACCCCAGGGGTGTTGCCCAGAGCTCCTCCAGTGTGTCCCAGACCTCTGCCATCTTGAATCCAGAGGTGTGAGAGCACAATGGAGGCCTCTGAGTGGCCAGTACCAGCAGGTGACGTCAGAGACCCCTCCTGATAGGTGCTTACCTGACTAGGTGGCCAATCCACCACTGAGGGCTATCTAGGGTCTCTCCTGTGGGCTTCTCTTCAGATAACGAATGCAAGAGCTCACCAGAGTTCCTCTGTATCTTCCTCTTCGACTTCTCCCAAGGATCGACCGCTGACTGCTCCAGGACACCTGCAAAACTGCAACAAAGTAGCAAAACGACTACCAGCAACATTGTAGCGCCTAATCCTGACCGCTTTCTCGACTGTTTCCTGGTGGTGCATGCTCTGGGGGCTGTCTGCTTTCACCCTGCACTAGAAGCCAAGAGGAAATCTCCTGTGGGTCAACAAAATCTTCCCCCAGCTAACGCAGGCACCAAACTTCTGCTTCACCGGTCCTCTGGGTCCCCTCTCATTGTGACGAGAGTGGTCCCTGGAACACAGGAGCTGGACCAAATGCCACGACAGTCCAGTGGTCCATCTCTCTATCTGGGACCCTCTGTTGTAGTGTTGAGATGACCGCAGTGCTCAGTTTTCTTGAACCCATGTTCAAGTACTTCTGGGGGTGCTGTCTTCTTTTGCGTGGGCTCTCTTTGTTGCTGAGTGCCCCCTCTGTCTCCTCTTCCAAGTGGCGACCTCCTGGGCCTTGCTGGGCCCGGGAAGGCATCCATTCTCTTCAACTACGACCTTTTCAGCTAGCAAGGCTTGTTTGCGGTCTTTCTGCAGGGAAACAACAAGTGCTTTGCAGTCAGTTGTGGTCTTTGCGGAATCTCCTATCACGACTTTAGTGTGTTTCTGGGGAAGTAGGGTCACTTTACTTCTACTTTTCAGGGTCTTGGGGTGGGGTATCTTGGACACGCTTACTGTTTTCTTACACTCCCAGCGACCCTCTACACACTACACTAGGCCTTGGGTCCCTAAGTAGTTCACATTCTTAGTATATGGTTTGCGTTGCCCCTAGGCCTATTGCATCCTATTGTATTCTACAGTGTTTGCACTACTTTTATAACTGTTTACTTACCTGATTTTGGTCTGAGTGTATATTTTGTGTATTTTACTTACCTCCTAAGGGAGTATATCATCTGAGATATGTTTGGCATATTGTCACTAAAATAAAGTACCTATATTTTTAGTAACTCTGAGTATTGTGATTCTTATGATATAGTGCTATATGATATAAGTGGTATAGTAGGAGTTTTGCATGACTCCTAGTTCAGCCTAAGCTGCTCTGCTATAACAACCTCTATCAGCCTAAACTGCTAGAACACTACTAATCTACTAATAAGGAATAACTGGACCATTAGGCACCAGCTATAAGCCAGGCCAGCCTCCTACAGCATCCATTTTAAAAATAATGGCAGACTACATGGAAATGTGGCATAACTATGTGTGGTATTATTTAGACTTTGAATGACCCAGGTAAATCGTTCGAAGTGCAACTCCATCAGTTTATCAGTTACGACTCTATGCATTAGTAAAACTAAAACAAATTGTGTCCAAACAATATTTGCACATTTTACAAAGTTTAAAAAACACTAAAACAGTTTACCTCTATGATTTTTCTAAATAATCACAAAAAAACATTGATACATTCGTTTTTTGATCCATTAGTCTTTCAAAATTGTCTGTGTTTTAGTTCTCCTGCTATCCTCCTCCAATTGTCTCATCTCTTGGAACTTCTGGTCCTTATAGTCATTTTTGAAAATGTCTTCCAAACTCCTTCTTATTCGAGGTCTTAAATCACCTTTTCTCTTTCCTTTCTTACCACTATATCCTTTCACTGTACATTTTATTAGCTTTCATAAAAAAGACAGAGAAATTGCACAAACCAACATTATTATTGGTGTTAAAATATCTGGCAGAACTCCACCACCAATAAGACTTAACCATTCACATGCTTTTCAAAAACTAGCAACTCAATTCTTTATCCAGGACCGCCGGACACCTGGCTCTTAGTAAGCTATAGTTAGTAATCTATGAGTCAATCACTCCACTATAATCAGAGACATAAGTACAAGACTTCTTTGCCCAATTACCTTACAGACTCCGCCCTCCTGTGCCAAGGTTACGTCTAAGGTCAATCAATCAATCAAAAAATTTGTAGAGCGAGCTACTCACCCGTGAGGGTCTCAAGGCGCAGGGGGCTAGGGAGGGTTCAAGGGGGGGCAGGGAGGGTCACTGATCGAACAACCATGTATTGAGGTTCTTTCTGAAGAGCAGGAGGTCTTTGGTTTTGTGAAGGTAGGTGGGGGGGGAGTTCCAGGTTTTGGGGGCAAGGTAGGAGAAGGACCTGCCTCCTGTGGTGGTGTGTTGGATGCGGGGGACTGTGGCTTGGGTGAGGTTGGCTGATCGGAGGTTGCATGTGGGAGTATCGAAGTTCACTCTTTCTTTGAGGTAGGTTGGGCCGGTGTTTTGGAGGGATTTGTGTGCGTGGATGAGGATCTTGAATGTGATTCTCTTGTCTATGGGGAGCCAGTGAAGGGATTTGAGGTGCGGTGAGATTTGTTCGTGGTGGGGGAGGCCAAGGACGAGTTGTGCAGCTGTGTTCTGGATTCTCTGGAGTTTGCGTTTGAGTTTGAGTGTGGTGCCGGCGTAGAGGGCGTTACCATAGTCCAGTCTGCTGCTGATGATTGCGTGGGTGACTGTCTTCCTGGTTTCTGGGGGAATCCATTTGAAGGATTTTTTTAGAGTGCAGAGTGTCTGGAAGCAGGAGGAGGTTAGAGCACTGATTTGCTGTGTCGTGGAGAGGGAGAGGTCCAGGATGATGCTGAGGTTGCGTGCGTGGTTTGCGGGGGTGGGTGTGGGGCCTAGGGCGGTGGGCCACCAGGAGTCGTCCCATGTGGTTTTGTTGGGGCCGAAGATGATGATCTCGGTTTTGTTGGAGTTGAGCTTGAGGTGGTTAGTGGTCATCCAGTTGGCAGTGTTGAGGAGAGCAGGTTGGTTTTGGAGGTGGTGGGGTTGCGGTTGTGGGAGAGGATGAGTTGGGTGTCATCTGCATAGGAGAGGATAGTGATTCCGTGTGCTCGGAGGATGTTGGCTAGGGGGATCATGTAGATGTTGAAGAGTGTGGGGCTGAGGGAGGACCCTTGGGGGACTCCGCAGGTGATCTTGGTAGTGTTGGAGTGGAAGGGTGGAAGGGTGGAAGGCGGACTCTCTGGGTCCGGTTGGTGAGGAAGGAGGTGAGCCAGTTTAAGGCTTTGTGGTGAATTCCTATGTTGTGGAGGCATGTGCAGAGTGTGTGGTGGCAGACGGTGTCAAAGGCGGCGGAGAGGTCTAGGAGGATGAGTGCGACGGTCTCGCCTTTTTCGACTTTGGTCCTGATGTCGACTTTGGTCCTGATGTCGTCAGTGCATGCGATGAGGGCAGTTTCCGTGCTGTGGTTCTTGCGGAACCCGGATTGTGAGGGGTCAAGAGTGTTGTTTGCTTCGAGGAAGTGGGATAGGCGGCCGTTGACTAATTTCTCACCAACCTTGGCGGGGAAAGGGAGGAGGGAGATGAAGCGGTAGTTGGAGAGGATCTCCGGGTCGGCTTGTTTTTTTTTTAGGAGAGCAGTGATTTCCGCGTGCTTCCAGGGGTCTGGGTAGGTGGTGGACTCGAAAGAGGAGTTGATTATGTTGTAGAGTATGGGGGTGATGATTGGGCTGGCTTTGTTGTAGATGCGATGTGGGCAGGGGTCGGAGGGGGATCCGGAGTGGATGGAGTTCATGGTTTTTTTTGGTTTCTTCGTGCGTGGTGGGGGTCCAGGTGGAGAGTGTGGTGGGGGGTCAAGAGTCGGGGTTGGGTGAGTGAGGGGTGTGCGTGGTGGGTGTGTGTGGTATGAGGCTGTTGTGGATGTCCAGGATTTTGTGGAGGAAGTGGTTGGAGAGGGCGTCACATAGGGGCTGTGTGTGTGCGGGGTCTATGTTGCTGGCTTTGGGTTTGGCAAGTTCATTAATGAGGGTGAAGAGTTCTTTGCTGTATTGAGAGTTGTTGTCAAGGCGTGTCTTGTAGTGATCTCTTTTGGCGGTGCGTATGAGTTGGTGATGGGTGCGAATGGTGGTTTTGAGGGTGGAGAAGTTTGTTGTGGAATGTTCTAGTCGCCATATTTTCTCAGCTTGGCGGCATTTGCTCTTGGAGTCTTGGAGTTCAGGGGTGAACCATGGGGCGTTCTTGATGTTGCAGGTGGGGGGGTGTTTTCTGAGGGGGCTAGTGTGTCTGTGCAGGTGGTGATCCATTTGGAGAGGTTGTGTGCTCCTGTGTTGGGGTCGTTGGCATGGGGGGGGTTATGGGCCAGTTGGGAATTTAGTCATTCTGTGGGGATCTTGTCCCACATGTGGTAGGGTGTGGTGTGTTGATGGTAGTGTGTGGGAGGTTTGGTGAAGGAGAAGTGGACGCAGTGGTGGTCAGTCCAGAGGAGTTCGGTGTTGTGGTTGTAGGCTATGTGTTGGCTAGTGGTAAAGATTGAGTAAAGCGTGTGTCCTGCTGAGTGGGTGGGTGCGGTGACCAGTTGTTTGAGTCCGAGATTGGTGAGGTTGTCTATGAGGGAGGTAGAGTTGTGGTATTGTAGAATTTCTAAGTGAAAGTTGAAATCACCGAGGAGGATGTAGTCTGTGGAGGTGAGGGCGTGCGAGCTGATGGTGTCGGCGATGGTGTCGCAGAAGGTGGGGCGTGTTCCTAGTGGTCTGTATATTAATGTACCTCTGAGGGTGGAGTTGTTGTTGATGTGTATCAGGAAGTGCATGTGTTCTGTGTTGTTGATAGTGTCTTGGGAGCTGGTGGTGACTTTGATGGTGTCTCTGTGTAGGATGGCGATGCCACCACCTGGCCTGTTGAGGCGGTCTTTTGCGTTGGAGTTTGTATCCCTTTGGGGGTGGCGATGGCTATATCGGGTTCTGAGGATGGGTTGGTCCAGGTTTCCGTGAGGAAGGCGATGTCAGGTGAGTGTGATGTGATGAGGTCCCAGAGTTCTATGGCATGTTTGTGAAGGGAGCGGGTGTTGAGGAGCAGGCAGTTGAGGTGGTTGTGGTGGGTGGTGTTGTTGTGGTGCATGAGGGTGTTGTTGCGGGGTGTGTTCCGGTTGTGGGCTGGTGTGCGCTGGGGTTTGTTGGTGGGGGAAGAGCGGGTGAGTCTTGAGTTGGGGGTGTTGTGTTTGTTGAAGGTGGGGTTGCTATGATTGGTGTGTGGTGTGAGGGATGAGGAGCAGGAGAAATGACAGGTGTGGCAGGTGAAGGGGCCCTAAGTGTGTGT
The DNA here is from genome assembly GCF_031143425.1 of Pleurodeles waltl. Taxonomy (NCBI): domain Eukaryota; kingdom Metazoa; phylum Chordata; class Amphibia; order Caudata; family Salamandridae; genus Pleurodeles; species Pleurodeles waltl. The sequence goes on from NC_090437.1 coordinate 725,355,273, forward strand.
GGGGCTAGATGGGGTGGATGTGGGGCGGGGGCCTGGGTTGAGAGAGTGAAGGGTGAGGGGGGAGTAGGTGTGTCTGAGAGGGCCAGGGGGACTGGCGCTCGGCGTGGTCTTGGCGCTGGCGGGCGCAGACAGGCTTGCCTTTGGCGCGCCAGCGGTGCACCAGCGGTGCGACCGCGACGCAGCTGGGGGGTGGGGACGCAGCGGCAGGAAAAAAAAGAAAAACTAAGATGGTGAGGAGGAGGGGGGAGGCGGGAGGGGCCACAGGGGATGCAGCGGCGGGGAAAAGGGAGAGAAAAATGCGGAGTGGAGGTGGCGCGGATGGCGGAGAGGGGAGCAACCTGCCTACAGAAGCAGGGTCAAAGGTTGCTCTCTGTTACCGCGCCGCAGCTGTCATAAGAGGAGGAGAGGGTGGGAGCGGCAGTTGTGAGTAAGGAGGGCTTGTCGAATGAGAAGGCTGGGGGGGTGGGACTGCAGGGGACGCAGAGGCAGGATAAAAGGAAAAACTAGGACGGTGAGGAGGAGGGGGAGGCGAGAGGGGCCGCAGGGGACGCAGCAGCGGGGAAAAGGGAGAGAAAAATGCAGAGTGGAGGGGGGAGGCGGGAGGGGCCGCAGGGGATACAGCAGCGGGGAAAAGGGAGAGAAAAATGCAGAGTGGAGGTGGCGCAGGTGGCAGAGCGGGGAGCTTCCTGCCTGCAGAAGCAGGGTCAAAGGTTGCTCCCTGTTACCGCGCCGCGGCTGCCATAGGAGGAGGGGAGGGTGGGAGTGGGAGTGGCAGCTGGGAGGAAGGAGGGATTGTCGAATGAGAAGGCTGGGGGGGTGGGGCCGCAGGGGACGCAGCAGCGGGAAAAAAGGAAAAACTGAAATAGTTCCCACATTACTGTTGTTCTCATTGCCAACATCTCTAAATTCACCTGCTTAAAAAATATCTGTTATATCCATGGCAAGTCTATCCTCAACTCTAGACAATTGTCTGATCTTTATCTTTATCTTTATCTTTATGGAATAATAGCCCCTAATATGTCTATAAACACTTGCCCAAAACTTATCTTTGCTCTTTACAAACTATGTTCCTTATTCAACTCTTCTACATAATAAATAGAGGAAAAACTAAAGTAAAATACACATGAACCTACCCAAATCTTAGGAAAATTAAAATAATCAGTATTCTCACAAAAAACAAATAAATTAATCTCAACACAGGTTCTCCCTAGTTAGAAACTCCCCACTATCTTCATAAGTTTGTCAAATATGCTTTCACCAACAAATGCCCTCTTGACTCCTTCAAAAAGACTATGCCTTACTATACACATTTCAACTTTCAGTTCTCAATACATCCCCATTCTTGGATGTAAACTAGAAAACCTGATTTATTTTTCTTCCTTGATTTCTTCCATGGCAATCTTATGCTCTTCTTGAGTTCTTACTACTTTTATACCTCTCTCAATATATTTAAAATGAAATTCCATTTGACTTTATTTAATGAACACGAATAAGCATTCATGTTAGTTTTAGCACCCATTTGTACAATCTCTTTTAAATACTTATCATACCTTATCTCTTTATCATTTTTACTAATAAATACATTCTTCATTGTCATATTAAAATTAGCCAGATATGGAGTAAGAAACTCCTTGTGATTAAAGATAGTGCTAAACTAATTAGATGAGAGTGAATAACAAAGCTTCAGGTATTAAAACAATGACTCTTCCTTAGCCGACATAGGAAGAAAAGTACAAATGAAATAATCAATAACTTGCATGATGTTCACATATTCCCTGATCATTCTTAAATATACATTGTCTCTCAAACCACTAACTGTGTTTTTATCATGTAATGGTATATATAAATCTTTATGATTATTTCTAATTGCAACATCACCAGTTATGTGCTGTGAACCTTTTCACACAGGCATCAGTAAGCACAGTAACAGGCCAAACAACTATCACTATTAATAAAATCAATAATAAAGTTAATCCCTAAAATTTTACACCAAGTGCTTTATCCCGTCTACACATCAAGGACCAAAACTAAAAAAAGTAAAACGAAAATTCTCGTTGCAAAAATCTAATTCTTCTTTACCCACTTCTCTTATAGCATAAACAAGAGGAAAACAAATAAAGGTATTAAGTTCAGTTTTTCAAGATTTTTCTCTTCTTTTCTTCATTTTCCAGTAAAACTTAGTTACTCGTCAATGAATAATGAAAAAAATCAACAGTCAGTTCAATTTAATCAGTTCGTAAGATTTTCTCTGCAAAAGTCTCTTTCAGTCTTTTCAACCTTTAATCAACATTTTCATATCTAATCTGGCTGTTTATCAAACACAATATTTCTCTTTTTTTCTCTCCAGATCGGTATCAGTTTCAGATTCTAAATCTTGATCATTCTCACTGTAGTGTGCCAAACTCCGCCAGATATATCTACTCTTGTGAATAATTCTTCCAATTGATAGCTCTCCTTTCAGTAGATCTTTTACCAGTTGATGATTTGCTTTCATCAGTTTTCTAGGCTGCCTGCTTTTCTGTCTTTTACTCTGACTCACAATGTTTCAACTTACATGTTATTTTTTTGTTTACTTCCTCAGCCTTACGTCTTTAGAGACAGCATCTAGTTCATAGCTGCTTTTAGAACTTTGGCGCTGATTTGATCTTGAATATTGTTCTGGCTTTCTATTGTAAATTTCTTCCACAGCAAACTTTCTTTTACAAGTAGGCTTCTTTTCAGCTGTGGCTTTCAGCTGCAACTTGCTAACTTGCCATTTTGACAAAAGTCTACTATTTCTTGCTGCCACCTATGCTTTATTCTTTTGTATGGAAACAGCCCTTCACTCTGATCATTTTGAATGGGGCTTCTGGAGTTTCAGACTCTTCACCTGAACTCTCGCTCATTTTGAATTGTCTCTTTAGATTTCACTTTGAACTTTCAACTTGATTTTCAGCTGGACCTTCACTAGTTAAGGAATTTTCTTCACCTCTATCTGAATACATGCTGCAAACCTGGTCATGACTGTCACTTAAGCTGTCACTTTGTTCAGCATTCCATGCTATTCATCAGCTTCTGTTTCTTCCATGGTTTCAACTGCTCTCACTCTCTTTGTGTGAGCAGCATGGATCCAATGAGGCACTCCTGCCCATATGACTGCAATAACAGTTGTCAAGATAACTTGAAAATTTTAGCAAATTAGAATATATTCCCTAGAATTCAAAGAGTGACAAGGAGTGTCTCTGTAGTCTTCACCACACAATCACCAACAGTGCCTACACTCCTACCCTGCAAGCTTCTCAGCATACAATTAGTCAGCAAACACACACCTGAAATATGAGCCTTGCAGAGTAGCAACACACCTGACATCCTCTTCATTACAGAGACCTGACTCAACCACTCATCGGCTCAGTGCCGACATCGCCATGGCACATCCCAGCTAACTACTGGATTGCTCATTAGGACTGCCTTCACAAGGCAGGAGAACTCACTTTCATCTATAAGGAATCCACAAATGCATACTATCTACCCAGAACACCACCTCAATGATGGAACACCTCAAGATGCAAGTCTCTGAGAAATCCACCCTAAATGCAGCCCTTACTTACCGACCCCCTGGACCATGAGCGTCTTTAACAACCTTTTCTCCTACTTTGTTGCTCCACTGACCATCATCTCCTGAGCCTACGTTCTTCTTAGTGACCTCAACTTTCATCTGAAACATTAAAATGACCCCTGCTCTACAGCACTTCTCGAAAACTTGAGCAGCAACAGACTCATTCAGGTCATCTCAGAATGAACACTCACTACAGAAAATGCACTGGACTCCATCTTCATCACAAGCAACAGCTTCAAATACAACTCCACAACAGTGCTCACATGGACCGACCACACCATCACTCAATTCCCAATCAACAAACCTCAAGTGAACACCCCTAAAAGGATCAGCATTCCAAGCCGCAACTGGGGCAAAAATCATGGAAGCAGACTTGTTTAGAGCTCTTAGCACAGATTAACTTAGCTCCATAGACAATCTCAACAAAAACTCTAGCAACTTCAACAGCTACATCAAGAACTGTGTGGACTCCCTTACACCCATCAGACCCAACAAGCATAGTAGATTAAACAAGCAATCCTACTGCTGTACAGAAGACCTCTGAGACACCAAATGATACTGTAAACAACTAGAAAGGAAATGACAAGCCAGCTACAACACCACCAACAGAACTTCCTACAATGCTGCACTCAGACATTATCACCAGCATTTAGGAGACACCAAGAAAAAAGTGCTAGTGGACCACATCGAAGGAAACTCCAACAACTGCAAAGAGATATTACTGATCATTAAGGATTTCTCCTCAGCTGCAGCCACTGACAACCACATTGCTGTCTCCCAACAGCTCTGGAACAACCAATTCAACTTATTCCACAGCAAAGTAGCAAACGTCTACAGCAAACATGCACATCAACTCAACTATAGAAAGCTCATCACTAACCTACCCACCACCTACCAAGACATTCACATGAATGAATGAACAACCCTCATCAGAAATAACATAGCAGCAACCATGCAGACCATCGGTGCAGGATCCCAATGGACCAATGGCCCAACCACATCTTCAACCTGCCAACATCATCAATCAGTAGCACCCTGACCCACATCATCAATACCTCCATCATGTCCACTACTTGCATTAATCAACGCCCTTTTCAAGAAGCCTACAGCTGACTGAAATTACCTGAGCAACTTCCAACCCATCTCCCTGCTTCCCTATAGATTCAAAGTGATCGAGAAGGCCATCAACAAGCAACTTACATACTACCTCAAAATTCACCATCTTCTAGACAACACTCAGTAAGGATTTAGAAAGACTCCCAACATGAAAACAGCTTTCATCATGTCCAACAACAACATTCAAATTATACTGAACTGAGGGGAAACAGTGGCAGTCATCCTGCTCGACCTCTCCATGGACTTCAACACTGTCTCTCATAACACCCTCAGCACAAGATTGGCATACAAGGATCCTTTCTCAAATGGATCTGCTCCTTCCTCAAGGGAAGGACCTAAAGAGTCAGGTTACCACCCTTCACATAAGAGGCCAAGAAACTGATATGTGGAGCCCCACAGGAATTATCCCTGAGCCCCACCCATTTCAACATATACATGACACTGCTTGTCAATATCATCTGATCACGAGACATCACTTTCATCTCCTACGCCGATGACAACCAAATTAGCCTCTTCCTGAAATACAAGACATCCACCACCAGAGCCAACTTCATCAAATGCATGACCATTGTAGCAGACTAGATGCAAACCAACTGCCTAAACATCAACTCAGATAAGACAGAAGCACTGCTCTTGGGACTCTATTTGGTGGCTGTCAGAGCTAGGACCAACACCCTCTCCCACAAACCACTCAGAACATCTAGGAATCATCCTAAATGACAAGATCAACATGGGGGCTCAAGTCAATGCAATGTTTACCTCCTGCTTTTATATCCAATGCATGCTGCAAAGGGTCTTCAAACGGTTGTCTCAGAATACAAGATGGACTTCATGTGAGCGCTCATCATCAGCAGGCTGGACTATGGCAACACTCTACTACACTGACCCCAGATCATCCAGTACACCCCCACAAAACTAATACCTGACCTCCCACTCCTGACCCACATCACACTGCACCTCAGGGACCTTCACTGGCTCCCAATTCAAAAGTGCAGCCAATTCAAACATTGTAAGCACACATGCAAAGCCCTACAAAACAAAGTACTAGGATACCTGAGCAGATGCTTACACTTTTGCCAATCCACCAGACACCTATACTGTGCCTCATTCTCACTTGTACACATTGCCCACATCTGCAAAACCAAAAACTGGAAGCCACTCATTCTTCTACATTGCACCCAAGACATGGAATGACCTCCCTCAACATGTCAGAGCCTCTTTCTTACTTCTTGAGTTCTGCAATAAGCTGAAGAAATGTTTCTTCGTATGGGCACCTTGTGGACCACATACCTGCCCAAGAGCCTTAATACCTTCTTGGGTGATGAATGCACTAAAAAAACTTGACATAACTTAACATAAGATAACAACATTCTCCACATCAGCCAGACGTTTGCAATAATCCAAAACAATATCATCAGTTATTGAAACTACACCAGGTGTATGTACATGTGCAAGTCTCAATTCTCTCCCTATGACAACCTAATTGGACAATAGGCCTGTCTTTCTTCTCATATTCATCAACACTACGGAAAGCACTTCTAGCATTTCAAACATTTTGAGGGTGCATTTGTTCTTTCTACAACACCATAAGGTTGTAGTCTATGACTGCAGTGGAACCTTTGCTTAATCTCAAAGACTGTAGAAATTACTTGTAGCACTTCATTATTAAATGAGTACAACAATCGGTCTCAATAGAAATAGGAAGGCAAATTTGGTTTCAACTGTCTCAACAGGGAATTTGGCTACCGTAAGGATAGCCACTCTCTTAGTATAAAAGGCTTTGAACCATTTGAAAACAGACTACTAGTCAGATATACTTAAGGCTACTTCAAAAAGGCATCTCAAAAATGGCTTCTTGTAATCTCATAAATGGGCCTTCCAATTTGCCAATGTGATTCATAACAGTAACAGTCTTTTTCCCTTGGGTGGTGAGATGACAGACTAAACACCTGCCACACACATCTTCAACAAAGTTTTGAAATCCTATGTTTTCCTAGTATTTCCTAAATAACCTGATTAGACTACCTCTCCCTGCATTAGTTTGATTATGTAAATATATACACATAGGCAGTAGCATTGATTTGGGCAGTAAATATTTCTAATCCCTATTCTCATGCAAATCCTGATAGTTCTTCTTGTAAACAAAGTGTATCCATTTTACTTTTTCATCAAGAGTGTCTTCTTGAAGATCATTCAACTCCATCAGTGAAGTCTGCAACAAGTCAATGAAATAACAATCTACATTGTTTGAACTCTGTGTACCATGTTTGTTTGCAACCCTTTCATCTTAATTTGTCTGAATGACATTCTCGTCCTTCAAGGCACAATACCTTGCATTTTGGTCAGCATACTTGTCCCCTAATGTGACCAAATCCTTCTCAGCCTTATTGGCTTGGCAGTTCACCACTGCTACTTCTTTTGGTTTCTGATTAGCATCCAGCAATGTAATTATGTACAAACTATTTTTGATTGAAGCACCTGAAGATGTCATGAACCCTCTTTGTGACCAGGGCTAACCATAGTCACACAGAAAGCCAAAACCGTACTGGCTGTCTGTATAGATAGTCACACTTCAATTCTCTGACAAGCAGCCAGCTCACGTTATGGAAGCTAATTTTGCTACTTGTGCTGAAGTCACATTCAGTAAGAAGAATGCCTCCAACATCTCTGAAATGAACACACTGCATAAAGCAGCTCTCAGTCCCCCATTTGAATCCCTTCAGCAGGAACCAGCAACAAATAGTTTCAAATCTGAGTCCTCTAATGGGACTTCTCCAACATCTTGCCTTGCCTCTTTGCATGACTCAGTCACCTTAATGCAGTCATGCTCAACTCTTCATCCACAAAATGTTCCCTGCCTTCACTTTAGTAGGAAATCAGAAACAATGTTGCTGGCTTCAGGCCATTTTATCTTTATTAGAAATGTTCTCTGTTGCAAATATTACCTGCTCATACCATGTCAGCCAACTGTTTATAATCTGATATGTTTTTGTCCTTGTTAAAAGAACTTCAACAGAATGTGGAGCATAGGCAAAACAAGTATGACACATCCTTGTCTTTGCTCCTTTGCCAAGCAAATGTCTACAACTGATTTTGATATGTGGGAAACTTACAGCTTCCTGATCCAGGACAACTGATAGGTAGGCTATTGGCCACGTGCGTCCTCCATGCTTTTGAGCAAGTATTGAAAATGCGCATCTATCTTTTTCATGACAGACTCATAGAAAATTATGTTGCAATCAGTTATTCTGAGCGCTGGTGCATGACACAAATTCTCTTTCAGTTTCTGAAGTGATTCATGACACTTGTCATCAAATAGTATGGGGTCTTGAACATCATTAGAGGTCAGCCTCCCTTAAGGCTTTGCAATTTGAAAACAAATTGGAATTTATTGCCAAAAACATCTAAAACTCCTTTTGGGTGGTTGGGGTTTCAATTTCAAAATTGCAGAAACATGTTCTTTTAAGACATTTAAAACACCCTTTTCAATATGATTTCTGAATAGAGAAATTCTTTCTCACAGTACTACATTTTTGTGGGGGATACTTTATGCCCATTTTCAGTGAATTGGTTCAGTAAAACAATAGTATCAAGCTTGCAATCCTCTTTTCTCTGAGATGTTAATAAAAGGTCACTAAAATTGAACTACATGGCTGTTTCAAACTCTATGAATCCTTCTTTAGGATTTACGAGGAAATCAAAGTGTTCTCTGCATATCCTTGTTGGATTCTTCATCACTCAGGAACTTTACTCTAAAATTGAAATGCAAAAATAAACTATGAATCCTCCTGCAATCGTATTAAATATAATGCTTGGCACAAATCAATACTTCTGCTGGAATTTGGAACACAATTATTGCTGAACTTGGTACCACAGAACCAAGCAAGGAACCACAATTGTATTAATCGTTCTTGTTCCATTATCCTGTCACTTTCCTAATTACTATTACAGGAGAATTGCATGGACTGCCAAGAATTTCTTAAAGGATTCCCATCTCAATCATTTTCTTAATCACTCGTTTCATTCTTTCCTCTGCTTCCCTAGACAGTCTGTACTGTCTAGTTCTCTTCATTTTCATTTTATTTTTATTGGTCACAAAGGAGGATACAAATTCATTAGTTACCGTAATCAATCGTCCAACAAAACAAGAATAATCAATCAATAATACATAGCGACATCCCACAGGTGCAAATTCTTTAAACATACTTTAACAAGTCTAACCTCTTAGTCCTTTGAAGACATGACAGTAGAGGGGCCCAGATTCACAACCCCCTTTTTTTTTAGATATTTAGATATGATGCCTTTGATGTTATATAAACAAGACTCCAAATGGTACGCAGATAAAAGCCTCGTATACCATTGGTTTCAAGAAGGGGGTTCGACTTTCAACCAGTCTGATATAATACTCCCACGCAATACCGCCATTGCTAAAAAGAGAAAATAGCGAGATTGAGTTTTACAAACTGCCTCATCCAACTCTAACAGCACCAGCTGGGGTATTAGGCTAATGTCCTGCTTCAGTACTTTTCCCAAAAATTCTGAGATATCACTAATAAGCCCAGATAGTTTACCACACATAACGAACATATGACACGAATCAGCATCCGAACTCCCACACTGCGGGCATAAAATACCCTCTGTCCTGCCCCAGTTTGAAATCTTAATAGGTGTATAATAGAGAATAAATAGGACCTTACAGTGCTGAGCTTGCAGTCCGGCCACCAGGAATACCCATTGAGCCATATCTAAAGACTCTCGAACTACAACTTAGCTAGCCCCTATCCGACGCTCCCAGTTCCTAGCAAGGAGTTCCATATCATTTTCCATTGCATCTAACAAAATCGAAAAGAGATTACTAATGGTACAACCTGCCATTTTGCCCAAAGCCTCCATTAACCTAAACTTACCCCCACACCCATTATGTTTGAAGGTAGTCAAATTCCTAATCTGCAAAAATTTAAAAAACTATTGCCCAAAGCACACTCCAACTTCAAATCTCCAAACACCTTTAGCCGATCTTTGTGGTGAAGGGGTTTTGACCTCGGATACAGGTAGGGGGGCGTGGGGGTTATAGGGAAACCCAGCAGTGGTGGTAGTAGTATTGGAGGAGCCAACTCAAGCATGGGTAGGAACAAGGTGCAGAGAGTGGGTTGGTCTATAGGGGGGATAGAACAATGTGGAGAACATGGGTCAAAAAGGTAAGATATGTATAGCAACAGTGAATGTCTGCGGGCTTAGGGATAGTAAGAAATGACAATTGGTAAGGGAGGGTCTGAAAGCCCTTAAGGTCGACATTGTTTGTATGCAAGAGGCGCATATTACAGGGTTGCAGAAACATTTGTTGGGGATTCCGGGATGGAGACTAATGGTGCATACAAACCAATGCATAACTACTAGAGGGGTAGCTATCCTCACACAAATTAATTAATTGGTAGTTTTAAAACGGTTTGCCGATAAGGTGGGCCGAGTGGTGTTTTCGGAATGTCTAGTTGCTGGGTAGAAATTCTCAATCTGCTCAATCTGTGACGCGAATGTAGATGATCCTGAAGTGTTGAATTTTGTATTAGGGAGCTTGCTTCCTGGGCGACTCCTGTGATAATTTGTGGTGATTTTAAGATACATTTAGATAATATTAATCCTATCCAAAAGCACACTCTATATCAAGGGAGGAAACCCAAAGTTTTTGCTGCACTACAGACATCGATATTGAACTTTAGCCTGGTGGACGCCTGGCAGAAATGTAGGTCTTTAGAACTAGGCCATACGTATTTCTCTTTCCAACATAAGAAATCAGTTAGGTTAGATTGTTTTTTCCTGTCAGCTCCTCTACAAGAGGTCTTACGGATTGAAAGATATCCGAGAGTAATGTCGGACCATAACCCTCTTGTGGTAGAAGCAATTTTGTGGAGGGATGGAGGCCAGGCAGGGCATGGTCTTTTGATAGAGGTCTGTTAGTTAATCCAGCCTATGTGCAATATGTGAGGGGCTGGATTCTTGAGTTCTTGGAGGTGAATCTTGGTACTTCCCCTAACCATATAGTCTGGGACACGTTCAAAGCAGCTGTTAGAGGGGAGACGATTAGATATGCAGTTAGTAAAGAGAGAACATGTATTGGACAGCTGGAGTCAATACAAAGGAAACTGACCTCAGCTGAAAGGCGGTTGGGGTAGGTAGGGGTTGATGACGCTGTAATGTTGGATATTTTAAATGAAATCGCTGTAGTAAAAGCTGAGATTGTGAAAATATATATGGATATGGCGGCGGGCAAGTTCTTGGCTCACCGCCAAGAATGTTATGAGTATAGTGAAAAAGTGGGCAAGCTGCTGGCCCTAAAAAGAAGACAGAAGATTGTTCATAACAATATTAGTACACTCTTGGATGAAGGTGGGCAACTTGTTAGCGGCAACTCTGAAGTTTTGAGGGTGTTTAGGGTTTTTTACCAGATATTATACTCATAAACATGCCTTCAGGAGGATGAGCTGATCCAATATTTGACTAATATTTTGGTGGGACAGCTACAGGACGGGGAGAAAGACAAACTGGAAGCTCCTCTATCAGACAAGGAGGTAGGAGCAGGTCTTAGTGTACTTTCAAGTGGCAAGGGTGCAGGTCCAGATGAGATCCCCACCAAATTTTAAAAGGTATTTTATCCGGAGCTAAAGAAAGAGTTACATACTCTATTTTTGGAGGTACAAGCAGGGTCCCAACCTCCAGTATCATGGGCAGAGGCAAATATGGTAGTCTTTTTGAAAAAAAGTAAGGATTCTCGTCTACCGGGTTCATATCGTCCTATTTCTTTAATGAATAGCAATGTTAAAATCTTTGCTAAGGCATTGGCCACCCGGTTAAGATCAGTGATTACTAACCTAGTTTCTCCCTGGCAACATGGGTTCATCCCACGGAAAGGCATGACTGATCACGTTAGATGGGTAATTACATTATTGGATGCCCAAGAGTTGGCTAAGCTGCTGTTGGCAGTAACACTGCTTGACGCAGAGAAAGTGTTTGATCGGGTGCATTGGACATTTCTATGGGCAATCCTGAGTAAGAATAATTTTGGCCCGTGTTTATTAGGGCTATTCAAAATTTATACCATAGCCCCACGGCCACTGTGCATATGGGGGGATTCAAATCAGACCCAATTTTTATTCAAAGGGTCACAAGACAGGGCTGCCTGTGTTCACCATTGTTGTTTGCTTTATATATTGATCCATTTATTAGAAGATTATTATGTAACAGAGGGATTAAACCAGTGGAGTTAAAAGGGAGCAGCACTAAGATATTGGCTTATGCGGATGACATCACAGGCATCTGATTCATTCCATTCAATCCATGTATCCCATTTCTTTAAAAAATCATATTTGAGCTGATTTGATCCCTTTCAAATTGTTTTGTCTAGGCAATCATCAGTTTTTCTTTCAACTTCTGTTTTTTTAAGATAATCGCTACCATTCTTTGCCAGTTTCAGAATTTCATCGGAAAATTTTGTTGACCAATATAATTCACTTTGCTAAATGTCATTGCTAATCTCTGACCTCAGCCTATTCACAAATGCAGACATGAAACCTCCAACAGCATTTTTCTGTGAATTTTCTATGATTTTTGAATATCTGCATCAATCCCTTGTAGTAGGACTGCACCTACTCTTTAGCCTCATGGGTTGTTCTCAAAATCTTTTCACAGTTTATACCTGTTTCTGGAATTTGTTTTTCAATTGCTCAGTCACTGTCTAATATTTCTCTGCCACATATGGTGTTAGTGCATGGGTAGGACAGTGTAGGTAGTTCCTGTGTTGGCCACCCTAAAAACACTTTACATTCCAACCACAAATCTCCAGGGACAGCAATTTCAAACAGCAAATTCACATCTGTCCACATCATTGGAGAGGGACACATTGATTTATGCATTTCATCATGCCACTCTGTTGGGCCTTCTATCAGCTTTGAAATATTATACTTAACGGAAAACAAATCAACCTTTGTCTGAGTAACCAATTTCCTCTGTGTACTTCTCCTGAAGGAAATCATGCTACTGTTCTTGTTCCTACTTCTGAATCACTTGCTATAACATTTTCCACTTTTGTGTCACTGCTCTTCATCCTGTTCTTCATCCTGTTCTTATTAACTGTTTACTTTTTCCCTTTGTTGTTGATATTTCTTTAAATCACTACAGTCTTGTGTTTTCTCAATTGTCTTTAATGTGAGGTATCGTCTTTTTGATTTAATTGTGTCAAATACATTTTGTAAGTTAATTTGACATTTTTCATCCTACTCATGTCAACATCTAGTTCCTCGGCTATTTCTTCCAATTTATCATGCTCTTTGTTGATCATATATCTTATTTCGACAAGCTAAAGTTTCTGACTGGGCCTTCAACACAACTCCAGTAGGAGCTTGCACCGCCACCAGGCCTCCCCTTTCTCCAACACCAACAGTAATCTGGGTCAGTGCTACATGTTTATCGGTATACAGAAGAAGTCTCGAAATCTGCAACTTTCTAAAGAATTTGTGATCATCATTTAACTCTCCATCATCTTTCTTCTCTTTTGACTTGTCTGTCTTGCCCTGTTTTGCAACTACAGTAGGAAAGGATTTGACTGGCTCCATTTTGTTCAATCTGTATGCCTTCTCTTCCCTTTTCATTCTAGGCTCTAGCCACCCCTAAAGGATGTTTTTCATCTCTTTCCCTATCACCATTGCCATAAGACCCCATTTACTGAGAGCTTTGAACTGTATAGTTCTCAGCACCAGACTCATATCATGAATGGTCTGTCTCAGAATCTCTAATTTATCAAAATTAAAGGTACCCCCAATAGGAAACTGTAATTTCTCATCATGTGCTGTATATTTATTCCATTCGGGAATCCAGACACATATATAATACCCAACAGCTGCCATCATTTCAAATGCTGGTATGCCCTCTTTCTGCGTTTTATGTGCCTCCTTAAGGTTTTCCTCTTCCTTAGGTTTAGGTTTGGTAAATGCATCTATGCTTACACTTATTCTAGCTGAAATCAACCTAAAAAGTCAAAACAACTCCAAAATAAAGTTAACAAACAACAACCAATTGCAGCACAGTTCTGTTGTGGAAGGTCAACATATCACAGTGTGACTATGCCAACTAACAGTCAATCAGAGCACAGCTATTTGTGATGAATTACCAATCCCAGCTTAGATCCTTGTCTGATCAGCCAATTACAGCATGGCTTATCTGGGAATAGGAAACCAATTACAGAACCACAATAAACCATTAGAAACAAAGAAACGTATTGTCTGTTATTCTTGAAAGGCAAAATAAGTCAGTGTTTCACAAGTTAGAATACTCTCAACCAAAGGAACATGTTTTACAGTTAGCAAAAGAAATCCAATACCAGAATTAAAGATGGTATGTTAGAACAGTCTAAAGCAGTGATTCCCAACCTGTGGTCTGGGGACCCCTGGGGGTCTGCAAAGCTTTCTCACGGGGTCTGCGAGAGCCTAGAAAATTAAACAATATTAACAAATATTGACAAATTAGGTCTCCAGCTTCCAGTAATGACTCAGTCGGGGGTCCCCGCATTCTAATGATGATTCAGTGGGGGTCCCTGGGTTCCATTAATGTTAAAGTGGGGGTCCACAGAAATCAAAAGGTTGGGAACCACTGGTCTAAAGAACTTTTGCTAGGCAAACTTCTGACTAGCAGAATTTTATATCCTGAGTAAATTTACTACACTCCATGCACTCAGGGTAAGTACAAAAACCCAAATCAATCTGTCAACCTGGAAAGGAAATTCCATTAAAACCGGTCCCCACCAATGTGCAAGCAGGGCCTCACTCTACACAACACACTACAGACAAGGAACTAGATGCACAAAGCCCTTATTAGGTCACAAACGGCCCAACTGGCAGAATCGGGCCAATTGTGACTGGAAAAAGCATTTTAAAATGTGGAATGGACCTATTTATGATTCAGTAACCTATTACTAACCACAAATAGGGTTTGCAATTCAGCAGTAGGAAGGAGCATATTTATGGCACCCCAATCTAATACCAAATGGTACTGGTGTGTGTGAATGTTTTGTGACTGAGATGCAGTCACAAAACATTCACATTTTAGCACCAACTCTGAGTTGGTGGGAAGCCACTCACAAATGTGATCCCTTCTTCTTTGTGAATGTTGCTGAAAACATTTTTTAAGAGCAGGCAGTGGTCCTACAGACCACTGCCTGCTCTTAAAAAATGAAAAGAAAACTTTTCATTTTTATTTTTGAAATGCATCCTGTTTTCCTTTAAGAAACATGGACTGCATTTAAAAAAAAGATTGCTTTATTCAAAAGCAATTACAGACATGGTGGTCTGCTGACCCCAGCAGCCAACATCCCTGTGATTTTAGTGATTCCCAATGGGTGACCAACCGAGACCTACCTCATGAGGCAGGTATTTTGCGTCCCACTAGAAATAGCAAATAGCAAAATGTGTCAAAGCCACATTAGCACATGGGTGTTTCCAATTACCAAACAGGGAATCATCAATATTTGCTATTTGAGAATCACAAAGCCAAACATAAGTACATCAGGCCTTTGAGCATAGAGATGGGAATGAGCACAGTCTGCCCTGCACTAGCTAATGTTACTTCGGAGCCTGCCTGTTCTGATCTTGTTTCTTAGACACAATGCATACCAGATGCTTGGCTGTGTTTATTTTGCGGGAGAAGGTACAAAGGGATTAGAGGATAAGGGATGTAGTTTTCCAATGTCAGAGCCAGAATGACCACCACTGTCGGAAACCTGACAGTCTGCATGAATCATAATATTGCAGGCAGACTGAGAATTTGACCAACAGTGTACTCCACCACGACTGTGGTGTAGCTCCCTGTCTCTCATATTCTAAATTATGACTTACTCGTGCCAGAAGCAGGAGTAAATCTGTTCCCAAGAAGGGACTGTGCAT